>NC_137943.1:28535527-29135527 GCF_963969265.1 Rhamphochromis sp. 'chilingali' | reverse complement strand
TGACCCTCAGCTTTCTTTAGTTAGAGTCAAAAAGGGGGATAATGTAGGGTTTACTTCAGAGTGAGCCTCCCTCACTGACAAGTGGTACCATATGAGTGTGCAGGAAGTAGCAACAGCAAAAAAAAATTACAATACCACCCTTAGAGTTTACTTTGGTTGTCACACACAATAACGACAGGAATCACAGTTTTGTGTCACCAATGTAAAATGTTGGATATAACTTAATATTGTAAATAACTTAATAATTTTGACTGAACCAACCCACCCAATGCATTTTTAATTGATTTGATTTGATTTGATTGATTTGCCATTCCCCTTCCCTGTTTTTTTCCCCCTCCTAGTTTAAATTATTCAAGATGAAAAACATCCTCATTATCTTGCTTGACACGCTATCTGTTCCTCATTTGCATTTCATCTGTCCCTCTTACCCCTCCCCCCATCTTTCTCCATTTGCCCTCACTTGTTGTACTTGTCATGTGCTGATGTTTAGCTGTCAGGTGACTCACAGCTGTGGCAGGTTGCTCCGCTGTAGCCGGTGTCAGAGCAGTTACAGTGAAAGACGGTCCAGGATTGGCTGCAGCGGCCACCGTGTTCACAGCGACTGGGAGAACACCTGAGAGAGAGAGAGAGATATGTATAAACCAGGGGAAGAAATCCCAGTTTCCATCACGTTTTTGCAAGTAAAGAGACCATATCAGCAACAGGAAAAAGCACCATGCTGCATTCATTTTGATTAAAGCATTTTAAGAGCAGACTGTAACGTGTAGCTGGAGAGAAGATCCTGATGCAGGATGCAGATGCAGACAATACTGACAAAAAACACCCCAAACGACCAATTGGGAACAAATGTTTTTTTTAAATTGTTATTTTATGTTAATTCAATAAGCAGAAAAAATAAATGAATAAATAAATAAACATAATCGTGTGGAACAGTAGGAAACCCCAGAGAGTGCAAACAACAATCTGACAAGGACAAGGGGAAAGAAAGAAGGGAAACACAAGTGAAATCAAATGGGAAAAAAAGACCGAAAGCAACAGAAGCAGGACGTGAAATCACTACAAAATAACCTTCAAAGCAAATCACAAGACAAGTAACTACCATTAAGACACATCTAATAACCAAACAAAGAAAGAAAAGAAAGAAAAAAAAACACTCAATGAATAAATAAACTAACAGATCCCACGAGAACCATGACAAAGAGTAACAGAACAGCAGCACCTTGAGGAAAAAGGAACATAATGTGTTTCTGCTGCTGATCTAGCAACCGAGCATTTAAGTGTTTGCCTTGTAAACGTTACTTTTGTATGGAAGAAATAAATGATAAAAAAAGATCATTTTAGTTTGACAGTGAAAAATAACAAGATTAATTAATGGGGATCTACTGTGCTTTTTCCCATTTTCTGCTGTATACTGTCACAGATATAAGGAAAATGGTCAAAGTTTCAAAATAAAGAGGTCAGTTTCAGACAGAATTTTTTTTCTACTATTGATTCAGTTTGATGTCAACATTGATCAGAAATCGTTTGCTTTTGTCTGACTAATTCTGCTTGAGACTGTTATTATAACCCATGAAAAAAAACATACTTATATATATGTAAACTAGTATGTTTTCCCCTCTACACAGTATTTTGTTCTGCAGCAGTGTAAAACACTCATCAGACTATGCCACCTCCTGTGAGTTATAAGAGCAATTTAAAGGATAAATTAATCATCTGAAGATAATATACACAATATTATACATTATATACATTATTCATAGACATAAAGAGTGTATGGAAAATAAATCTTTCCGAAGTATCAGTGCAGCTTGAAGCTGATGTTATATTAACTGCACCCAAATATTCATTTCAATGCTCCTCTAAGGCTGGGGAAGTCTCCGAGTTAAATTATTTACATGTTGTTGTATAATGTGTGCCTTGGTGTCATTGTAATAATGGTATTTACTGGCATGTAAATGCACTTTGAATCTTGGCGTCACAGATCAAAAGCGTATATTGAGAAGAAAAACAAACAAACATAAAAAACACCATCATTAAACTAGCTCTGCTTCAAAAAATTCACCTTTTCATTTCACAGAGGAAAAAGGGGTTTTGCAGATGTTCGAGGTCATTTATCCTAAGACTCTAAATCCACCTAATGTGCTACTAAACAGCAGTGAAACGACATAAATCTTTTCAATCATTTCCAGTATCGGTTTTTGTATTTAGGTACAATCTGAGATGTTGCTGGGTTATGCTTATGCTTAATGGAAAATATCCATTGAAATACCTTTCCTCTGTGATATCAAAAGAATAAATTCATTACTTCACAGACTCGTGCTTTAGATTTTTCTTTCATTTTATATAAAAGGAAAGGTTTTCCAGTGAACAGAGGATATCTTTTCGCTTCTTCTCAGCGGCAGATCTTCTCTGACTGCTGCAAGACTGTTTGAAGAAGCTCCATCAATGACTCCAGATCCCAGGAGACTTTACTGAAGCTATGTGTGTTATTTATAGATAAATATCATACTGCTGTAACCATCATAACACCAGTCCTGTGTGGGAGGAGGGATGGAGTGGACTGAAGGAGGCAGGCAGAGACCGTAAAAATCGTAAGTTTCTGCGCTGGAAACGAAATCACTAAACTCCAACATTTAAAAACTCTGCTCCCTTTGACGTGTGCTTTCCCCTTCCCCTACATTTATATGATCTACAGTGGATATGTGTGCAGTTTATAAGAGAGTTATAAACTGCCTGTGCCATGACAAATATTGTAGAGACTGTAATCATATTTACAACTTGCGTCAATGACTCCAGTTCCCAGTTTTTTGTTTGTTTGCATCATCGTGCTTTTACAATTTTTCCCTGACTTGTTGTTTGCAATGTTTGCAAATGTGACTTGTGATTACTTTGTCCACTGTGGGAGATTTGTTGTGATGAAAGGCAAGGTGTAATTTATTATAATAAAACAGAGCAATTTGTTATCAGAAAGCAAACATCCACAACTGCGAAGAGCAGAATATTTTGTCACATGATGGTAGAAGGTAAAGGTAAGAAAACAAGTGAAGGTCACTGTTACGTTCCCCTATAAAGTCCAAGGGATGTGGTAAAGTAACAAAAAATATCCAGCTTAAAAAAGTAGACAAGGAGGCAAAATTGTTAAAGGTTATTTAATTTGAATTGATTAATAAATCAAAAGAGACAGACAAGCCGCTATCAACTTTTAAAGAAAGAAAACAAAACCCAGGAGTTGGTCTCTAAACTGAAAAGTCACTGAAACACACTCCTCTCCACAGAGCAGGAATATACAGCCACCCCACACACAGCTCACTAACTGCAAAACCAACAAGCCTCTCTGGCACCAGAGCTCACCATTTCTCTGGACTTAAGTGCTCTATCTTAATTGCTGAGTAGAATCAGCTGTACAAAAAGGGTGGCGCCTAAAGCAGGAGAGACGGCAGGAACATCCACACAAGGCTAAATTCACAGGAAGCCCTGCTGAGGCTGTAACAGTCGCAGATAGAAAACTATGTTCTCTGTTTGTCTGAAGATTTTCTAAAGCGCAACTGGAAGAGAAAAACGTTGTCGGCAACCATTAAATGAGCAACTTGTGAAGTCAAAATAAAAGATTACTTCAGCTGTGAAATAATCTTACTAACAGTTAAATGATCATGTTTTATGTAGTTATAAAAACTTGCTCTTAACTTTTATTAATTTAGTTTCTCTTTGCTTCTAAGTTCTGCGATAAGTTTTACTTTTATGAAAACTCAAAAGGCTGTACATCTTTCTGTATCTTCTATGTGCGAGGCTTCGTTTTGTTTTATTTAAGCTGAAAACACAAATCAAGGCACTAATTGCTCTTCTATTAATGACGTGGCTGAAATGGCTGAATATGTCATTATAATATGTACTGTGGCATAATTCATTCTTCTGGGTATTTCTGAACTTCTATCAGTTTATACACTACAGAAACATTGCTGTTGAACACTGCAGAAACATAATTCATACTTTTATTTGTTCACTGGCCCTGAAACTCCAACTCAGATATTTTCAGTTTCCACCAAAATGTGATGGCATGACTGGGACACAGTGTTGTTGCCATGGTTACTCAGGAGGTTACTGAATCAATAATCCATGAGTTGTATTAGAAGGTAAACAAATATGTAAATCCTCTGTCTTATTTGTCTCTTCACTCTGTTAACATGGCCAATAGATTATACCCAGATTATGTTTATTTTCCATAAGTTGCACATAAAAGATGAGTATAGGCAATGTGACATCATGTATTACTGTGTTTAAGCCTTAACACTGGCATTTCGGCTGTTGCCATCTTGTTATTTTGGAGCCAGAACCAACCTTATTTTGAAAAGACATATGAGTGATAAATTACCAACTGCTCCACAGAATGTAAAGTGTAACACAAAGACACAGATACCCATTACAAACTTTAAAACATAATACCAGAACGCTGATAAAAATTGAGCATAGATTTCGAGGTCCAGTTCACTGACAGAAATCATTGAGTTGACACAGTTTAGCCTGTCCTGGCACCCACGTGTCACTCAAAGAAAACAACACTCCAAAGCCAGGGCGACTGTGGCTCAGGGGTTGGGAAGCGTATCTGTAACTGGAAGGTCGCCGGTTCGATCCCCGGGCTTTCCGTCCTGGTCGTTGTGTTCTTGGGCAAGACACTTTACCCTACCGCCTACTGGTGTTGGCCAGAGGGGCCAATGGTGCGATATGGCAGCCTCGCTTCTGTCAGTCTGCCCCAGAGCAGCTGTGGCTACAACTGTAGCTTGCCTCCACCAATGTGAGAATGAATAAATAATGGCGTTGTAAAGCACTTTGGGTGCCTTGAAAAGCGCTATATAAACCCAATCCATTATGCAGTTATAAAACTGCATAATTTTAAGTTTTAATAGATCAGTTGGGTCACTTATGTAAACCCTGGATAAAAACGTGTTTATTCCACTTTAAATTTGGGCATTTTGTCATGCGACCTCTACCTATGTGTCCAGGCTGTACCCCTGTCATTTACTCAATGGCGACTACGGCAGGGTCCAGCCCTCCTGAATCCCTGAATTGGGTAGGTGGTTGAGGAGAGGACTAACGTTAACATGGGAGTCTAGAGGGATTGACTCACCTTTGAAACCAGCCTGAAGTGGCCATTTAAGGGCCTGCATTTTTTGACATTTTCACACAGACTCTATTTTTCCAGCCCCACAGGTTGATGGTACCAACCTTTTTTGGTTAATAGCGGTATCTGCAGTGATATAAAGGTTAAGAATAGTATTAGTGGTGTTTTGCAATTAGGTTCAATTTTCAGCATTTTTTCTCAGCTTGCTTGAGCATTGTCTGTTTGTATTTGTTACTCTGGTGTGTTGAGCTCTCAAACCACTGCACAACAGCAATCTTTGAGACAGATACCTCAAAAACTGTGCTGTACCTGAGAGAAGTTAGAAAATATATGTGACAGATTAAAATAGCCATATAAGCTGCTGTGTCTCTGCTAACCCACATAAAGGAGTAATGTGACCTCATTCTCTTGAGATAAAGACAGAGAGGACAACAGGAAACGATGAGTAACAGTGTTTTTATCTACACCGGTTGCTTTCCATCTGTTCCACGACCGGCTGGCACCTCCAGGAGGTTTGACACAAACACAAACACACACACACACACAAAGACAATTTTAAGTCAGCGGTGGATGCAGCGCTCGGCAGTATGTGCAGGCTTTGAGCAGTGTGTTTTTCTCTTCTATCCTAAACGTACATTTCAGTGTGTGAGTTTACTTATGTAAATGTATGTGACAGTGTTAAACTGTGTGTTTGCCCGAACACAGGCAGAAATATTTAAGAGAAAACAGATGACTGCACAGAATCTGCAACCTCGCCTTTATTTAGATAAAAGCCCTAACTCAGCAGCCTGTCAGCCTGCAACAGTGTGATTTTTTTTTTTTAAAACAACCTCCATTTATCTCTATACTACTTTAATCTCAGAGTAAGCTGGAGCCTTGAAGATAAACCACTTAGCTTTTACTTTAAATTCACATTTCCACTTTGCTCCATTCCTTTATTTTACACAGTATATTGAGTCAGGGGCGGAGCGGGGGGGTGGCTTACGGGGCTTAAGCCCGGGTTGTTTTGTCAGAAGCCCGGGGTATTTTGGAGTGTAATTTTTTCATAGTTAGATGCCTGGCTGACAACTGTATAAAACAAAAAGTACACACAATATTCGAAGCACATAGTGCACACTGTGGGAATTTACGACTGTGCGTGAATCCCCCCCTGATATTGGTATGATCCAAGCTCAGGCACTAAGCGACTGAGCGAGGGGGCGGGGCAGCTGCTGCCCGTGAGTGCGCTGTTGGAGAGACGGAGCCAGCCATACTAAGGAGAGCTTAAGTTTGACCAGGTACCAAAGCAAATCATTCGTACCGTACAAATAATGTAAATATGACGGTGCATCACGAAAGATTGATATCAAACTGATCACTTGACCAATATTACGTTACTCGCTCTTCAAGTGAATCAACAAATGGCAAAATGAAAAGCCGAACAAATGCTATTTTTTTTTAGAGTCTTAGCTTACGTGTGTTTATTTCATATTCTCAGTTCTTACCCTCCCGACTAAATCGGTTTCAGTTATGTACTGAAACATAAGAATGGACATTCGAGGGTTCTTTCAAAGAAAAAACTCAGGTAAATGTTATTTTATATATTATGCTTTGTATGTTGTTCAGTATATTTCTATGCAAAACAAGAGGGATTTCAGTACACAGCAGGATATTCACATTTGTAACCAGATATTTACATACACTTTAGGGAGAAAACATAAAACATTTTTACTGTACAACAGAGTAAATTTTTGTTTTAGATAAATATTGAAATATATTTTGAATTAGTTAAATTTCAGAATAAAGAGAGACAGAGCTATTTTTATCACTTTCATCAAATTTAGGAGTACATGTACACTAAATTTATTGTTAATTAATAAGAAAACTCCAGACGATTCCATTCTGAGCTGAAGAAGCTTCTGATAGGTTAGTAGAGTCCATGTGAGTAAACTGGTGGCACAGCTGTGGATGCATATAAGGCAAAACACAGAGCCTGTTTCTTTGACATGGGAAAATCAAGAGATATCAACCAAAACACCAGGAAAAGAACTGTGGAGCTCCATAAGTGTGGCTCAAGTTTGAATACAATTTGGTGCCATTTGCAATTAAGAAATACAGATAGTTTCTCTCTTTACTCTTAAAGTTAACAAATATGTTTTTATATTTATCAATCTAAAGAAATAAACATTTAGTCTGATTTGATGTTACAATTAAAAAAGTGTTTTTATCTGAAGAGTAAATATCTGGTTTCAACTGTATATTTGATGATTGTCAGCACAAAGAGGGAGAGAGAGGAGAACGAGGACAGACAGGTCCTCATGTATCTCGTACCTAGTGTTTCTTTTTAGGTTTGTTATTTTTCAAATTCTGTATTTATTAAGTTCTGCAGGCTTGTTTGCACAACAAGGCTAAATAATTATATAAACTTTTCTCAATCTAAATAGTGGACTTTGGTAGAATTAAAAAAATAAGTGTAGTGCAGGTCTATGATGATTTTTAGTGCTATCATCTAGTTCTGATTCTGGTTCTGTCTTGGTTAAGTCCTCAGTAGTCCTGATTTTGAACTGTTGTAGTCCTGTTTTAATTCTGGATCAGTTCTGGGTCTGGTTGAATTGGGGTTTAGTCCTCGTGTCTTGATGCAGCCCTGACCTTGTTCTGCCTTGCTGCTTAATTAAAAAACTAGTTTAAGGTGTCCTGCACATGTGATATATATTTTTCCCTATATGAAGTCATTCTTTTTTGAACAGAGCCTATTAATCTTTCAGTCATTTCTACACCCCCCCCCCCCAAAAAAAAAAAAAAAAATCCCACATGCATACTACTCTTTGGGCTAAGCCCCGGGTGTTTCAAATGTCTGGCTCCGCCTCTGTATTGAGTGTTTGTGCATGTGAGTCAGTAGCAGGGAGGGTTTCAGGAACGTGACTGTTGATGCAATCAGACTCAGTGTGTCAGTAGTGTATACTGTACATGATCTATATAGATGCTTTTGTCTGACTGCTGATGAGCTTCGAATTCAATGCGGCTTTTGCTGAAATGAGAAGTCTATACACGTCTTACATGTGCATGCACTCAGGGGTAGCAAACAAATATGAATTACTGAGAGCCTGTGAGGAGATGAATGTGTGAAATTGTTTTGCGCTCTGAATCACTTTCGCAATTTTGTTTAAATGGTCTAAAACATTCACTATCCTAAGAAGGAGCCCTCACACTTAGCTCACACTGCAATATGAGATGTTAGTGATTCGGTCAGCATCATATGGATTCTATGAAGGGCCTCAGTGGTTTTGTAAGACAGTTCAACCTGTTATTCTGACTCTTAAAACCATAAAGAGCCCAATCACAGTTGTTCTTTGCAAGGTGCAGCTTAAAGTTTCCAGGAGTAGTTTGGATGAGTGGCACTAGATTAAAAGACAGATATGCAACAAAATTCAAATTTCTGGCACCGCAGAAGGTATAACTTACCTTGGTATAAGTGGAACATGATTGAAATACATTTTCGTGTGGGCAATGTACCAGGATGGCCGAGTGGTTAAGGCGTTGGACTTAAGTTCCAATGAGCAGGTGCTCTCGTGGGTTCGAGCCCCACTCCTGGTATAATTTGGTACCACATGTGTAGTAAACTAAAGTACCAATGAATAGTGGAATTGTAAAGCACTTTGAAGGCCCTGAAAAGCGCTATATAAATGCAATCTATTATTATTAAACTAGAAGGTAACGGTGGACTAAATCACAAGTTAATGAGTATCTGTGTTATATTAAAGGAAGACAATGAGAAAGGTCTTTTGGCCAATGATATATATCTGCTACACACAGTGACTTTTACTATATGATATCATATGTTACCTTCTCAAGTAAATGTTTTGTAGTGGATCTCCAAAAGTTGATTCGTAGCGTTTTCAGTAGGAGAAACATTTCGTCACTCATCCAAGTGACTTCTTCACTCTCAGCTGACTGCAGGTTTCCCCGACCTTATAAACAGTACATTTGCATAATGACTGAAACCAGCCCAATGAAGGAACAATGGGCTGGGAGGTCAGTTCCTTCATCATAGTTATGCAAATTCTCATGACCATTGATCAACAACCACTGATCAAAGGCCATGAGTACCATTCACAGAGAGTTGGGGAATGGCTGCAATCGCAGTATTGCAAGAGAGCGAAAGATGTACCCTCAGGCCCCCTCCTTGATTCAGAGATGGTCTTTCCCTTTTAACGTAAATGGCCTCCTTGACTCCGCACTCAAACCAGCGTTCCTCCCTGTCCAGGATGTTTACATCCTCATCATTGAAAGAGTGTCCACTGGCCTGTAGGTGTAAATATACTGCAGAGTCCTGGCCTGACGAGGTAGCTCTTCTGTGTTGTGCCATCTGCTTCACCAGAGGTTGTTTGGTTTCCCCGATATATAAATCCTGACAATCCTCCTGGCACAACAGCGTACACTATGTTACTCTGTTTGTGTCAGGGGACACAGAGCCACAGAGGCTCTGTGTTTAGAAAAAAATGCATCTCAACTGTTCCGATACTCCTGACACGTACGGGATCACTACAGGTTTTTGCTTAGGCAGCTGTTGTCCTTCTCTCCTGGATTGACTGGCGCTTTCTTTTGGCGCCTTCCCAGCTTTAACAAAAGTCCAGCTGGGATAACCACATTTACTCAGGGCCTTCTTGATGTGATGTTGGCTTTCCTCAGGGGCAGATACCCGGATGGCCGAGTGGTTAAGGCGTTGGACTTAAGTTCCAATGAGCACATGCTCTCGTGGGTTCAAACCCCTCTCCTGGTACATTTTGGAATCCCATGTGTGGTAATCTGGAAGTTATCTGTGGGAACTTACTTGCGCTTCCTTCTGCATGTTAGTAAGTAAGTGTTGTGTTAAAGGAAGACAATGAAATGCAGCTCAAAAAGCATTACTTCATCTTTCCTTGGCCTAATGATATATATCTACTAGACACAGTGATTTTTACTATATGATATCATATGTTACCTTCTCAAGCAAATGTTTTGTACTTGATAAAAAGTTACGTATTTCTGGGTTTGTTGGTCACGATCGTGACAGACTATCATTATGTGAGCAGACACCAGGATGGCCGAGTGGTTAAGGCATTGGACTTAAGTTCCAATGAGCACATGCTCTCGTGGGTTCGAGCCCCACTCCTGGTATACTTAAATAACTCACATCATTTGTCCTGTTCTTTGCCAGAAAGAACATTTATAATTAGGGTAATTGTTCCTGTTATTACTTTGTGTATCATCAACACAGAAGCCAATTGTTTCTGCTACACATGACTTACTCTGCAGATCTGAGATGACTATAAATTACTTTTAGAAAATGGAAACTTGGTTTGCTGTAACAAAGTGGGATCCAATGAGCAAATGCTCTTGTGAGTTCAAAATCAACCCCTGGTATCTAATCTGAGTGGATAACGTTACCACAGTAAACTGCAGTTTAATACATGCATGAAGGCCAAGGAAAACAATGTAATGGCTACTAACATGAGCATAAACTCAAATATAGTTAATCCTCATTGTGCGTGTATAACATGTCTGTGTGTGCATCAAGTTTACAAAAACACACTGAACTCACCAGCCAATTGCGTTGCTTGTGGCCAAAGATAAGTGATTAACGGAGAGTAAAGAAGGCTTCAGGGGCAAAATACTAGATAAAATATAAAGTGTCCCCTCAGGCAAGAATTTTTTTTTCAAATTGACAAAAAGAAAGGGATCTCACAGCTGTCGACTACATTGCTATGAGTTTTAGTCACATCCATCATGCAGGTATAATCACTGGAGTGACATTTTAATCAACAGGAATGCAGCACAATGTGAAAGTGAAAGCAGTGCCCTGTTGATTTAATTATGTGTTTAGTTTTTGTATAAGTTTTTTTTTTTTCATATTTTGATGTTTCTTTGAATTTTGGTAAATATGGAGGACCAGGTCAGTGTTCAGATAAGGTTGTAAACAAGATGTTTACAACAACAGAATATTCTGCTGCAGGCATAATTGCCTCCACACTGCAGTTTTACTGGTTCTCAGTAAGCTGTGCTTTTTCTAAATAGCTATACTGCACATATGTTAGTGTCATGACACTCTAGCAATGTTTTAGTTTACTCCCTGGTTGTGATCACACATCCTTGGTTGCTTGGCAACTCTTCTTGCAGTGACAAGAGCAATCAAGCTTGAAACCAAGTTTATCTAAGAAAAAATAGCCATCAGTTTGCTTATCACAAACAGACTTGTACATATTCAATATCAGTCAAGTAAACACTGAACCATAAACAATCAATAATGCAAAAGACAAAACTATGTCCAGATGAGCAGATTCAACTTTCTGTGATTCATCTTGTTACGGCCCTGTTCACTACATTTAAAGCTACAGTCCTTGCCAGGACTGTTACAGTGTAACAGCTGGCATGACATGTATCAGGTCTTGTACATCACCAGGCTGTACGAGACCTGAATATTTAAGATGTTGGACTCAGATGGGTGTGTACCCATGTGGATTTAGGCCCTACTCTAGCTATCACAGATATTCTTGAGGACAAAACAGTTCTTTTTGAATCTTTGACAGCTTTTCAAGTCAGTTGAAAGTTGGATAATTTTCTTGCTTTACGTGTTCAGCTGATGTCTGTAAAAGCAGGCTCAATCTTTCATAGCTCTAGGTGAACAAGCCTAAATATGATCTTCCACTGGTATGTAGACACCTCACCAGAGATGACCTGGGGGAACAATTCCATGTACTATATATAGTATGTGGTATTGTTAGATATGAATACATGTGGGCTGCATTTAATCATACAAGGAAACACCAAAATAAACAAAAAACAAAAGAGTAGGCAAGGAAATCTCTTCCAAGGTTGTGAACAGGCTGGCTGAGTAGTTACGGTGTTGTACTCGAGCTGCTTAAAAAACATTTTAATTGTGTTGCTTGCAGTTTGAAGTGTTGAGTATAAAAAACATGGATGCTTCCATATACTTCTATAACAGTCTCCTTTATATGGAAGGTGTGTGTGGTGTGACCCATTTTTCTTTATATCTCACAAGTACGATTGTACAGTAGAGGCTATGGTTATTTTTGTTTTTTGTCTTGTTCTGTTCCTGCAGCCAGAACTGAGCAGGAGCTGAATTCTCATGAAAAATAATCTGATAAATGTGAGAAAAGAAAGGTATTTAATTAAACCAGCTGGAGGAGATCCTCTTTCTCTGGTGAAAATGTGTAGCTAATGTCTGCAACTGTATTCCTGGACGCCATATCATATATAAGTGTGTGTTTTCTGGTTTTTGCCAAAAGGAACATTCATAATTATGATAATCGTTCCTCTCATTGCATTGTGTAATTAGTGTATCATCAAGACAGAAGGCAATTGTCTCTGTTGTGCATGACTTACTCTGCCGATCTGAGAGGACTATAAATTACTTTTAGAAAATGGAAACTCTTACACTTCTCAATGTCTTTCTGCATCTGCCGTATGCCCTGCCATATTTTCCTTTAATATTTACAACAATTAGACCTCTTTTAGCAATCCTGGTGACATAGCTTGCACTAGTAAAACCATTGCTAATTATTGGACATTAAACTGAATTATTGTGAAACTAAACTGGAATGGAGGCAGCACGGTGGCACGGTGGTTAGCACTGTTGCCGCACAGCAAGAAGGTCCTGAGTTCAATTCTACCATCAGGCCGGGGTCTTTCTGTGTGGAGCTTGCATGTTCTCCCCGTGTTTGCGTGGGTTCCCTCCGGGTACTCCGGCTTCTTCCCACCGTCCAAAGACATGCAGCTTGTGGGGATAGGTTAATTGGATAATCCAAATTGTCACTAGGTGTGAATGTGCGAGTGAATGTGAGTGCGAATGGTTGTCTGTCCCTGTGTGTTGGCCCTGCGACAGACTGGCGACCTGTCCAGGGTGTACCCCGCCTCTCGCCCTATGACAGCTGGGATAGGCTCCAGCGCCCCCCGCGACCCTGAAAAGGATAAGCGGAAGCGAATGGATGGATGGATAAACTGGAATGGTTACAGTGCCATACTTAGGGATGACATTTCACTTTTTTGTGTGTGGATGACTGATGGGATTTCATGTCAGAAACTTAAAATCCCTCCTCAGAGTCAATCTCATATATGCCTTGATCAAGTGCATTGGAAAGTTATATAGAAATCAGGATGGCCGAGTGGTTAAGGCGTTGGACTTAAGTTCCAATGAGCAAATGCTCTCGTGGGTTCAAACCCCACTCCTGGTATTCTGTGCTTTAGTGAAGCTTCACATAACCCTTACCTTGTGTAACAAACCTAGCAATAGCACTCTCTGGTAAAAAAAAAAAAAACATAGCTAAGAAAAACTGAAGTCATTTGCATAATACAGATTTCATATCATATAATAGTGAGCATCATCTGGTTGTTATAAAAAGAGCTTTTGCAATAATTTTTCCTACACTGTTTTGAGACCAGTTTTAAATAAGACAGTGTTTTTAAAGTTTCCATAATGCTTGCAGTGTTTATAATGTCTAGGAAAGCCAGTTTTCATAACTACTGTTTTCCTAGCTTTGGCTGTATGAAGATACTGGGGCTATTCCTCCAGTAAAAATACCTAGCTTGCATTGTAAAACTGTAGTGATTGGCTTACATGTAACATGCGCTTACATCTACTTGGCCATCCTGGTAGTTTGCCCAAGGAAACTACCAGGATGGCCGAGTGGTTAAGGCGTTGGACTTAAGTTCCAATGAGCACATGCTCTCGTGGGTTCAAGCCCCACTCCTGGTAGAGTCAAATTTGCTGTCCATGTGGAGTTCTGATTTACTTTGGTGTTAGTAAAGGTAGTGACTATATCCAAAAAGTTACAGTGATGCCTTAAGTTCCAGTGGGTTCAAATCCCACCCCTGTTAGAGCAGCTGTATTCACTCATTAAACCTTAGAGGAGGGGTGTCCAACTCCAGTCCTTGAGAGCTACTGTCCTGCAGCTTTTAGATGCATCCTTGTGAATGAATGGCAGTTTACCTAAAATCAAACTGATTATATCCAAGAATAGAAAATATATGTCCGCTAGCATGTGTGTGATTAATGTTCATTTGTGAAAATGTAGCATTGTATGGTTTTCTTTCAACAGGTCTGATTTGGATTAGTTCATATTCTTGGATTTTGGCCACTGAAGATGCCAAAAAGCTGAATTATTCCATTAGTACAATGATATTGGCAGATGTGAACACTGTTGTGTTTGCATTCACTACAGCTCCATTATGTTCCCATCGTCACGCACACCCACCAACCGAGGGTGAACATTTCTCAAAGGCTGCTGCAAAACACTGAGCTCTCTTGGGAGGAAATAAATTATTTTACCAGAAAAACAATTTCAATCTGTGCCAAACGCTATTCACTGAACCCTCCCTGAGTCTCCCTGAATATCACATCCATACACCCTGTAGGATCAAAGCACCAAACACAGAGAACACCAGGTGATCAGCAAAAGTACCCGGTGTATTATGTGTGATGCTCAATTCCTTCTCTAGCTCATAAAAGATGGAAGAAAGCAAGAAAATGATGGTGCTAAAAGCGATAATGCGAACAAAAAATAATAATAAAAAAGGATGAAAGGCAGCAGCCAAAATGCTGTATATGAAAGATGACAAATGTTACAAAATGCTATCCCTCAAAAACCAAACAAAGAACCACACCAAGACTGACTCCACCTACAAGCAGGCTGAATAGACAGTTTTCAAAGGTTGCCATTCAGCTTGTTGAATGTCAGGAATAGACTCAAAAGAACAACAAATGAATACAAGAGGCAGGAGGAGCTGCAGGTGCACTACCGATAAGAGCTTTAACACTGAACACATGTTCAATATCCAATTTTTAGATCTTGCTCTCTTTAGAAGTATTGCCTTTCTTTTTATGTTTTCTTTTACTCACTGCTTTTACTTTGTATTTTACACTCTCAGTTAGACTTTAGGGACCAATATTGCTTGGTTTGGAACAGGGACAGATGTAGATTCGTATTAAAATACACCATTTCATAAAGTAATCCATGTGTTTGAAAACTCAGGTATGTATTTACTGCAGGGCATTTTTACATGCGCCCCCTTACTGTACCATTAAAGACATTTTTCATCAACCCGCCTCTATAGCTAGAAAAACTATTTAATTGACATGTACTCCTATTATTAAACATGGTCTACTTTACTGTGTGGAACAACAATGATTATGGTTTCCAGTCATTTTATTATTTTTACTGTAATTCATCCCTTTGAACTTTATCAAGGCTTACGCTAAGGGTATCGGCAGATGAATGCGGATTCAGGCAGCTGTAGCCATGGGCTGTCTGCTGCGCTTCACCTTTGCTAATTGGATTCACTGAACTGGACCCCTTGAACATATTTGTGGCCGTGGTGCTTTTTGGAGAATTTTAAATTAAACCAAGAAGCCCGTGTACCCTTTTGGGTTAATAAAATGTATTGTTATATTACTTAGAAGTAATTAGCTGCTACGGGTTTATGTGTGACAACTCCTCGATGGGATGACGGAGTGAGTATGCGATGAGTTACCAACAAATTGTAACTGACTATATTATTTGTGCATATGTATGTACAAATGCCCCAGACAGTCAAGGAAAAAGACTAGCATGTTTTATTAGCTAAGGGGAATGTGTGTCATGCTTGTGTATGTGTACAGGATGCTGCAGTCGATGACAGAGCCACTCCATCACATTATGGCTAAAATTAAACATGAATGCTTATCCAAGCAACACAGCGGTAAGGATTTCTGCATCGGTGTCTGTGCGTCTCAGTGTCAATGACAGCGAGGGTATAAAATGATTTAATCTGAGCTCAGTGAGATGGGTTTCTGCTGGTGCTGACCTGTCAATGATGCCGCACATGTCGATCTGCAGCTGGCTGTAATTTCCCAGCAGTCTTTGCTGCACCTTGATCAGGTCGACTCGCTGGTTCTCCACCGTGAGTAGACGCATGCAGCCCTGGAAAGTCTCGAAGAGGTTTCTACATTCCTCACTGTGCTCTTCAGCAGGACAACCTTGATGGGAAAGAAGTTTTATCAGTTAAACAAAAAGACAAGACAACACCAATGAGATTATGCTATCCTCCAAAGAAAACAACAGGACAGGCCAAGTGCACAAGGTGTTAACAAGACCAGTAGTTTGGTTTTAAAGTTTAGTGGTGGTGTGAAAATTACATGTATATTGCAGGAACTTTCAGACTGGCTTTAAATGTATAAATGAAAACTTTACAGCATGCTTGTGAAGTGAAAACATGTAGCACAAAGCAGTAAAAACTCTGCTTCACACACATTCGTACCAGTGAAAATAATCTGTAAAATTTACGTGATACCGCTGCCTTACTAGTGCATACAGGAGACAGAGCACATAACACCCACTTGCTAGTGAATGTGCCCAAATATTAGTTGCTCTGTTCTTATATCAACACAATCCAACATCACCTGCCCTTTGTCCCACAGAGCTGGCTGGTTAAAGATCAGTTAATATCTCATCTGCATTGAACACTTCTGTTCTGCATACAGCTGTCTTAGGTAAGTCCTTAAGCCCTTTAGAAAATGTCAGAACTGCAGTGCATGAGTAAAATGATGAGTGAGAGTAAAATGAAGTCAAACTCTGGTAAAAGGTCTTCTACCACATAAAGAGTGGTGCTGTTATTTGTGCTTTTTTCTTGTACTCCTAAGTGCCTAAAATCCTGCAAATGTGGACCAGAGTTCACTCCTTTCCCTTTAACACACCTTGGATTGTGTGCACTATCGCGTGCCTCCTAACTGAGAAAAAGGAAGTTGTCATGTTTAGTGACTGGGAAAAAAATTAGGTTGGCATAGCATGAGTTGAAAAGCAGTTTGAAACAGGAAAAAGGGGACTCTAAAAGGAAGTTCGACAGGAAATTGCAGTGCAATAACATCAAAGAGGTGTAGAGAGGAATGAATATCATTACTGGCTTCAAGCAGAAGAGAAATCAGCCGTTTAAGATGCTCTGCAAACGGATTTGACCAGTTGCTCCCGCCAACCTCTGCCAGTCCAGCTTCTTCGCCATCACCACCCTCACTAAGCACCTTCTACACCAGCTTCTCCTCAGCTCTTCTTTACAGTGGATTGGGTGAGAGCTGAGCTCAGGAGGCAGAATTCAGGGAAGGCGGAAGACCGTGGTGCCCGGTACTCTGGCACTTAAAGACCGTGTGTCAAAGCCGGTGGAGCCTGCCTGTGCTATCTTCAGCCTAAGTCATTGGTGCAGGAGGAAAACATCATGTCTTATGCCAGTAAGGCAGGGCAGCTAATGATGATTAATCACTACAGAGCAATTCCTCTCACTTCTCAAATAACAGAGATATGATATGGGGAGTGTGAGCCCCATGAGACCACAACTCCAACATGCACTAGAACCATTACAGTTTGAGTACCAGGGGAACACTGGTGAGGATGACCTGGTCTTCTCATGCAGTTAATAGCGTTCATAATACTGATGATTAGTCTTACGGGGATCATTTGCACCTTTTAATTGGCTATTTTATTGCTTCATATCTATCTTTAAATCATATGAAAACAGGTCATCTTTTTTGTTGTTGTCCACTTACTGCAGCTAGCGCGAGTAAATGTGTAAATGTGCGAGAGTGCACTTGCAGGATGATAAAAAAGCCTAAAGCTGTTAAACACAATGCTAGACTACAATATTGCTGAGCAGAGGGAAAACAAAGGAGATGAGATTTTTTGGCAGCGAGGGAGGCAGTGAAGTATGAACAAAAGGGGGAAAGGGAGGGAGAAAAAAGAAAGAGAATGAAGTGGATTACAGCATGAGGCAAGGACAGAGTAAAGAGAGACAAAAGCAAGATGAGAGAAAGAGTACACTAACTGTATGATGCAATATACACATACATACAATATCACATCTTCTATATAAACATAGCTATGCTCTTTTAAACTGTATTGGAACAAGCTGTTTAATCCTCTGCCTTTAAGCCAACTTAATCTGACTGACTTCCCCTCGTTAACTGAAAATCTGAACAACAGATGGGTGGAACTGTTGTGTGCCAGAGATGACCATATTAGGGATATCCAACCTCTCACTGAAATGAGAATGTGGACCAGTCTAAAGCCTGCATGAGTTTTTGGCATGTAGGGTGTATTTGCACATGTGCTGACCTCAGCATTTGAAACTGAGCCATGTTTAGTATGAGCATCCATCCTTGTAAGTGTGTGTATATCTATATCAATAGCCCACTTGCGCCTTCTTGTTCTAGTAGCCTACTTCTCATCAGTGTGTCCGGGTTCTTCAACATCCGGGCAACATCCAAGCTGGTATGGTTTCAGTTTTCTGTCTTTCGCTCATGTCTGAGGTAGGCTTGGATAGCATGGGGGGGTCTAGCCTAGGGACCCTTGTTGGATACAGGAGCTTGGAAAGAAAAGCATCTGGACTAGTTTAAGTTTCTTGAAGACGTTTCACCTCTCATGCGAGAAGCTTCTTCAGTTCTAAGACCAATTGATGGATTTTAGTCCCAGATTTTTAAGCCTTATTGGGAGTGACCCTATAATGTTCATGGACCTACTATTGATCCTCCGCCGAATCTCACCAGCCAAGGTGTGAAAACAGGTGTGGGTCACTATCAGCCAAGGTTTCAGGTGAACCCATTGTGAGACCTTGCCTCACCCAGTCATGTGACTTACTGAGATCAAATGACTCAAAATGTGAGTGAGCGTTAAGGCGTCTGGGAAGGGATCTCAAAACTGGATTATAGATGGCAGACAGTTGTAAGCGACCCCCTCTGTTCAAAGATGGTCGCTGGCATCCTTGAAAGAGTGACCTTCATCCTTTAGATGCAGATGTACAGCTCAGTCTTGTCCTGTTGAGCTTCTTGAAGAAGCTGAGACCTCTAAAAGTTAGGTAACAGCACCTTGACTGCCATTAGGTATCAGGATGTTGTTGCCTTAGACCCACTGTCAGACCCTAGTATGTTGGTGCAATAGGTCCAGGGTTCCTCCTGGTGCACCACAACGCCTCATGTGGTGACAGTATGCAGGCAGTTCGGGGAGGATACCACTGAGTGCCAATTCCAATTATTCACTCCCAACCCCTGGGAGTCATTTGGTACCGGTCCATGAGAGTTGAGGCTCGGGTGTGAAATTTATGGTTTTCAGGGTTTTTATCGATAACTCGGTTTCCCTGGGTCTTTTCCCGTGTTGTAGTTGTGTGTCTTATTTTGAAAGAAATATTTACGTGTTATCATAGCGACCAGAGAACATTAAGGGGGAGAGGGGGAGGATGTTACTCTCAATGTTGTTGGTGCATTTCAGGAGGACGCTGCTAATAAAGTTACACAATTACACAGTGAATTTGCATTTATTATTATATTTACATAATACCACAGTTTTTATCTTGGTCGTATCTTTTTATTTTGTCGTATTTATCCGTGACACCTTACAGGCCGGTCCGTGAAAATGTTGTCTGACATTAAACCACTCCGTGGCGTAAAAAAGGTTGGGAACCGCTGCAATAGAGCACTTCTGGGACGTTACATTTTGGTCCATCTGATGCCACCAGTTTACACCTCAGACTATCCAGAAGCTTGTTGATGTGCTGGTTCAGAGCTGGGAGGAGATTCCCCAGAACACCATCCATCATCTTATTTGGAAAATGTCCCAACATCGTCAGGCATGCATACAACCACCAGCCTGCTGCATCATTTTTTCATTTTGATTTTCAGGGTGTCTTTGAATTCAGTCCTCTGTACGTTGATAATTTTTATTTCCATGAAATGATGTAGAATCATTTTGTTCCTCCCGCATTACTCAATCCATATCAGTAGAGATATCAAGGATGATTTATTTTCCACACTAGTTTCTGATGTACTTTGCCATTCAATTTATTATACGAATCAGGATTATGCAATATTTAAACAGATTGTTCGCTTTTATTCTCAGCTTCCTGAATTTAATACGAACACACCCACACAGTCACGATGAAGGAGGTTAGCTGTGTATGCAGTGTTAAACACCTCAAAGATTATTTTTTCATGAACATCTAGCTTTCCAGAGAAATACTTTTAAAATCAGTTTTCAGGGGATCTTGTAACTGAATAAGAACTTTAATTACAGCCAACAGAAGGAACAGAAATCTTCTAATTGCTTTTCCAGTTAATCTAAGCATAGATATAATATGTAGAAACACATATACTTAAGGAATTTCAAAGTTTCTTAGTTTATAAAAGCCCAAAAGCCTGAATTCACTCTTACCACCAAAGAACAGTTGACTTTCTGCGGTGATGGGAAATGAGGGAGCAGCATGAGCAATGCCCCCTTCTCCTTTATCCACAGAGATTGTCAAGCGACCGCGTCTGGCTGTAAAATCCACTGCATGCCACTGACCATCATTTAGAGCAGCACCTGAGAAAACAGCAGGCGACAACCCTAATGATATTTTATTTCTTTTTATTTTAAAAACAGTATTAAAAACATAAATCAGTAAGGGGTTGACACATGAAAGGTTAGGATTTCATTGTGCAGGTTTATACACTGACCTGCGCTGAGCTCTAGCACCACTGAGCCACTTTTATGGATCATCAGTCGGAGTCTGGCATCACTCAGATATAACCAGACCATGCCCTCTTGTTGAGGAAGGCTAAAGGTGAACAGAAGCCCTCCCTTGTTCCACGTCCTGAACTGGAATCCGACAGACACACCACCCGGCGAGGACGCTGTAGTCCCGGGCAACTGGAGGAAGCTCTGTGGCCCGGGGAACGTCAAAGCAACGGAAAGTGGCTCAGCACAAGAAAAGGTCACATTGCCCTGAGAGAGAAACATGAAGAGTGGAGAGTGGGGAGGTGGGAAGAAAAAAAATGATTACTGGTGAGATAAAACAACATAAAACATGAATATTAATCAGCTGCTGAGGGCGTGTCGCTGTGACCTTGTGGCGCAGCGATCTCATCAGCAAGTCTCCTTGAATATAGCAATATAGCAATGGCTCCTAACTAAAAACAGCAATGTCACCCATCACAGAGCTGTACAGGGAGGTAGATATGCATATGAACAGTGCTATACAGGCATTTCCACTGCGGCCCATTGTTTTGAGTAGTGGTAATGACACTAGGTCCATTGCTAAGGCTGTAGCAGTTATATATTACAGCCCCTGCTCTCTTCTGGGAATATCAGCCTGCTATCTTTATAATGCTCTGGAAACACAGATGACATCTAAAAGCCCTTTGTAGAGCTGTTAAAGTGATATATGAAAGTATACGGTGGAGAAAGCTTCACCACTGCAAAATAAAAAGTAAAAAGTGGGCTATAAAATTCCCCAAAAGCCATTTACTAACACATATGCACAACCAAAATACTCCACATTACTGTTGCCGTGCCTTTAAGAAAGGCTAAAAGTGCTCTCTTTATCAAGACAGACTAGAACAGTGTTAATACTCTATTACTATGAGATGTATGGAGCTCTTGTAAAACAGCCTCTATTAGACCTTCAGCCATGCATGTGAATCTCTGAACCATTTTTACCAAGACGTTTTGCTTCTCTGCTCTCTCATCCTAAACTGTAATGAGAAACCATTTGTTACAAAATGGTTCAGAGTTGCTCTCCACTGAGTTCGCTACACTTATTGTCATTGGAGAAATGTTTTTTTTTCTTTTTCTAATGATAAAGGCGAGGAAGGGCTTACTAGAAATTTAACCACCATCAAGGCTCCTCTGTCTTCTCATCGCTCAGTCTCCTCATTAGGAGCTCATTAGCATCATTAACCAGCTAGCAGCGCCGCTGCCGGCATCCACATAATTTCCCAGTGGTGCTCTGAGGATGTGAACATGTATGAACACACCTGCACGTACAAACACATTCATATACTCTCGAGGCTAACCTGTCGTTATTTATGCACGCGGAGGATTGGTGAGTGCTGGATAAGCAGCAGAGGAATCTGCCTCGTGCTGTTTGTAGGGATTTCTTAATAATACTAATAATCAAGTCACTAAAAGAAAAAAAAAACTGAGTCACGAGTCTGCAGTTTATACTTTTTTTTTTTTAGTGCCTCCGATCTAGCTATTGATGCTGTGTTTTCTCTCAGATATAAAACCCACAGAGCCTGGGGAGTTTGAGGAGCTAAACATTAAAGCACAAAATCAGTCGTTATCACACTATATATATATATATATATCAACCCTCTCGATGCACTGATCAATAAATTATCAGAGTGTGTAAAGGATGGATTAAGCTTTAAGAAAATAGAACATGTCTAAAGATAAATATAAGGAAAGCTGTACAGCTCACACATGGGTCATTCTGCAAAGCATTTACCCCCTAAAAGTCTATTTTCTTTGCTAATTGTGGTCTATTGACTTCACCTCACTGAAAATTTCAGTCAGAACACTGTTAACCAATAATCTTTCATCTATTGGGAAATAGATGAAAGATTAGTCCATTTTTTTTCCAGATTCTTGAGATGCTCAGGAAACCTCAACCAAATCTTCATCAGGTATCAGGTTACTCTACTAACTGTACACACTAGTAATTGTTTCATAATGCTTATGTCTTTAGAATAAATTTATTTTTCTTCCAATTGATTACGACTCCTGAAGAAGAAGCACAATTAAAAACATCCATAAGTCATGTTTAGCTTTTCCTACTCTCAACTAATTTAAACTTCTCAGCCAACAAATTGTTACAGTTATCTTATCTAAACCATTAGATGTAACACCACCCTCTCCTTTGCTAATAGTCTGCTCAACTATTAGCCCTGTGTGTTGCAGATATTTTATGCTGTAATGTTGTATCTCTTTCTATTTTAGGAAGGCAAGAATCAACACAGTTTTGCAAGATACCCAGCTTAAACCATGAGTAGCCAGGTTTTTTTTTTACATTTATTTAAGTAGAGGAAGATGTCTTGAGTTCTAATCTTTGAACATATACATATACACACACACACACACACACACACACACACACACACACACACACACATATATACATATTATATATATATACATATACATACATATATATATATATATATATATATATATATATATATATATATATATATATATATATATATATACACACACATATATATATATACACACATATATATATACACATATATATATATATATATATATATATATATATATATATATATATATATATATATATATGTGTATATATATATATATATATATATATATATATATTAAAAAAAAAAAAAAAAAAAAATATATATATATATATATATATATATATATATATATATATATATATATATATATATATATATATATATATATATATAAATAAGACCCCAGCCTTATATATATATATATATATATATATATATATATAAGGCTGGGGTCTATCACACCAGGCAAGACCCCAGGTGCAGGCTGTGTAAAGATGCCCCAGAGACAATCCAGCACATAACAGCAGGGTGCAAGATGCTAGCAGGCAAGGCATACATGGAACGCCATAACCAAGTGGCCGGCATAGTGTACAGGAACATCTGTGCGGAGTACAACCTGGAAGTCCCGAGGTCAAAATGGGAGATGCCCCCAAGGGTGGTGGAGAATGACCGAGCTAAGATCCTGTGGGACTTCCAGATACAGACGGACAAAATGGTGGTGGCTAACCAACCGGACATAGTGGTGGTAGACAAACAGAAGAAGACGGCCGTAGTGATCGATGTAGCGGTTCCGAATGACAGCAATATCAGGAAGAAGGAACACGAGAAGCTGGAGAAATACCAAGGGCTCAGAGAAGAGCTCGAGAGGATGTGGAGGGTGAAGGTAACGGTGGTCCCCGTGGTAATCGGAGCACTAGGTGCGGTGACTCCCAAGCTAGGCGAGTGGCTCCAGCAGATCCCGGGAATAACATCGGAGATCTCTGTCCAGAAGAGCGCAGTCCTGGGAACAGCTAAGATACTGCGTAGGACCCTCAAGCTCCCAGGCCTCTGGTAGAGGACCCGAGCTTGAAGGATAAACAGCCCGCAGGGGCGTGCTGGGTGTTTTTATATATATATATATATATATATATATATATATATATATATATATATATATATATATATATGTGTGTGTGTGTGTGTGTGTGTGTGTGTGTGTGTGTGTGTGTTAATAAAAGTAATATAATCAGGACAACAAGACAAGAATAGATGGTGCGGTAACAAAATGTAAATAAATAAAAAGGCAGCTAATGAAATAAATGCAAAAGACTAAAAGAATCCAAACATCTATGATAATGCCAGTAAAGGCATTATGTTACTGATGCAAAGAGGCGAACTGTTTGAGAGCCTGGAGTCACAGCATATAGGTGCTTTCTTGAAAACAGAAAAATGGGTGTTCTTGGTATCATGTACTTACCCTGACAGTAACTTGGTGGTCACTATTCTTAGCCAGCTCTATCAAGTTGAAGCCATTGTACAGCAGGTTTTCTATGCAGCCATGGAGGTCCTTACTGGAGGCGTCTGGCTTCTGCGATCGAAGGCTATGGACAGCTCCTAAACTCAACTATGTAGAGATCACAATGAAAAAAATATTGTATATTTTCTGTGCACATTTATATAAACACGCCACTGGTCAGTTTTATATCAGTGTGTTTTAGCACACCTGTTCGATGGCCCAGCGACTGAACTCTGCCGGGAGCTGCACTCTCTCCGTGTTTTTGTCCACAGTCAGGTTGAGGTGAGCACTTTTTTGCTCCAGTACTACATGGTGCCAATGCTGATCATCCAACAGGCTGCCAAGGGAGGTGAGATGCAGTGGTTCAGGGGAAGTCTTACCTGAAAGAGAAAGCGGGAGACAGAAAAGATGGGTGAATAAAGAATAACAAGAGAAATGGTGAAGAATGCAAAAGGAAAGACAAAAGAAGAAAGTGTTGGAAAAATACATTTAGGATAAAAAGGAGAAGGAATGGGGCAAAGGGAGAAGTGGATACAGAAGGTGAAGAAGGTAAAAATCAGCTAGAGGTAGAAGAGAGGTGGGGTTGGTCATGGAAGAAAAACAAAGAAGACTGATGGATGGCAGGGAAAGAATAAGAGGTGGTGGAGGATAAAGCAGGCAGAGACAAATAGATCGTTATTGAAAACTGCTCAGAGTGAAACTGAAATTACAAAGACAGACTTTGTTTTTTAATCCACACACCAAAACTGTTTTATTTGTAAGAAACAAGAAAAAAAAGAAACACTGTACATCAAATTGGTCACTATAAAATGGAAAAGAAGTGAAGCGCTCATCAAATGATTTCACTTATGTCATTAGGATTATTCAGTTTTCTGGTGGCTTTTAGCACTTTTTCTATTTTTACCTGATTTGACAGTGACTTTTGTTATATGACCTGTTAGATTGCATGGTTGTCGATATCTGACCCACTATTCTGGGGAACAACAACAATCAGACTTTACACTGCATCTAAATATTTCATTTTTCTCTGAATCCCACAGCGAGGATCACTGAGAGGTCACCCTTGGTCATCTCATTAGCAACAACTAGATATAACTGCACGCTAACACTGAAAAACAAAGCCAAATATGTCCTAATGCCTAATCTGGGGGGGAAAAACTGGAGAAGACACATGGCAAGACACCATTAAAGATAGATGAGCACCAGCCGGTCCTAATAAGTGGATCCATCTCTATTCCCCCCCTAGGGATGTGAAAGAAACTGTGTTTCTGCTTACAGGGGGAACTGGAGAGAGCAGAATACTGTCAGTCATTAAAAATGTATTAGATATTCTTAAGGGAAAAGCAATTTCAACTTCAGAGAAAGAAACAGACCACTTGGAAGCTGATGGACAAATATCTTTGATATTTCACTTCGGTCTGTGAGAATATATACAACCTAGTGAGAAATCAAAGGAAAACCCTGAACTGTTCATGCTTACAGGTAGAGATCATGCACGAGTTGTTTGGATCAACTCATCTTAAGGTGCCTACGCTCACCTTTCCCTTCAGTCAGTTTATTGTCCTTGTAATTGTTTGTCTGGTCCTCTTCAGCTTTACCTCTGCTGAATCTGTCTCGCCTAAATACAACTAGCCAGATTTGTGAGTTTGTAATAAAACAAGTATTCCAGCAGTTCCCAGTATCTCCTTGTGTTTTTCCTAATGTTCTTACCAATGTCCTAATTTATGGTGTGGGCTTAACCCCTTGTTGGAAGTGTTTTCTTCCTCTGGCTGCCTTTAAATGTAACTCCTACCTGGATTAAAGGATTTGGATTTCTAAACTTACGCTACTTCCTGGTGCTCTACATTTACGCCCTTTCTTCTGTTTGTTGCAAGTTTAATACAAAGCTTAAAAACTCTCTGACTTAGGTCTAATGAAACTGTACAACATCAGGTGTTACAAATGAATATTGTCTCCTAACACGTCAGTCATGGGCTATGATGCACAGCTGGAATTCCTCCACCTTTTGCTGCCACGCGTCTTCTATTGCCACATTTTCTTCTTGTTGGTGTCCCAAACATTTAGTTTATCACATTTTACTGACTGCTGTCTGCTTGAGATAAGTTACTGTTCTGTTGTTGTCGTTTTTTCTAACTAGCACTGTAGTTACACTCACCACTACATTATTTCAAGCTTGCATTTCTGTTTGTTGGTTGGTAGAGTTGAATAGGTGGTCATCCTGAATTTGGAACATTTTTTTCTAGGCTACCTTTAGCCTTTAGCCTTCTGCTTAGGAACAACATTTTGGAGCCACTACAAAAGAAAGATATTGCTGTGATTTGATGATTATGGTGCTTGTCTGGGACAGTCTGTGTATACCCAGCTTTAGAGAGTCACTTTAAATCAGCACAAAGCTCTTGATATAAGTGGTCTGCACAACATCCCATATGACAATCGACAGGGAGCAAGAGGTCACTGTAAAAAGTATGAATATGGTTTCATATGTCTGCCCTTCACAGTAATCAGCTATTGGGAGGATTAAATGATATGCTAGACCATGCTCTCATTTGCCATCATTGAAAAACCAAATGAAGGAAAAATGAATATCTTTTCAATAAATTACATTTCTATCCTTCAGCAAAGTTATCAACGAATCAATGTCAACTCAGACGATGTTAAAGAATTACTCTGCCACATGCATATATTGCAGCTCTGGTTAAATACCAAAAGCTGGAAGGCCAGCTTTTCAGGTTATTTAAAATACATTTAGCAAAAGATGACAAGTCCTCCTCCTCAGTGTCTTTTCAAACTCAGACAGCTAGTTGATTCAAACCCAGACCCTTTGTGCTTCGAGGGAACTTCGCGTACTACTGCACCACCTTTCCACTCTAGCATGTGGGAACAATAAGTTCCAGAGGTTGCTACAAATACATGCAACACACTTTTCTTTTTTCCAAAACTTCAATCTGATATAACTAAATGAAATGCCAATCAAATATTCTATAACTTTCACCTTTCACCAAATCTTGGACCAGATTAGAACTAATTTTAACCTCGAAAGGCCTTAAACCCTTAAGCTCTAATTAACAGAAAATTCTTTACTTGGATAAACACGAATTGTTGCAGTTTGGTACAATTCAAGAATAGTAATAGCACAAATTTGAGTGACCAGAAAAACAATGTTCTTGGATAGCTCGTGCTTGGAAGGAAGAAACATTAAAACTCTTCTGATGTTAACACCTTACTGAGCTTTGAGCTTTCTTTTGTTTTTTAACTTGAGTTCGTCACGTTTTCATATTCTTACATCAGGTGGAGTGAAGAAAAACAATTTTATTATTTTATCAGAGAAAATTAAACTAATGATACAGAGGAAGTCTCTCCTGTCAACACAGTTATTGTGATGACTTATTTGATTAGAGTCTGGATGAACAGAAAGAGACACTGCAATCAATACGAGAGGAAAGATGAGAATCTCTTTATGGGCTTTGATTAATGGAAAAATTACTGTGTTGTAGGAGGTAGAGAAGAGGGCCTTACTGGATGGATGTTTCATTAGATGGATGATTTGATTACTGCATGAATGATGGGAAAGAGAAAGCAGGAATCAATATCAGAGATCAGAGGCCAAAACAGAAAATTGCTTTACTAATATTAATAAATAGAGCCATCTCTTTCCATCTCTTCATCAATCTTTCCTCGTGTGTTTTCTGTCTTTCGTATTCTCCAATCGTTTTTGGCTGTGAAATCATCGCCTCTGAGGGAGGAAACTTTTCCAGTTTTGAGGACCTAGTGTTACAAAATTTGAGACTGTCTCAGCTTTTTTGTCATCACAGTCCTCTGTTAGACATAGCTGTTAATTAAACAAGTAGTTTAATTAACAGCTATTTATTTAATCAGCAATGCAGTCAGTTTAACTCAGTATGTTAGATATAAATGATATAATTATGCTGAGCCGTAGAAGAGCTGCAATCAAGAGGTTCCAACAAACATGACAATGAAAAGGAAAACTTGTAAATATTTACAACCTTCCCTTCAAGGTCATCTTCATGTGCACCTCTTCACTACTGTCACTGTGCCTGATATCTTTTAGGTCACTCTGGAAGTCCCACTATAACCAGTTGTGTTGTGGTCCTGAGTCTTTGACCCAGCATTTTATGTTTTTGAGTTGCGTTTGTCGTTGTTTAAGCTTGTAGCTGCTTACTGTTCAGTTGTCGCTTTTGTGTATTTTTTAAAATGTATCCTCCGTTACAGGCATTTTTGTTTGTGCTCTTAGTTTAGTCTTTAAGTGCCTCCCCACGTTTTGTCAAGTCTCTGTCTGTTATGTTTCCCTGTTAAGTTATTTCTTGTTTTATTTGGGTAACATTTGTCTTGTGTGTTCTATGTTCAGCTTTACTTCGCTTGTCTCATTATCCCTGAGTTACACCTGCCATATTTCCCACCTGTTTTTTCCTTAGCCTCATTATCATTTGTCCCTTTGTCCTGTCTCATATCTTCCCAACCTTTGGGATTATTTATCCCAGAAATGTGTTTCTTTGCATTTCTGTAAAAAGTCGAGCAATAAGCTGCATTTGGGTCCACTCCCTGCCTACCACACAGCTGAACCTTGACTACTTGAACTTGTGCATCTTTGCTGGACCCTGCAGTGGATGAAAACTCCAGCCTACTCATTTAGTTAGGTAAAAAGATGAAGTCAGAGCCACGATGGCATGTGCTATCATGGAGGTCAGTTGTGCTGAATGTTGTCAAATGCCTTACTGTAGAACCTTATGTTGACAGTATGACACTGGGGGACAATTTCAATGTGTACAATCTTGTGAATGTCACAAAAAATGACAAACATGCTCCAGGTTATCTCCCCCAACTGATGTGTGGCTTTGGGCTTAGACACTGTGCACTTCTTCTCTGACAATTTCTGGTTGCTGACAGGGTTGTAGCCAAAGCCCCGGCTCTCATTACCAGTGATGATACTTATTAAGGTGACTTCTGAGTCAGTTTGACATATAAGCTGATATTTGCTCTCAACAGGTTTGAATTCTGCATTCATATTGTAGCACAGTGGTGCAGTGGACTGCTGCCTCACATATTCATATTCAAAAGTCCTGATCGGTTGGGGCTGAATTAGAATCTTGTCCAGGCTTTCCATGGTGTAACCTGCCTTTCACTAAATGTTACTCAGCCTCCTTGCAACCTTGGGATAGATAAACAGTTCAGATACACAGATACAAGTAGTCAAAATGGGACTAGGCCAAAAAACAGCAGTCCAAAGATGAACATGTAGAGCTTGGCCAACTACCAGTCAGTATGTTTTTATTTTTTAAATTATTAAGTACCCAGTCATACAAGTCTTTGATCCTATTGATTGAAACCTGATACCAAACGTAATGATTGTATGTTTATTATTATTTATAGTTTATTTTGCCATTCTTCAGGTTAATGGAAAACATGAGTATTTGAATTGTATTTAATACCATTCATTATTCATTATGCCAGTGTTTCCCAACCTTTGGGAGCCACGCCACATATTTCACATTAGAAAAATCACACAGCATCATGTTAGGGCCTTCATCTGGGTTGGAGGTTTCTCCAGGACCCAGGTCAGATTGACTACTTTTTCTTTACAAATATTTATGTATTGCTATTATGTACTGTGTCATCTCACAGCATGACTATTATGTAATTTCTTCTTCACCTTCTTATGTTTTACTGGTAGTTGGCAACCATTTAATTAGAGCAAGGCAGTTGCACTGCCCTCTAGTGGAAGAGAATGTAATTGTTCTGCCGGTTACTCATGCCGATTGCTTAGAGTACTGATCAGATGGAACCAGATCACGGCACACCGGATCACACCTCAGTGGTTGGGAAACACTGTATTATGCACTGTAGATTTATGACCTTCACACTAAATGTGAAGGTCAAGTGTCAGTTCTGATATTTCCACCTTCCAAAACTCTTTTGTCTGCTCACTGTTATATCTCTGCATTAAAACTCTGTGGATCAGAACTTACCAGGTTGTTTAAATAGAACCAATTAATGTAACAGATCACTTAACCTTGCACACACAAAGCCAGGCACCTTACAAGAAACACTTACTCCTACGTGCTGGAATAATCAATAATATACCATAAGGTAAGTATATCCGATTAGACTCCGTGTAACACACATAAACACAGATGATGTTCTGTAGCTGAACGACATCTTATCCCAGAATCAGTCAGAAAATCTATTTTAAACTTTTAAAATATGTGTCATTTGATAAATTGTGCAAGATTTTATTTATGAACATCAGAGAAAAAGACAGAATATCCTGAGTAATTGTCTTCAGCGTATTCACCCGAAGGCCTTACTAGACAAAACTGAGAGAAGATGCAGATCAGATCCATTTTTTAATGACTGAAATCTGACTTAAATGGAAATGTGTGTGCCCACGAGCAAGACGTTGTTGAGAAATAGAGTGGGAAAAAAGTTTGAAACCTAGTTTAAACTGTGAATGACTGCAGCAGTTCTTCCTCAGTCTGCTGTCTCATCATTATAAGTCTGTACTGAACACAAGTTTAAATCATTTTGTCATTCTACTCATGCCCGCAAGACACTATCGCGTCACTGTATCTTGTCTCCTATTCTATTACAGCTCCTCAAAATCTGATTGCTCTTATCAGAAAACTGGCTGGTATAATTATTTCAGCAACTGACTGCCATAAAACACCATGTCTGTCACAGAAACTCGCTAATGATTCACAGCTCAGGTCACCAAGTGAGAAGTTTGCAGGAAGATTTTTGCTTCCTCAGAAAGTATTTCTAGTGCTTTTTCCCTCCTGCATCATGTGAAGTGAGGTTAATCATCTTTTTATCTTTTATTTCTTTTCACTTTTTATTGTAGACTTAATTTGCACAATAATCTAAACTAACAAAAATGACACATGCAAAAATCACATTTGGTCACATTAAGAGAAGCTGATCAAATGAAAACCAACAGATACAGGATCATTTCTCATCTTAAAAGAGTCATTTAATATATATTGAGCATTTGAGTGTTGCTATAATTTGGATATTGTGAAATACTGTGGGATTTATTGAATTCTGCTGTCGGGGCTAAGAGCTTAATGTCTTCTTTCCAAAGCTAGCAAAGGTGCAAAGGTTCAAGCTTGCATTATATGTATGTGCTGAAGTAGCTGCCAACAAATTCAAGCATATAGTGGACTATCTGATCTCATTTATCGTTTTTATTTACAGGCAATGGGAGAGCCTGTGAGTACTTTGTGAATAGTTCTGTTTTGGGCTTAGAGAGTTCAGTGATCCCAGCAAACATCGCTGAGACAGAAGTTTTGTGTCTCTGGACAAAAATGGTCAAAGGCTGTAGCCAAAAGTGTGATTATGAGGCAGCCAGCCAGAGGAGACACATCAAATAATAGTCCAGTCATACCCTCTCATACAAACCAGGGAAAAACAATCATACAGTACTGTGGAAAGAGCCATCTTTCTTTACATTTTCCTTCTTAGGAACCAGGCTTTCTGTCATTTTTTTAAAGTGGTCTTGACACTTGATCTTCAAGTGATCTCCTCCAGGATTTGTAAAGGTCTTTCAGCAGTCTTTGGTTGTGGTGTTTTCCTCTTCTTGTCTGTCTGGTCTAGGCATCGACTCAAAATTATATGTTTTTGTTTGAAGTGAACTGAAGACAGTCATGAAAAGTGAGTGAAGAACTTATCAGACAGGAACCTCATTGAACCTGAAAAGAAGGCACTAGCCAAAGGACTCCATTTTGCCATTTCTCCATAATAGCTGCCCACAGTGGATCTAATCACAGCCACAAAAACAACAATCCATCCTAGCTCCCCTTGTGGGGAACACACCCCATTACATCAAAAACTCCACTGACTTTACCAACAAGTTCCAGAAACTTCCTCTGGATCCGGATTAAACCAAAATGTTCTTTGATGTGGTTTCACTCTTCACTTGCATACCTGAGGCAGTGGAGACTGTCAGAAAACGACTACAGCAAGACAGTTCCTTAGAAAAGAGAACCAGCTTTACCCCCGATAACATCTGCAAACTGTTAGACCTCTGCGTTACCACCACATATTTTAAATACAACAAGGGTGTCTACAGACAAAAACATGGATGTGCCATGGGCTCTCCGGTGTCACCCACTGTGGCCAACATTTACATGGAGGAAATGGACAGTAAAGCCCTTGGCAGCACGTAGCCACTGGTACAAATACGTGGATGACAACAGGGTCGAAATCAAAAGCCAAGAAGTTTAAGCCTTCACATCAACTCAGTGGATAAAGTTCAACAGGGAAGACACAAAGGACAACAGTTTGCCACTTCAGTACTGTGCTGTGCACGTTGAGGAGAATGGAAACCTCAACACAGAAGTTTACTGGAAGCCCACACACACAGACCAGTACCTACTCTTGGACTTGGACGCGCTGGAACACAAACTTGGAGTAATCAGGACCCTGCAACACTGGGCAGAAAACATTTCCTCAGAGGTAGAAGGGAAAGAAAAGGAACACATACATGTAAAGAAAGCTTTTAAAACATAGTTATCTTAGTTGGGCTTTCATCAAATCAGTGAAGATGAGTTTTAGTCAAGACAGCTCATTGAAAGTTTGTATTAATTTACCAAACTGCAGTATAAATCCCTTTTTTTCCTTTTGCACAAGTACCAGGATAGCCGAGTGGTTAAGGCGTTGGACTTAAGTTCCAATGAGCAAATGCTCTCGTGGGTTCAAACCCCACTCCTGGTACACACCTTTTCCACACCTTGGCTCATGTGATGATCAATAGTGGGCCAATGAACCCTTTAATATACAACTCCCACTAGGGAATCTCCATCATTTGGTCTTAGAAATGAAGAAGCTTCTTGGATGAGAGGTGAAACATCTTCAAGAAACTCAAAGAAGTCTAGTCGCTTTTCTTTCCAAGCTCCTTAGCTGTTAGCATTGTTAAATTTGCTGAACAACAATTAAGTTATAGAAACCTTGCGACCTTGCAACAAGGTCCAGAAAGCTTTTCTAGTCGACATTTAGAAAGGCCATCTGGCCGACAGCTGGGAAAAATCAGACAATTACAGGATGCTTAAATGTAAATTTTGAGATTTCATTCTAGTCATTAAAACAAGCACTTAAAGACACAAACATGTCTGACTTCCCAGCCCAGACTGCTTGAGAATTAAAACTTTCTTTTTTTCTTTTTTTACTGTGAAGAGGAGATTCATTGCTCTATGTTTTCAGTCTCTACCTCACTGCATTACCTCAGTACTTATAATTCAAAAAACTCACCAGTGAAGCCTCAGATTGTTGTCTTTGCACTGACTTTGGTACAAAATCGCTTTGATAGCTGCAGCTGTAGGTTTTGCATATTAAATATGCATAAAATTGAGGAAAATTGAAAGAAAAACAAATCTGGCTGTAATAAGTCTGTGACTGTTGATTAATCTTAGTATCTTAAAGTGGACCTTTCAACCTCTACAATATTTTCTGTTATACTGTTACAATCATTGATAGTCACATCAAACAAGGTCATCCATCCATCCATTCTCTTCCACTTATCGGGGTTGCAGGAGCATTGGAGCCTATTCTCGCTACCATAGGGTGAGAGGCAGGTTATACCCTGGACAAATCAACAAGACCAAAGAAGGCCAAAGATTCAAAATAATAAAGGCGAAATATGTGCAGCAATCGCAAATGTAGGCTTCATGCTGCTCTCAGTTCTTGCTTTCAGACAGTTTTTCTACTCTTGGCTCTCTATGATGCAAATGGTGCTGATATCTGTAATATGGTGGCACGTTGCTCTGACTGTGACCACACAGGCCCCATCCACCTGATATTCAAAACGACTAAAACAGTCTCTATTGCAAGGTGCAGGAAATTTCAAGAAAGCTGTCTTAAAGGCATCGAGAAGGGAGCAAGAACAGCTTGTTTCAGAGAGTAAATGAACTGAGAGGTTGAACCAAAGCCCAGCATAACATAAACATTTCAAATATGTTTTGAAATGAAATGATATATGAAATAATGAAAACTAGTCCAAGAATTTAAAAAAAGGAGATGGAAATGAGCATAAAAGGTCCTCTTAAAAGCTAACTTCAAAATTAATTCTCTTCAAATGTATATTCAGTTAACCCAAATTTATAAAGGCCCCTGGGTTTATAAGTTGAATGAACTTAAAACGACCTGCTGTAAAGTAAACTTTTATTGGAATTTCTTTTGTGGGGTAGTGTGATATTTGCTGTGAGATTTCATAACATGTTTAGCTGCCAACGCAGTGTCACAAAATAAGATTGGCCAGTAATTACACCCTGCAGTGCAGCCAAGTAGGTGACTGTGACTAATGACCTGGTTACTACTTTCATATCTAGGAAGCAAGCAACAAGGCTTCTTTATGTGCTGGGGCTTTCCATACAGTCAGCTATGTATTTAAACTTCTAGTCCTTATATATTCACTACACATACCTGCTGCAATCACACAGATTCCATCAAGAATGCAATTATCTAAAAAGAGATGGTCAACAAATTGGCAACGAGTGACAGGAGAGGTAATTTTTTTAATTTCTCTCATGCAGAAAATTATAATTGGTTAATAAGTAAAAGGAGAGTGACAGGGGCAGGAATTAATCACATTATTTAAAGTACTGAACTGCTGAAGGTACTAGCATCTGCTAAAAAGTAATTCATCTACCACCTAGTTTTTAATTTGTATTTTGGTTCCTCAGTCATCAGGACAGACCTGCTGTTTGTGCAGGGTTGTTACTCAGTGTTGCCTCATAATGTGGACAGCATCTGCTCCAGGAGGGTCAGACCTGGATGTGTTAGTGTTAGTACAAAAGTGCACAAAGCAGATGACCCGAATTGCACAATTCGTAACCTAAAAACTTTGTGCAGAAAAGTGAAAAAGAGAGAGAGGGAGAAAAATGTAGAAAATATGAGGCAGAAAGATGAAGGACTGAAAAATGGTTTACGGAAGCTTTTGAAATAACATAAGAGGAAAAGAATTGCTCTGGCATATCCAAAAGACAGAGATACATAACAATGAAGGAAAACAGAAAAGATGGTTGGAGAGAATATCAAAAAGGTCTTTGTGTGTGTCAAGAAGGCAAGACAGGAGAATGAAAATTAAAGTACAACTAAAAACAGCCAAAGTGTCTCTTCTGATTAAAAATAAATAAATAAATAAAATACTGAGATGTGGGCAGAGAAACTCAGAAAAACAACACTAATTAAATCAGAAAAAGTCTTGCTGAGAAACAGGGTGGAGAGGAACAGAAAGAGAAACCACAATGAAAGCTCTGTTGCTATTATTTCAAAGGACTTGGGATGTTGCTATGTTGAGTACGTGTGTTTGTTCACACTAGGGATGTTTCTTATGACTAATTTACTAGTTGATTAGATGGGAAGAAAAATTCTAACTAATCAACCAGTCTGCAAGTATGAAAACAATAAGAAGGCATTTAAATCCAAGTCAATCTAATGGATGAGGTTAAACATGGACAATAATCAAAATGCAGCTGAAAAGTGTGACGCCATGCATAACACTGTACACGCTCAGTGTCAGATGCTGAGTGTTGCTAACATTAGCAGTGGTTGTGCCAGCTGCCTTCTTTCCCTGCAAATTAACATCCACCCGCTGTGCTAGATGTAGTTCTGCATTGCTCTGGGCGAGCGGTAATCTGCCAGCTTATTCTGAGGCAACAAGGCAGAGAGGGCTGGTGTCATCTGCTCGGGCTAAAAGTCTGTGTAACATCTGCATAACATCTCAGAAGTGACAGTTAACTGGCAGTGTAAAATAATACAATTAGAATAATTGCTCCACCAAGTATGTATAGCAAGGGTGGCAGTATTTAAAAACCTAGTCAACTAGTCGCTCACACCCCTGGTTCAAAAAGGGGAGGCAAAAACTGGAAGGTGAATGGCCAGCTTGGCTAAATAGCAAAATGAAAGGGGGGGGCAAACATTACATTTTCAGCCAATAGGAGGATGATATGTCCTCAGCATCGATGGCAATGCCAATGATACCTAGCTAACAGCAGTACACTTACCATACATTTTTGTATGTTTTCTATTACATGCTATATGGTGAAGTCAGAGCCAACATAACAGCAAAACTTTAACAAAATGTATAATTAACTGCAGTCATTTGTTTTAATGTTATTTCTTTTAAGTCTATAATTGAGATCAAACCACCCTGATGGGTTACTGAACAAGTACAGGGGTCCCTTGTTTATCCTCATTTATCGTGGGAGTTACGTTCTAAAAATCCGCGAAGTAGCCAACTTTATTGTTTACAATTATTATGGATGTTTTATGGCTGTAAAACCCGTCACTACACCCTTTATACACTTTTCTCCGACAGGCTTGAACATGTTCACACTTTTCTCTATGGTTTAAACACTGCAAAAGTTCAAACCTTCGTAGAAAAATAAGTCCATTGTTATAAAATAAAACCAAAGGGACCAATGGTGCAAAACGTTTCATCGACATTTTTGTGTTTATGTGAGAAATCTTACAAACATACAGTACAGCACTTCAGAGTCACACTACTGACGATCGAAGATTAAGATAAATTTGACAAACTGTGGGTGTTCCCAAACAGTGACCAGTTGCGCTCGGAGGCGGCTGATGATGGTGGGATTTGGAGGAGGATGGAGGCTACAGGTGCAAGGGCCTCAGATTCACATAGTCCCTTCCACCAGGTGGCTGCAGATATGTGCTGGCATGACTGCCATATTCCATCCCCTTTCCAAAGGCCTTGCTTTGTTCGATACTTTGCCAAACTGCCTAGAACTTTGCCTTTATCGAGACCCAGGTGGTCAGACATGGCTGTAATGACCGCATAGGCACCGTTGATCTCTTCCCCGGAAAGTATGCCCTTGTCATATTTGGGGTCCAGCATGTATGCTGCTGCATGCACTGGCTTCATGCAGAACTCCCTCCGCTGTTCCAATGACTTGACCACAGCCGTTTCCTCTGCTTTCAGTAGTAGGGAAGTGGGCAGAATTGTCTGGATTTCTTCTTTGAGTTCTGCAAAAAGGCACTGGACATCTGACAAGATGGCACCATCCCCCTCTATCTTCGCTATTGCTGCTGCAATAGGTTTGAGGATTTTCTGACTGCTAGATACTCTTTCCCAGAACACATCATCCAAGATGACCTTCTTGATGTCACTGTCGATGCCTACAGACTGGGATATGGCCATCTCTTGCAGAGACTCCTTTCCCTCCAGAAGGCTGTCAAACATGATAACAACACCACCCCATCGCGTTATGCTGGGAAGCTTCAGTGTAGTACTCTTGTTCTTTTCCTTTTGCTTTGACAGAAATGTAGCGGAAGTTACTTGTTTGCCTTTAACATATTTCAGAACTTGCTTCACTCTCTTATTCAGAGTGTCCATTGTTTTTAGTGCCATTATGTCTTTTAGGAGAAGGTTTAGTGTATGGGCTGCACAGCCAATAGTAGTTATATGAGGGTAGGTCTCCTCCACATGTGCCCAGGCAACCTTCATGTTGGCTGCATTGTCAGTGACCAGTGCAAAAACCTTATCTGGTCCAAGGTCATTGATGATCACTTTTAGCTCATCTGCAATGTATTGGCCTGTGTGTCTGTTTTCCTTTGTGTCTACACTCTTGTAGAACACAGGCTGAGGAGTGGTGATTATGTAGTTAATAATTCCTTGTCCCCTGATATTGGACCATCCATCAGAGATGACTGAAATACAGTCAGCTTGGTCAATGGTCTGTTTCACCTTGGCTTGAACTCGACTGAACTCTTCATCCAGTAGATGAGTAGACAATGCATGTCTGGTTGGGGGAATGTATGCTGGTCGGAGAACATTCAAAAATCTCTTCCAGTACACATTGGATGTCAGCATCAGGGGTGAGCCAGTTGCATAGATTGCACGAGCGAAACACTCATCTGCGTTTTTCTGGCTAGTGTCATCCATAAAATCAAAGAATCCTCTGATGCCAGAGGGACCAGGAGCTGATGAGTGGGTATCTGACTCTGATACAGCTGAAACAGATTCATTTTCCCCTTGAGTGGAACTCCTGGCTGCTGCATGTGTTGGGCCTTGAGGAATTTTTTTGCACTTTGCAATGTGCTGCTGCATTTTTGTGGCATTCTTCACGTACGTCTTATCACAATACTTACACATATATACAGATTTCCCTTGTACATTAGCTGGTGTAAAATGTCTCCACACATCAGATAGCGCACGTGGCATTTTTCTGTAAAATAAAACAAGAGCTTGTAAAAATGCTAATGCAATGCAAGAGATCGTAATAATACAATTGCAATATGATAATAAACAGATATAAATAGTAAGGCTAGCTAAACAACTGGAATGATCTTCAAAACAAAACAACCAAATGAGGAAGCTAGCATCTTCTTTATGTTATACTAGCTATGGCTTATTTAGCATCTAACAGATGCTAGCATTTTATTTAGCATCTAACAGATGCTAGCATTTTATTTAGCATCTTATCAGATGCTAGCATTTTATTTAGCATCTTATCAGATGCTAGCATTTTATTTAGCATCTTATCAGATTGCTATCTACCAGATTAATACATTTTATGTGATATTCACAATTTAAACATTTAATGAATATATTTTCCCATAATATCATCAAAACTTACCTCACTTGTTAAGTCCACAGGCTCAAATGTGTGCCTTTAATACTCTTTGTCCTTCAGGCTCAAAAGTGTGGTCCATGTGTACATGTGATGGAGGCATGCACAGTGCCAGTAGGTGGTCTCAATAGCCATGCAGCAAGCTTGTGCTCTGTACATGTGATTAAGGAATGGCATGGATATTCAAGTGTATTTGAATTGCATTTGTTTGTTTTTGTCAATATTATGCTAAAATATACTTTCCTCAACTATATTTAAGTTCCCTAAGAAGAGCCAACCTTCAATTTTGAAAATTCCCACTTTATTCCCATAAATTCCCGTTAATTCCCGTTTATTCCCATAAATTCCCGTTAATTCCCGTTAATTCCCATGGAAAGATTCCATCTTTGAAAATTCCGGGAATTTTGCAACCCTAGGGAGGGATGGGAGATAAAGATGCAGAGATGAAGAGCATTTGTGAGAAATAGAAGTCAGGGGGTGGATAAAAGGGAAGATGAAAGCAAATAGGAGGCGATGGAGGAATCACTTTTAGTAGACATGAAATGGTGAGAGGGCAAAAAGATGGAAAGATAGATGGATGAAAAGACCTGATGGGAATCCTGATGACTGGCAAGCCATATGTTAACGATGGCAGTCTGACAGCCTCTGGTTTAACCCTATTCACACACACACACACACACACACACACACACACACACACACACACACACACACACACACACACACACACACACACACACACAATCTATACAGACTGTAAGCCATGCATCAAGGCTTACAGAGTCCAGCCCCAACACATGCTACAGTGAATGGGTACCATCCATCACGGCTGTAACTAGACAGAGATGCAGCAGCAGCCAAGACTAAACCAATCAGATGGCAGTGTGTGTAACGACCATCTCAAACCAAAAACAATCTAAAGTTATTTTAGAGTTTGAGCTGTCCTCAAACTTATACAGATGTTTTTTACCAATACAACCCTGAAGTGACAAAAAACCTCTGTGTGCTAAAATAACATAGAATACCAGAACCAGAAAATAAAAACAGAAATAGCATGTTTCTTCTCAGAGGAAATGTGCTTAACTGCAAAATCGGTGTGCTAAAAATGCTCTTACCAACTGCAGTAGCATGTCTGAGTGCTAAGATGCCTTTCTTTTGTCTATTTGTGTACAAACCGCTGAAAGGATTAAAAAAAACCTGACGTAGTTACTGCTTGATTATCAGTTTGATTAAAAAAATCTTACATATGGACACTCAAAAAGCCTCTTAGACTAAAATGTATACTTATGTCAAATATCAAGAACCACATTGCATTTTTACATGTTGCCATTCTTTATACTTCAAATATTTGTTCATAAATGGAAAGTCAGAGCAACAACAAGCATTACTGATAACAGATAACCTTTAAAGGTATCACACAGAAAGAAAATAAGATCAGTGGTTATGTAGCAGCTGGGAGCTCCACAAATAGCTTGACAATATGATGCAAAGAATGATGAGCCATCAGATGATTTTAGCTTCCATTGAGACCAGCTGATCTTCGGGGACTGCAGGGAAATTTGAGTTAAGAGCCAGAGCTAATGCTATGCTGCTTTTTTGTGCATAGGGTGCAGTTAAAAAAAATCTGGCAATCTACCATTAAAAATATACCAAACATATAGGTTCCCTCCAACCAGCTGACCTCTGCAAGCACCTTACAATTAAAAGTGGTTGTCCAGAAGCTGAGGATGTTGCATGCTCAACCACCGGGACACCAGTTGGTCACTGCAACTATTTGCAATGGGTCGCTTAATGTAACAGAAATTCAGTGCAATCACCAGATCACCACCACTCTAGTGTGACAGTGCCATTACATGTATTATGTGTGTGCTTTTGATTTCAGCACACAGAAAAACATCAACTTTCAATCTGACCAGACAGACTGGCAATAGTACAACAGTTTTCAGGAGAGTGCAAAGCTTTGAAGCCCAAAGGAGGCACAGAAGGACAGGAATGGGACAGTCACATCGCAAATTAACCCACAGCATTAGACAGTCAACACAGTTTACTGTAGTGTCCTGGGGTGTCTAAAAATACAGGAGTCGTTTGGTGAAACTGACACAGTCTTGACTCGCGACCTTCCAGTATATCCTCCCTGTGATGGTGTCCTCCTTACCAAAATCAAGCTGAAGAGTCACTGTTTTCACACAACGAGGAAGAAAGCATGCAGTGAAGGGGCACGTGTGCAGGGGAAGTTCCACTGTGTGATCTAAAAAAGGCAGTAGCACTGGACATGTACCAGATTATGACCCCGACTAGGAGATCAGACAAATTTATATCAGGTTATAGTTTTGGCCAATAACGTATCTTTTTTGTGTCTATTTCTTTAAATACATTTTTTTAAAAGAGGTTTTTAATAAATCTGTCCCACGTTTTTCTCTTAAATACCATTACTTCTACTCCAGTATGTATGAGGAAAAGTCTGCTTCCATAAATGGCTACCATTATGTTTGTGTTGTGTTGTACCTTGTCTGAGCAGCAGCTGTAGCTTTCCTCTCTCTAACTCCAGGCTGAGGCTGACGCCTTGCTGCCCCTCTGCATGCAGCAGTATCCCAGAATTCCTCAGGGTTTTAAACTTCAGAGAGACAACCTCTTTGGATGTCTGCCACGGCCCGGGACTCAGCCTGTACACCAGGCTGCTGCTGCCACCGTTTAGGCTCACCACATCAGAGGCTAAAAATCAAAAACAAAATAGATTTCATGATAAAAGAAACGAGAGCAAAACATTGAAACCAGAATCTTAAGCAAAAGCTTAACAGTTCATATCATATAACCCTGAAACAGACAACAGTCCTTGTGTTTGTGCAATTTTCCTACAGCATCAGATTGTTCAAAGCTCCGACTAATAACTGGGTGTCAGAATTGCTATTAATACCATGTAATATTCTAATTCAAGGTTCTTAAATAATGCTTATGCTACCCTGCATAAACTCACAGTTACTCACACTTGTTACTCATCTACTTGTACCTGTAATTCTGTGGTTGTAGCAGACAATTTGTTAAACAGCGAGGGAAAACCTTGCAGCAAGGACTGAATCTGTATTCTGCTTAACACTTTTCATCAAGAAGTCTCTCAGTTACTGCGTGCTGCTCGCTGGGGATTTGGGCTGAGGTCATGTGAGGAAAACGGTGTAGGTGGTAAAGAATGAACTGCAAATACTGAACTGTTTAAAGAGAGCTGCGGCTGAGTACAGCATCAAAAGCCTTTTCAGTTGTACAACTAATTTCTCCGACTGAATGTTTCTTAATGGACTTGGCAACTCTTTGGCTTCCTAAGGCTTACAATCAGCCAACCACTTTGCTTGCAGTAATGCTCTTATTGCATTGTACAGTGTATTTCCTGCTGATTGCAGAGCAGTAGGCTTGGGCTCAGAAGCACTGAGTCATCCTCTGCGACTGAAAGCTAAAAAACATTACTTGAAGTCGACTCTGTGGACTATCAAGCCATTCTAATTAAGTCCCAGATTACATTTTGTTCTACAATATTACGTATTATGTAATTACAATCAGCCATATCCCTGTAATTATCCCCAGAACATATTGTTGATTATTTTTGACTCACTACCTGCGTACTGAAATAGCACTGGACATAGTGAGTGCAGTAATTAGCTGGACATAGTTTTACACACATATATTTGATTGATTGCAGTAAATATAATCATAGAAACACACACATATGACAATGGGAAGAAATTAATAAAAAATACATAAATAGAGGAGACAAGTCCCTGTAGCTATGCTGTTGCTTTCTAGCATCAGTTAATTAGCAGAGAGCAATTTAGGCTGGTATGAATATCATACTTCAAAGACATGTGGTTATCAGCAAGAAGGCCTACAAAATGGACTAGTCTGGCCCATGGGATGGTTTCAGGAATACTGCAGAGAAGATGGGGAAGAATGTTTGTATTTCCCACTGTTTGCTTCTGTAGGAAGCATTGGGTTACAGGTTGTTAAGAATAGAGGACGTCAAGGGACTGGTTGTCCAATTCTTAATGTCATTTGAGTCAGAGATCTGAATCATAATCGATGTTTAGCCTTCCTAAAATCAAACTGGACTTGTTGTTCTATAGATCTGGAGGTATTTTTATAGTGCTCCTGCACACTTAAGATTAACTTGCGCTTTAATAACTTAAACATTTGACACCTCTGTATTGCAAGCTGCAGACAGCACAATTGTCTGTGTCTACATTTAAGACAAACTATCCCATGGGTGGTAATAATTTAACTCCAAAAGTCATCCTCGTGGTGCCAAGAAAATAATCTTTACTCCATGACTCACTGTATAAACTTTAAATCCATCCAGCAGATGCTGGTATCTTTCAGGACCAGCTTAACCACCTACTGTCATTTACAGACTTTTGACGCTAGTGCAAAAAGAAATCTTCCTTTCACAGAAAAATGCTCTTTTGCTGAAGATGTAGTGAAAATACTCCTCATTTATACTCCATTATTCTGCCTTCTTACAGTGTTTTACACTATTAGCAAATAATACAGATCATCACACTTCCAGCACTTCCAGAAACCAAAAAGCTCTGGTGTGTGGCTAATTCCACTAATTAACTTTTTAATCATGAATAGGTTTTTTTTTTGTTCAGGTTTGCATGGATTTTAAGAAGTTTAAACTCTCATGTAGGCCAGGGAAAATGTTCTCCATCCATTCTTATAATGTTAACTACAAAACACATTATTTTGTGTTTCCTTAAAAAAGACTAATATCCACCGAGCATTTACATTCAGTGCATTTCTCACACTGTGGCAAACCGTTTGTCACCAGCAGCTATATCGCAGCTCCCTGCGATGTATTACATTTGTTTTTCCGGGGAGGATTCTGCCGTGAATGCTGCATTAGTTTTCTGCAGGAACACCAGGAATCTTCTCTGACAACTGTGACACCAGCTGATAAATATAGCACACAAATATATCCGTAAGTAACTTTTGAATATTTCCAAACGACTATAGGCTATTCATCAAAATCCATGTTTTAATGTTTCTCCAAATCCATCTTCTTCTCACGCAGACAACAGTAAATACAGTTAAATAAGGATATATACAATGGTTTTAGCATAAATCATCTTTATACTTGGCAGATTACATGTGATGAAGATGCAAGTACAAGATGTAAGACTATAAAGACAATACAGATGTCACGTAAAAGTGGCGATCACCAAGAACAAACTAAAGAAAACCTGAGGACACTGTTGGTACAGTTTCACACTGCCGGGTTGTTTTTATTAGAAGAACAAAGAGTCTTATAAGAAAAGAAGACTATGTGTCTTCTTCTAAGAGTGACATTCAGTATGAATTAGAAATAAATGGAAAAAGTAGAACACTTTCAAAAGACATCTTTTGAAACCAAGTCGTATTTGTGAAATTGCTTTTTCCTTTTTAGTATATTCAAAGCAAACGAGCTGATGTCCTTTTATTTTTATACTTCTATTTTAATATTCCACTCAGAGTACAGCCGGCGAAATATAGGCGGAAACTTGAAATAATACACAGAGACGGCTGTGGAGGAAATCCCAGGAAACCGTGTTTGCACATGAATAGTTATTGTTTGCTAAGTATATTCTAGCATGTATATGTAAATATATGGAGTTGCTTTTGATATTCATGAGTATGTCGTGTTTTGATTAGAGCACAGAAATCAGGGCAGAGCAGCAAATGAACGCTGAGAAGACAAAAGACTACAAACACCTGCTCGTTTAAGAAAATGAGCAAAGCCTGTACGTCTGACTGTACACCTTAGCTGTAAAGGGAATAAAGACCAGGATGAAGAGGAGTTCCATTCATTGAAAACATAGTCTAATGTGTTTAAAGTCATGCTGAGTCAAGAGGATTCATATTTTATATGGAAAAAAAACAACAACTCACATATGTTATGTAACTGAATGTGAATAAATCTGACAGCAATGCTTATGTGCAAAACCAATGTCGTATTTGTTTAGTTCATTGTACCGATGCTACGGCTGCTGGGGCCAGCATGTATAAAAGCAGCTCTTAACTCTTAACAAAAGGCTTTCAGTGAAAGAAAAGCAGCCCAATAACAAAATCATGAAATGTATACATTTCTCAAGAAAAGACTGAATAAAATTCAGGTGATCCAGTCGGGATAAAGAAGACAGAACTTACTGTAAGGACATCCGTAGGTTTCCAGTCGCAGTCCGATCCGTCCGCTGGGATTCCAGTCCAGAGGAATGAGGCGGAGAAAACGTGCAATCGCTGGTTGCTGCAGCTTGTATTGAACCACATTGTCTGCATTGCTGTTACCTGGAAATGACTAAAAACATACAAGCAGAGAAAAAAAATGACATGTAAATATTTACATATATAAATATTTGCACTGGAAATTCAAGTTTTTTGGTTTCCTGTTTGTAGGTTGCCCAACCAGTCTACATGTGTTTTGTGGACTTTGAGAAGGTATTCGACCATGTCCCTCGGGGGGTCCTGTAGGGGGTGCTCCTGGAGTATGGGGTGTCTGGCCCATTGCTATGGGCCATTCTGTCCTTATACAGCAGTTGCAAGAGCTTGGCCTGCATAGCCGGCAATAAGTCGGACTCGTTCCTGGTGGGTGATGGGCTCCGCCAAGGCTGCCCGACGCTGTACCGATCTGTTGTGGTGAAGAGAGAGCTGAGTGTAAAAGCGAAGCTCTCAATTTACCAGTCGATCTACGCCCCTACCCTCACCTAAGATCACAAGCTGTGGGTAGTGACCGAAAGAACGAGATCCTGAATACAAGCGGCGGAAATGGGCTTCTTCCGAAGGGTGGCTGGCCTCTCCCTTAGAGATAGGGTGAGAAGTTCGGCGATTCGGGAGGGGCTCAGAGTCGAGCCGCTGCTCCTCCACATCGAAAGGAGCCAGATGAGGTGGTGGCTGGGGAGAGGGAGGTCTGGGCTTCTCTGCTTGGGCTGCTGCCCCGGATAAGCGGAAGAAAATGGATTGTAATGTGCTTGCAGTCCGAGCTTTCTTGACCAATCGTGTTTGAGGAAGCTTTGAGGGCATATAATTCACACTGTATAATCCACATTCCCAATAATATAATAATATATCAACCAAGACTACTGTCGGCGTATCTTTTTGTTGTTTGCTTTCTGTTAATTTTTTTTTGCATTGTTGAAGAATGAATGGCTGGGGGAAGAGGAGGTCTTTGATTGGGTGTCTTGTGGCTCCACCTAAAGTCCTGACATATTGGAAAATCTCCCCCAGGGACTAAGCCACAAGAGTAGCCTATGACTGCAATCATCTTGATATTAAAGAGTAAGATATGATATGATATATGTAGCAAGCTGTAATGTTTATCATGTCAAAATTTTCCCACATTCACCAAAGCATCGAAAGCAAAAATATAAAAGCAGTAAAGTAACATTTTTAATTGACGATAAATCGGTAAGTGTTAAGGAAGCACCGAAATAACTGAAAATCATTTAGCAGCTGTCCACTCAACAAGATCAACCGTCCCATTAGCATCATTAAAAGGGGACATTTACTGTGTACAGGGTCAAATACATCCACATGTAGTGCAATTACTGATGCAATATTCACAATATTCTTTCCTTGCTCTGATACTCCTTTAATCACAACGCTATTCCACCTTTTTGTTGAAACAAATAAGAGTTTTGTGTCTGACTGTGGACTATTTCAATCTTTAATCAATGGGCTGTAAAAGCAGGACGATCAATAGTAGTGATTCAGCTTCTGAGATGGAGGGTCAGCGCTTTTTCTGTATTTCTAAAAACACAAATTTATGATTATTTGTAGCTTTTTTATTTGATTTAATCTCAAGGTCATCCAGTCTAGGCTGTTTTATCTAGTTCTCACTTGGCTTACCACCTATGTAGACACACAGCGCTTTTAATTGGGTAAAATGAAAGGCAGAGATATGCCATCTGTGTTGTACTTAAATGTATAAAATAAAGCTGATCACACTGGCAGCTTATATAATGACCATGTTAAGGACACAGCACATTTCCATTAGGAATTGGAGACACACCATGCTGTATAGAAAAAGCTGTTTCTGATGGGCAGATGAGGCAGGAAGCAGAGGTGAGGGGGAAGTTTAACAGCAGTTTGTATCTTTTCAGATTTGGAAACTTTTCCTTTGAGGAAATTATATTCATTAACCTACTTTATGCTAAAATCCTTCCATAAAATGTGGAGTGTTAGCAGCGAATTGGTTTGTCGGTCTCTCTCAGACTCTGGGCATAATGCCTGATGGATTTCTTTCCATCTCCTCCATCTGGCTATCTACCCTAATTACATGCCTCCCTTGAAGTTGACACGCAGGTTAACTCGCTCTCCCAATACTGAATAAAACTTAGACACTTAATTAACTTATTAATTCCTCTGTAATCAAAAGAAAGTGAATTGGATCACATCATATGATGAAAAGAGACTCTATGTTTGACTGAAAGGAAAAAAAAACATTCAATGTGAAATCTGAGAATTCATTTTTGAGACTTTTATGTATGATTTAGTTCACTTTGTTCTTTAGAGGATGAAAACTTTAAACTCTTGGTCTTTTGAAACATCTGAAAATCCTCACATATAACATGATACTGATGCTCTCTTAAAAGAAAACATATACTCAGCTCTTAAAGCATTCTTATGTTTAAGAAGCTGAAAACAGCTGAAATTTTAAGTGGAAAGCTATTATAAGGTAAAAAAGAAAAGAAAAGACTAAAGCAGTTAATCTGCAACATCAGCGAAGTTTGGAATAAATTGTATTATTTGTATCATGTGATCCAATTGCACCAGGTTTTTCTTAACAGGAATGTTCCATTAATGTTAGGAGGTTTTTGATACTACATGTTCCTTTGAAGAGACTAAAAGAACAATAGATGATTGTTAAAATAACAGCATGTTGTTTGCAGACAGGATGTGAGCATAAATATTCTGACTCAAAGATGAAAAATTTGTGAACCAGACCTGCAACCTTGACTCAAGACAGAGACCTCATCAGAGAGGAGGAGAAGGCATTACTACATTACTTTAAAGTGCTGGAATTCAGGGCCAATGCTGTTCTGCTGAGAAAAATCCGATACAGAATTGTTTAGGAGTGTAAGAGTAATGTTTCTGTTCGTATGGAGTTGAGTGAAAGCTGCAGTCCAAAAAAGTGAGAGGCTGAGTGTTTCATCTGCTCAAAGCATTGAGGCAAACAGCAGGAAGGATGCACCAGAGTGATGAGTATCAGTGGAAAATGACAGAGGGGGAAGAGAATCACCTGGCGAGAAGAAGGAGGGCGATAAGCAGTAAAGACAGCAAATAAGAAAACAAAATAAAGTAATAAAGGGAATTTGAGAAACAGGGAAAAGTGAAAAGAGCAGGACTTGTTTCCTCATCTTCAGCCCTCCAGGCAAGAGAAAGCAAACAGATAAAGAGGAACGAGACAATAAAGAAAAGATGGATTGCAGTATTTCCAAGCACCCACGGGCTTCTGAGGAAAAAGAGAGAGAGAGAAAAAAGATGTCATCCTCAGAGAGGAAGAGGAAAACAACAAATTCCCTTCCCTGGTCTTCTGCCCACTAAAGCAAAAGTCGCAAATGATCCAGGAACTCTGCCATTAACTTTCTCTTCTGGAAGAGTCTTTATGCCTGGCTGACAAATTCACAAATTTCCGAAATCCTTTGAAATGTGACTGGGTTTGTAGAGAACTTGTGTAGCACCTCAGATCAAGATGTTTTTAAACTGTTAGGAGCAGTTTCCTCTGCTTTCTCAGAAAAGATCCACAGTTCTGAGATTAGTTGGATTAAAACTCAGCTCGACTTCTAATCAAAGCTCCTCTCTGCAGCTCTGTAACAAATGCGCTTTCTTCCTGGATCAGTGTCCATGTACACAGTGGAAAACTTTGCAGGTTTGTTGTTTGAGCTAGTGTCCAAGTCACAGGGAGCATGCAGGTACATATTTTGAAGTGGCTCACTGAGCTGACAGGATTCATCACTGTGTTTGCTTTCAACACCAAAACTACTTAGTATTCTAGTGCCATTATACTAAACCATGTATCGCCACTGCAGTGGGACAAATACAACAGAGTCCAACATGACACTTGTGCAATGAGAAAACGCCAAAGGGAAGTGCTGTGTCTACGAAGAGGCGGGAGGCGATGCCTCGCTGCGTCTGTGACCCATCTTGTTGATTTTTTTCATTAATCAGCCCTACAGAGACCAGCTGAGGCTTTATCACTTCATGCCTATGTTTTGCCATGTTTCTGCCATGTTGTTAGTTGTGATCAGTGGGGGAAAAGTAATAAAATGATCCACAGGAAGGTAACAAATTACAGAAGAATTCTACAGAAGGTGTCTGATTAAGGCTTTGGGCCTGCACAGGATTTCCAGAACAGCTTCACTGATCCTTTCATGTCTATTTCACCCAGTGCAAACAGTACTGTGATGAGTACACAGTCATTCATCGCAGCACAAACGTGATCATTTTTGGTTAATTTGCACTGATCCTTACGGAGACAAGTGGAAATAAGCCCCGTGAGCAAAATCCTCCTATGGTAGAAAGACTTACTGGACTTAAGTGGTTCTGGTTTTCCTTTACATTTGTTATCTGTCTGTGTACTCTGGTTCTGTCTTTAGGATGTACTTTAGTGAAACACCTAACTGAGTGTGTAAGAGTGAGGGCTTTTTTATCACGTGGCCTAAAAATGAAATGTATATAAAAAATGAATTAATGAGAAGCACAGAATGTTTTTGTTTTTTAAAACACACGCTCTTTCCATTCAGTCTCATCTATACTCCTGGGTCACACACATCTTCCACTAATCAACAGCAAAAAGTGTCAAGCGATCAAGTGTATGATGCAACATCAGCAGACATTGTGGATGGACTTAATTTGTTAGATCATTACATCTTTTTTTAAGATCGAATGGCCAAGGGTTCATCGGAGTCTGTGAGTGACACATGCCCTTTTCTGTTCTCTTAGATGACTAGCTGTAGGTGAAGCTGTTTTGGACAGATAAGAGCAGAATAATGTGTTTAATCACTGCTTTTTGTCTTTAAAAACAAACAATGGCCTTAACCTTCTTGCACTTAAAATGCAATAATCACATGTTTGATTTGAGATTAAAAATCAAAGGTTCATCGTGTACAGCTGGGGTTAGCCTTTATAAGACAAATCTGTATTTTCTGATAGAAGGGGTATGTCTATAAGTCTTAAATGTCGGATCTTATTTGCATTTAGTTTGAATCATATTAAAGGGTACAATGTAAGTAGAGTGGTATTTATATATAATTTATTTTAGTCTTTCTGACTTTTCAAAGCGCTTCAACAAGCAACAAAACATAAAGTGCTTTGAACAGCAAGAGCAAGAAGAACTGTTATTTAAATCTATCCATCTATCATCTATCTATCTATTTTTGACTGCCCCATTTGACTGCCTCTCTCCTCATGATCTGCAGCTAACAGTGGTGTCAGAAGGTCTGCAGACTCAGCAGATTCCAACCTGGGCTCATACATCAGAAATGAAAGGATAAATGCATAATGGCTGAGTTTATCTGTACAGGACAGATCAAGCCACAACAAGACAACACATCACTTCATATGACTTACAATAAATGCATCCTGTTTAGTGATCCCTGGGGGGAAACACCACAGTGCAATACAGGGTAGGAGCTTAGACTTATTAAGTTTTTGACTCATTTAATGTGGCTGGAAAGAGTGATTGTTGGGGAAACTGAACAACTCAATGCCACACACATCCAAAAAGTTCTCTTTTGGTTCACTTATTTTATTGTGTAACACTTATTGTGTCTGTACTGCAGGTAGTGAGGCAACAGAATCAGCAAAGACAGCAAGCTCATTTATTCAGCATCTGACTTTAATGCGGATGCAGTGATTAGCTGCTTACAAAGTCCTGAAATAGGATTGTTGTTTCCAGGTTGCAGTGAAATGTGAGTTGAAATTGTGTAGTGTGTGGACTGTGTATGTAGACTGTGCTTCTTTGTCAATTTGGCACTGGGGTAAAAGACAAACTAACAAAATTTATGGATGCATGGATTATGGATTACAGCATTGAATTCAATTTGATTTTCAATAGCGCCGCAATGTCCTTTATGTTGTAAGGTAGAGACCTTACATCAATACAGAAAAAACAGAGAAAACCCCAAAAATCAGGACCCCTGTGAGCAAGCACTTTGGCAACAGTGGGAAGGAAAAACTCCCTTTTGACAGGAAGAAACCTCTGGCAGAACCAGGCTCAGGGAGTCAACAGTCATTGTGAATTTTTCCTGGAAACAGGAGAAACCTGGGGAAAAGGATTGTTGGCAGGAGAGCAGCTACATTCACCAGTCAGCATCACAAAAATAGGAAGAGGGTATTTTAGTCTGTTGTCACTCTGGTCTATGAAACTTCTTTATTTTGTGTGTTTGTTGGTAAAAGACTGCTGTGTGTGGTGAGGTCATGGTGAAGAATAGAGACAGATGAGCTATGTTCCACATATACAAAAACAGACTGAAAAAGCCCACTTACAGGCACTAATTATGTCAGACTAAACGATTCACAATTATATCTAAATGATGTTCTCCTGCTGGTGTAGCCAACGTGTTTCTTATCATGCTGGAAGTGTAAAAACAATCCTCGGTCTTTCTCTCCATCTGTCTCATAGCAGTAGCGCCGGTGGCGTTTTTCTATTTCCCACACAGCACTGTATGTTTTATGGAAGCTGGACAGCTGCCTTAACAACTACCTGTTCAGCTACCTTCCCTGCTCGTGGATGGAAGGGGGCGGGGGGGACACTTATATCACAGGGGGACAATAGAACTATGGAGAAGATCGCCAAACCCTACTCACCCCTATGCTGTCCTCCTGTCTGTACTGCTTCCAGTTGTGTCCCGTGTCACTGAACATCAGCAGGTAGGACGTCAGCCAATCCGAGCTGCCATAACGGCCTTGTGTGGCAACAGCTGTGATCTTGGTGCGCTCGCCTAAGTCGACCTCCAACCACTGATACTTGTCTGAGATGAGAGGAGACCAGCCTCCAGCTCCTGCAGACAGATGTGAATATAAAAAAAAGACACCATTTATAGATAAGTGATGTATTAGATGTCCATGTAGATTGGATGAGATGAAATAAGTTCTGGTGAGGAGAAAAGAATGAATTGCATTGCTTGACCTTTCATTGTGAGCCAAAAATCCCACTTTTCAGTTATGAAACCCGAATAATGAAAATTGATTGAACCACAGTATGCATCATTAGAACCATTCAGAAGCTATACTCAAATATAAATCGTACTTTAAGAACTCTCTTTAGGAACTTAAAAAGTTGAATTTGTCACGATGCACAGGGCCTTAAAGTTTTGGAACAGTTTTGGAACAGAAGCATATTTATAGGTCACATGTAAGATTAAAAGATGCAGAATTCAATTCAATTCAATTTTATTTATATAGTGCCAAACACAACAACAGTTGCCTCAAGGGGCTTGCCTCAAGGTAAAGACCCTACGTTAAAAGCATTAAATATTTCAAAGCAATGAAAAAACCATCTCCAGATAATGTCTGTGTGTAAACTGTAGATCCGTAAAAGATCTGCTTAAGACAGCGACACTAAACCTGATCACTTCATCCTTTTAAATTTAATATATTCCTTATTTGATTAAATGGAGTTCATTCTGCAAAGATATCCTGTTGCAGTGGTGAATGTTCATATTTAAATTTCCAATAATGAGGTCAGTAAATCTAACAGTCCATATGAGCCAAAAGCTTAGAGGTTAAACTGCTCAAAATGCTCCATTTCAAAACATTTTTCTCTACCTACAGCTCTGTATAAGGTCAAGGAGAAGAGGAGGTCACGCAGGCGCTTGAGCTGATAGGTAGCCCCACCTATGTGCTTATTACATAGCCAGTCCAGAAAGTTGGCTTAAGGGAGAAGAAAGAGAGCTAAAATGCTTTGCTTCACACAGGATGAACTGTGGGCTGCACCAAGGCCCAGAATAATATGAATAGAGATCATTCTGAACTATGAATCATGCACAGCTACTCCAGTAGAATCCAGTAAAAAAAAACTGAACTGGAAATGAGTGTTATAGGTCCAGGTATAGGTTCATTGCCATCCATCCATTGCAGGCACAGCAGTCAGACAATCCATGACCTCCCTCTCCCTAGCCACCTCCTCAACTCATCTGGGAAGTCACAGAAGTATTCCCAACCAGCCAAGAGCTATAACCTCTTCATTGTGTCCTGGGTCTGCTCCAGGGCCTTGTTCTCTAAGACATGCCTGAAACTATCTCACCTAGGAGGCATCCTGAGACAGATACCTGAACCACCTCAACTGGCTCTTTTAAATGCTGAGGAGAATCAGCTGTACTCCAAGTGCTTCCCAAATGACCAAACTCCTCACCCTGTCTCTAAGAGAGAACCCAGCCCCCCTCGGAGGAAGTTTATTCCCGACCCTCGCATTAGAGAAAGTACACTGATAGTGTGACATGAAACCGTCCTGAACAAGTGAAGGTTTAGTAACAGGGCACATAATCAATTTTCATAATGTGTAATTATGAGAATACACCATTGGAACAGAATATGGAAAAGCATAACAGATCCCCTTTAAGACTGAGCCAAAGTGAGGTCCTGGAAATCAATGTAAGTCAATATAATGTCCTCCGAAGTGGTAAACCCCAGTTGTGTGTGTGTGTGTGTGTGTGTGTGTGTGTGTGTGTGTGTGTGTGTGTGTGTGTGTGTGTGTGTGTGTACACATTAGTGAAAACATGCACACTGCTCACAATGCATGCAGAAGTGTGGGAGTTATTGACAGAAGTCTGCCTGGACAGATAAACTGCAGTTGATTAAATGGGCTGCTGCACAATAAAGAGGTGTTAGAAGCAGAAAAAGAGAGGCAATTTCGTGTGTGTGTGTGTGTGTGTGTGTGTGTGTGTGTGTGTGTGTGTGTGTGTGTGTGTGTGGTTGCACGTGTGGAGCTCAAACACCAGATGGACGAATTCTGAAGAAGGAGGCTGCTGACCAGAGTCCCACTGAGCTCACAAGCTAACACGCCCATGCTGCGTGTCAGAAAGCCGTAGAGAACATAAACACGCTCGCAGCCATCTCTCATTTTCTTTTATCAGCTTGGAGCCAATTATTCTCTCAAAATGCTGCTGTGCAGGCAGGCTAAAAGGCAAAATCATGCACAAAGCTAAATAGCTGCAGGACCTCCTCTTGCAACCCTATGACAAAATCTAGACCATCAAGATCAGATTACAGAACACCGGTGTCATTCCAGATGGCCACTTGTAAGATTTGGTGATTATGTTTCCTTAAAAACCTGCTGTGTCACCGAACACCGTATCCTAGCCAATTATGGCTTAGAGCAACCTGCATCATGAATAAAGGAATTAAAGCAGAAAGAACCAGTGACAGAAGCTTTGGCATAACAAAACACATCACAAATTCCAGCTAAAGGCTCATCGAGTATCCTAGACAAATACTTGCATCTTGCCATGGCCTAAAACAACAAAAGAACAATGGATCACACTGACTGTCTCATTTCCAGGTGATATCAGGTGGCTTGAAGTCATATGTTATCAGTTTGGCCCATTAGATTTAGCTTGCTGCTTCCACTTGTCAGCTCTGCAGACAGTTTGTGCCATCATCTGAGAATGAATGCAGACCATAGGCAGCACTGTTACTCACTGGTTCCTTCAAAACGAGGTTCTTGAGCATAATTTGTGCAGGGCCTTGCTTTGTGGAGTTTGCATTTTCTCCTGTGCTTTTATAGTCTTTCCCTGAGACCTTCATTTTCACAAAAGAGATTATAAGCCTTCGAAAAACATGACAGATTTGAATGTTTCTGTCCAATTTTTGGGAGCCGGAGCTGGGTCAAAGTGGAAGCAGGTTTAGCGGGGTATTTCAGACGTCAGTTTGCCTAGCAATGCTTACAAGTTCCTCCCAGTGGACTCAAAGATGCTCCCGGGCCAGACAAGTTATATAAACTCTCCAGCAAGTTCTGCGGTTTTCAATATTTTGAAAACTGTCCCTACTGACAACCTGAACTGTACAGGTTGTCAGTAGGGACAGTTTTCGAGGTAAAGAAGTTCAAATGGGAAACAGTAGTTGGAACAACTATTTATTTTGTTTATCATTTTAAAATAATGCAGAACAATGTGGCGGCAGACTGATGGGAAAAAAACTAAACGGTGAAAGGAAATCCGTGCCGGTCTGGTGGCAGGTCCAGTCTGATCTTTAAAGGCCAGAGCTAAGAACTTGACTAACAGACGTGTCCAGTGACAGCAGAACAGAAAAGAGCAGACACTCTGACCTTTGCTCATAAAGATAAGACTGTGGAGAAAAGAAGAAAGAGATTAAAGCAAAATGACTGAGAGGCTAAGAGGCGTTACAAAGATTTACTGTGTCCACCCTGTCACAGTAACTGCAGCTAATACAATGGAGGTGAAGTGATGGTGGATGGTCTGAACACTTTGTGTCACGGCTGTCGCTTTAAATCAAAGAGATCGTTTTGGATTCTTTCTCCCCCACTGTCTGTCAGCATACCTGATCTGACCACCTACAAAAAGAGCTAAAGGTTAATGGAGGTCAGGAGTGTGATATCACAGCCTTTATGGCCAAACAGAGGATGAAATTATGAATGTAGCCCGACGAATCGGGGCAGAGTCACGCTGCGCTGCATACATTGTTATTTTGCCAAGATCTGTTTTGGATGTTTATCCAAAAGTCAAATAAACAGTGATTAACGTTACACCTGTTTCGACTTTTCAGATAGTTTTACTGACAGTTGTCTTTTCAAGGAATACTCTTACCACACTGGCAAGTCCACCCTTGGGAACTTCCCAAAACAGTTTAACCTTTGGGCTGCTGAGCAGCTCAAGGACTCTTCAGTGATGGAAATTTGGGAGAGCCAAGTGCATTTCTTCATTCCCACCCAGATTTATCATGATGGCCTTTAGGGGTCAAATTTTAGATCACCATTACCATTTTCCCACAGACTCTTATAGATGCAGAACCTTTGGAACTAGTGGATCTGCTGGCCATTCCAGAAGAAATGATTTAAGGCACTTTGAATTTTAGAAACGAAACCTACACCTGAATTTCCAATCTTCGGTACTGAATGATAACATTTAGGGCATTTCAGTCTGGTGTCTCAACTCCACACAGAAAGCCTGAAGGCGGTGGATTTGACCCCAGAACCCGCTTGCTGTGAGGTGACAGTAGTAACCACTGCACCACTGTGAGTGTCATGCTCTAAGAACCTCCTGCAGTCCAAGACAAGCCACTTGGTGACAGCTGTAGAAGTGAACGGGAGTGCAACTGCTTGTCCGTCTCTCTGTGTTACGTCCCACACCCCCACAATCCTGAATTAGATAAGCAGTTAAGAAAATGGGTGGATAGATGGATGGATTCTGGAGCGCATGACATACAATTCAGCACTGAATGGAGAGAAAATGAGGTGTTTTTCATAATTAGCTGCCCGAGGGCAAATGCAGTCTTTGTCTAATATTAATTATCCAACAATATTGGAAGCTGACAAGTACAACGTTGGTGAATGAGTATAAACAAATTACCGGTACTATTTCACCTTCAATTGTGCGCTAATACATGATCATGCAGCTACAGGCAGGCAGACTGAGTGGAACAGAACAGAGGCAATGACCAGAGGAAGAAATAAAAGGAACTGAAAGACAGACAATTAAAAAAAGTGAGACAGGAAATGGTAGAGAGAGACAGGCAGCTTAAAGGGATAGGAAAGCAGCTGGAAAGACATGTAACAGATTGATACAAGCACCCGACCCAGAATGAGCACTGGTCATTTGCATGAGAATACCAAGTCTGGAGGGTAATTTCAGCAGCCTGATAACATGTCAGTCGGACAGAAAGTCCACCAGGAGGCCAATGAGCTCGATGCGGCACTGACAGCAGCACCAGGCTGAGGAATACTGCAGGTTCTCTGCAGGAGAAGCAGGAAAGATTCATCCATATGAGATGCTACAAAAAGAGCCCATGAAGAAAGTAATACATCTTATTTTAGAGTGTAAAAATCTCAATTTGCAGAATTTGCTGAAATAGTTTCAAACTAATCAAAGTGTTCGTGGGGTTTCCGACACTTGCAGTTGACTTGATAAATATCAGGTGTCCAAACTAATTAACTAATTAATGAATCTGTTCTGACCTTTGTGATAATATTGCTGTTTTTGCAATTTATGGAAACAAGAAGATTACTTTCAAAAGATCCAGCATCATGTAAATTTGGGGAATTTATGAATTATTCAGACTAGAAACATGAGCTTGGACTGCTGCAAATATAATTACATGCAGGGAAAAAAACAGATACTTAAGTAATACTATTTTAGAAATAACAACTTTTTGGAAACCGCAGAGCGTAACTGAATATGAAAATCAATACCTGATTAGTTGGCTGCTCTTACATAGTTCCAATTTACAGATTCCAATTAAAGTTTAATTCTGCCTTCAAATCCAACCCTTTGGGAAAATGATTACTGTGGCACAATAATTCTTTTCAAGTCAATTTCAGCATAATTGCAGTGGCGTCACTGATAACTGTCAGCGGCGCCTACAGAAGAAAGAAAATGTTTAAACATGAAGACTGCTATTAACATTTGGCAAGAAGACCGAGATGGCTAAATGACTTCTTACCAGTGAAAATAAAATGTAATGCAGATGAAGCAGAAGATGGACAGGGGCAATTCAGAGAAAGGATGAGGTGGGATGGGCAAGATATATGGAAAGAAAAATGGGACTTCACGAAGAGAAGGAGAGAGTGAGCGGCAGAGAAAGGAAAGATAAATGAAGGATAACAGTAACCAGTGGGGAAACTGAAATAGTTGAGTCATTCATCCTCCAGGTTTCTGTTAATAGGCCATTCATCTCCAATCAATAGACTATAAAGGGGTTTTTATCCACTTCTGGTGTCCCCTTCAGACCTCCAATGTGATCAGCTACATCAGGTTAAAGTCCCAAGTACATTGTCAGGCCCTCAGGTGAATGTGTGAATGCAAAGGGAAGGTGCTTTGTTTCATAAAATGTCTGGCTTAAAAGGATATTTTTGTTTCCTTTATAAATGACTTTGGGATTTTGTTTTTTTTGTCTTTCATTTGCAAATCCCAGTGTTGCTGCCTTGTTGTTGTATGGCTGCTGTGGCTGAAGAGGCGGAGAGGGTCATCCACTTATTGCTTTAAACCCTCCAGTCCTGGGTAAGACATCTGTTATCTGCTTGTGCTGGGAGAAGAGCTCTATGTACAAATTTGCTTGCGGTATAAAGTACTTTGAGTGGTTCCTCTGGATCTCTATTAGCATCCTCATTATCATCAGATTCTTCCTTAGGTCTTCCATATATGTGAAGAATAGTATAAAGCCATATACAAACAGTCCATTCATTCCTTGCGTGCGTCAGTAAAATATCAAGCTGTAGTTTACATAAATGTGCAATATTTCCAGACTGAGGTGAGTGGTGAACCTCGAAGTTCTCAGCTGGTTTGGTTTTACTTTCTCTCACCCTTTACATATAATGACTTCCACTTTCTTCCTTCTGGAGAAATACAGAAATACAGATCAACTACTTGATCGACACTGAGGTTTATACACAGACATAGAGGATTTATTACTTTATAATTTAGTACAAATTAGTCTCATAAAAAAATACAGAATTGCACTCAAAAAATGATAACAGCAACTTCAACTTCATTGTAGTTACTTGAACATGCACACTTACAATCCTCCACCAAGCTTCAACATATTAACATTTTGTATTTGAACATGTTAATATGCCAGTTTTTAGCTCAAAGCACCACTGTCCCTGGCAGGGAAAATAACTGATCTTTGAAGATCACAGTTTCTGTCAAACAAAAGGCTGTAATTCAAAACTGGTTCAGTGGTTAAAGGAAGCCAAAAAAATTGTTTTTGTTTGCTATCAGCGAACACAGACCTCCCATGATTAAAGAATCACTACAATCTTCTGTTCTGAGGCTGCTCTGCTCGTATTCACATTTTTTTGGTGTATAAATGTACTTGGTATACCATGAAAAATGGAATTGTAATCTATAGTTATTCCATTTAAAGTGAATAATCTCATCACATATAACACATGTTCATGACCTTCACTGCTCATCAATAACAATAAAGTTTGAATGAGTGAAACATTATAGATTTCTTGTTATGGTGTGCCGTGTAGGTCATATTTAAAGCCTGATAATCGGTGTTCACTTAGTGGATAAATGAAGTGAGAGTGAAGCGGCTCCTTAGAGAACAACCAGAGGAAGCAGAGTTTGCAGCAGAGATGGAAATGAGTCGGAGACATTCATTTATTCATCGATTTCCTCGGCAAACAGCTGGGAATGCTCCCTGGGATCCCGAACCAAGAACTTCCTTATCTACTGGCAACATACTAGAGCAAGATTAGGAAAAATAAATGCATGAGGGTTACCGCCAGGGGCGGAGCGTGGGGGTGGCTTACGGGGCTTAAGCCCGGGTTGTTTTGTCAGAAGCCCGGGGTATTTTGGAGTGTAATTTTTTCATAGTTAGATGCCTGGCTGACAACTGTATAAAACAAAAAGTACACACAATATTCGAAGCACATAGTGCACACTGTGGGAATTTACGACTGTGCGTGAATCCCCCCCCTGATATTGGTATGATCCAAGCTCAGGCACTAAGCGACTGAGCGAGGGGGCGGGGCAGCTGCTGCCCGTGAGTGCGCTGTTGGAGAGACGGAGCCAGCCATACTAAGGAGAGCTTAAGTTTGACCAGGTACCAAAGCAAATCATTCGTACCGTACAAATAATGTAAATATGACGGTGCATCACGAAAGATTGATATGAAACTGATCACTTGACCAATATTACGTTACTTGCTCTTCAAGTGAATCAACAAATGGCGAAATGAAAAGCCGAACAAATGCTATTGTTTTTAGAGAGTCTTAGCTTACGTGTGTTTATTTCATATTTTCAGTTCTTACCCTCCCCGACTAAATCGGTTTCAGTTATGTACTGAAACATAAGAATGGACATTAGAGGGTTCTTTCAAAGAAAAAACTCAGGTAAATGTTATTTTATATATTATGCTTTGTATGTTGTTCAGTATATTTCTATGCAAAACAAGAGGGATTTCAGTACACAGCAGGATATTCACATTTGTAACCAGATATTTACATACACTTTAGGGAGAAAACATAAAACATTTTTACTGTACAACATCAATTTAGAGTAAATTTTTGTTTTAGATAAATATTGAAATATATTTTGAATTAGTTAAATTTCAGAATAAAGAGAGACAGAGCTATTTTTATCACTTTCATCAAATTTAGGAGTACATGTACACTAAATTTATTGTTAATTAATAAGAAAACTCCAGACGATTCCATTCTGAGCTGAAGAAGCTTCTGATAGGTTAGTAGAGTCCATGTGAGTAAATTGGTGGCACAGCTGTGGATGCATATAAGGCAAAACACAGAGCCTGTTTCTTTGACATGGGAAAATCAAGAGATATCAACCAAAACACCAGGAACAGAACTGTGGAGCTCCATAAGTGTGGCTCAAGTTTGAATACAATTTGGTGCCATTTACAATTAAGAAATACAGATAGTTTCTCTCTTTACTCTTAAAGTTAACAAATATGTTTTTTATATTTATCAATCTAAAAAAATAAACATTTAGTTTGATTTGATCTTACAATTAAAAAAGTGTTTGTGTTTTGATCTGAACAGTACATAAATATGTGGTTTCAACTGTATATTTGATGATTGTCAGCACAAAGAGGGAGAGAGAGGAGAACGAGGACAGAACAGATGAACAAGAGCAGGTGAGACACACATGTTAGTCAAATGGTTGTTTACCAAAAGTATCACCGTATCATAGGTCCTCATGTATCTCGTACCTAGTGTTTCTTTTTAGGTTTGTTATTTTTCAAATTCTGTATTTATTAAGTTCTGCAGGCTTGTTTGCACAACAAGGCTGAATAATTATATAAACTTTTCTCAATCTAAATAGTGTACTTTGGTAGAATTAAAAAATAAGTGTAGTGCAGGTCTATGATGATTTTTAGTGCTATCATCTAGTTCTGATTCTGGTTCTGTCTTGGTTAAGTCCTCAGTAGTCCTGATTTTGAACTGTTGTAGTCCTGTTTTAATTCTGGATCAGTTCTGGGTCTGGTTGAATTGGGGTTTAGTCCTCGTGTCTTGATGCAGCCCTGACCTTGTTCTGCCTTGCTGCTTAATTAAAAAACTAGTTTAAGGTGTCCTGCACATGTGATATATATTTTTCCCTATATGAAGTCATTCTTTTTTGAACAGAGCCTATTAATCTTTCAGTCATTTCTACACCCCCCCCCCCCCCCCCCCCCCCCAAAAAAAAAAAAAAAAAAAAAATCCCACATGCATACTACTCTTTGGGCTAAGCCCCGGGTGTTTCAAATGTCTGGCTCCGCCTCTGGTTACCGCTGTCTTGAAATTATTTGTTAGGACATTGAACCAGATGTTGCTGTGGGATCTCAGCTGGTACTCTATTATAGCCCAGGAGTTCTTTCATGTTTAAATGATCTGTTTCTACAGACTTTCCTTCACACATTAACGGCAACCCCTGTGGATACACTGTACTACTTAAAGAATGTAGAGTTTATTCTGGGTCTTTTGACTGTACCTGGATTATTTTAGTGCAGGGGTATAGTAGGGCTGGGCGATATATCGAGTTTTTTTTTTAAATATCGATATATTTTCATACGAGATATAAGATGTGGCAATATCGTTTATATCGATATAGTCTATGTTACGTTATAATTATACTTGTGGAGCCGCAGGTTTGCCTCTCTTTCGTCCACTTTTGTCTCTACGCAACGTTACTCTGCCTTGCCTCTCCTTCACTGAACACAACTCCGCCTCCCCCATAGCTTCACCTGCAGGCAATGACAAGATGAAAACGGAAAATCTCCGTTAGCGAGTTACCGCGGATGGCCCCGTGCGTGGGGCTGGACGGCGTCAACGTGTTAGCGAGCTAACCGCGCTAACGACATGCAGCCAGGAGGGGCTGCACGGCCTAAAATCCTTTCATTTTCTCAAAACTCGACAGTGCGCCTTATGTATGAATTCTGGTTGTGCTTACTGACCGCGAACCGATTTTATGTGGTACACAGCGCTCAGCAATCTGTCAACAAAAGTTTTAATATGACTTTGCTAAGCTACGGAGCTGCACCGCTTGATGTCGGAGGATTACGGCTACCGGGGAGGAGCCTCGCGGAGTGATACGTACTGTGTGTGTATAAGGACCACAAATGGCACCTGTTCAGAGACGTGGTGCAGCTGTGAAATCTGTCTCTTTGTTATTATGCTCAGCGTCTATTAGTTTACATTTTGACTGCACAATTGTGAGCTTTTTCTTATGCACAAAAACAACATTTTCTTTTATTTATGGACCATGATTATTTAATAAATGCTGATAATTTTTTTTGAGTAATTTCTTCATATACATCTACGCTGTATGTAAATAAAAGTGCCCGTGTGACATCTGGGACACAGTGTGACTAAGAACTCTCTTTTTGTTCTTAACTTATGGCTTTAAAAAAAAAAATCGAGATATATATCTTATATCGCCATCCAGCTAAAAAATATCGAGATATGAATTTTGGGTCATATCGCCCAGCCCTAGGGTATAGCATCAACATCATGTTTTTATATTCATGTAAATTTAATGAACTGGAAGCCTGAGGAAGTTATTTTGTCCTATAATGCTCTCCTCTGTGGCAAATTTAAAATGTATGGGTCGGCTGGGGGCAATTCTAACAATTGTCATATTTTTGTAAGACTACAAATTTCAATCTAATTTCAGTAAACAAGCTTGAGTCCGAAACCTGACTCTGCACATGCTCAGTGAGATCCTGTCCGAACCTTGATAAAGGTAAGGACACGAGTTTGAAGAAAAATACTGATTTTGAGGAATAAAACTATACATATTTTTCTTCAGACTTAATCTTTAACCTATATATTCAAAATGACAACAAACAACTCGTGCCACAAATTTTCAACATGACCCCAAAATCAGGTGCATCTGAAACACAGGTGCACATCAGTTATTGTAACGTGAAGTAGAAAAGAAAAGTGACCAGTTTTCTTGTCATCGGTTAGCAGTACTACACAAACTAATAAGAACTAAAGTTCACAGAGAATAGCAAACATGACCTTGACCTTGGGCAGACTTTTGATGAAGATCCATCAGGTGACCGTCTGAAACTTTCACCAAAATCCGATCATTCCAGGAGGAGTGAAACTGTGGGTAGATGCACGATAGACACTTCACCACAGCATAAGATCATCGGTGGCCGATTGAGCTAAAAATATTGCAGTTGCCTTGGTCTTCCAACCTTGATTTTTTCCCACAGTACAGAAATGAATATTTATGCCTGTGTACCACTGAGATTTTTTAATATATACAGTATATACTGCATAAATATACAGCACAAAGTGTCTGTGATATTGATGGCAGCAGTGAGAGGATTTATGTGAGAAATTACTCAATATATAAAATCCTGGAGGCACATTCTATCTCTTCTCTGTTTTCTCTTTTTACTAGTGTTTAACATAACTACAAAACATGGAAACAAGACATTTCACTTGGATTTCGAGGAAATAAAAACCCAATCGTATACTGTGCAACATATAAGACAGCTGAAACAATTCCAGTTGCAAACTCAGCTCATGTTAATGATAACTGTGTAAACGCCATCAAATGAGACAGATGCAATGGATAGTGCATTTACACTCTGAAAAAAACAAAAAACAAACTTGTGTTGTTTTAGTTAATGGTAGCTATTAAGCTGCGCTTCTCTGCATGAATCCTGAATCCTTGTAAATAATGACAACGCTGGCCGATACTTGCTTGTGGGTTGCTTGTGCACGCTGGTATTATGTAGGTGCTAGCAAGTGTAAGTGCCAGCAAGTAGATGAAGATACCAGGAAGTCAGACACAGGAATGGATAGAGAACTTGGTCGATTATCAGAGTAAAGTGCTCAGCGCACACTAAATGCTTCACTTCCTGTGAAGTCTGGTTATTGTAGTGTGTAGTTATATTTCTGAGAAGGTGCAGGTCTGTATATGCTGTAGTCTGGATCAGAGACTTAATGTAGTATTATAAATCAAGTCAACAGTCTTATGTAATATAGCTTTTATTTCTAACTGCTTCACATCCTAACATGCAGTGCCTTTAATCAATCAGCAGTAAGTATAATCTTCTTTATGGGTAATATAAAATGGTCTCAGGTTACTTTTAATATTAGTTTTAAGAGTTTTAAATGTTCACAAGTCTTTGAAATCTTGTCTCTGTCATCTTTGCGTCTCCTAGTTAATGAAAGACCACGAAATGTCAGTTCCATTACAGCAGGGTGGCTTTTGAACATCAAATGCCAGCAAAGGGCAACAATGAAAAATTAGCTCTTACAGTCTTTAATACACGGCCTGAAGTGTCACTGCAACGCCTGCTCTTTCTTTACTACCAAGCAGAGCAGAAAGTCAAATTCAGATTTAATGAGTCACGCTCTATTATAATTGATGCTAAAACAATTTAGCATTTAATATAGAGCGTGCAGCGTGTTGACAGAGTACTCCTACAGATTGCTCAGATACAAATGACAGAAGTAGATTTTTTCCCCTAAGATCAGACTGGCACCTTCTTGTTTACTGTAAGCCTCACATACTAACACGCTGTGTTGTTCAAGCTTGCATTTTTTTTCCCAGTTAAAAACATTCAGGTCCAAATTAAAAGAACGTATCACCATTCCAACTAATAGTTAATCCATAATCCTATTTTTTCCCCAAACCATGCCAAAGGCACAAACACTATTTGCATCAATTTTTTGCATATTTCTCACACTTACATGTTTCAGATCATCAAATATATTTTAATACTAGTTAGGTACTTTTGTTTGGAAGTAGCAGAATCTGTTCCTCACCTTCTCTTTTGTTGAGTTTGGCGAAACCCGGGGCGTGGCTGCTGGACAGCTGGGAAGAGCTTCGGAAGGAAGATGGCGGCAGATTGGAGACCAGTGCGCTGTCACACACCTCTGTCGAGAAATATCAAAACATAAAGTATAATGAATGTCCTTCAGATTTTGACATTTACATGTAAATGTCAGCATGTGCACTGCTGTGCTTTTTGAGGGTCTATAATTACATTTGTTTCAACATCTCCACACAGATATAGCCTCCTCAAAATATTCCTAGACTGAACAAAACAAAATTAAAAGTCTGAGAGAAGTAAGCATAGTTGAACATAGCTATGACGCATCCTGAGTAAGAGCACTCTTAGCTCAAGAAATCTGTTACTGGGCTTCAGTGCCAGTTTTAGCCCTAATAAGCAAAGAGGAGCAGTGGATGTGTTATCTTTGAATTGCAGGGTTAATGTCAGCTACAGTTCCTCGCTGCACAGTTAAGTAGTTCACAACAGTAGGTTGACGCGGGAATGTCTTTTTTTAAGCTTTAAAATCAAGAAAAAAAAGAAGAAGGAAGCATTCAAACTTTTTATCTGACTGAAAAAAAGCTGAGTGGTTCAAAGAGTAGAGATCAACAGCAAAAAGCACAATGAGAATGTCACGGTTCTGGGTCCGTTGGACCCAGTATTTTGAGTTTATTATGTTTTGGTTTTAGTTTGCATCAGGGATTGTTTTCTTGTTCTCTTGTGGTGTTTATGATGATGATTATGATTATTATTTGAGTTTCATGTTTAAGGATTTGTTCTCTGTTGTATCTCACGTTTAGTTTAGTTCAGGTTCCATGTGTCATTCTGTCTGTCTCTCAGTGTCAGGTCTGCGTCTTGGTGTGGTGTTCTCATTTCCTGTTTTATTGTGAAGGTCTGGGTCTCATGTGAGTGTGTTCAGTTTTACCTCTGTCTCGTCTTGTTGATCATTCCCAGCTGTGTCCACCACCTGTGTGTAATTCCCCTGTGTTTCTCTGGGTGTATTTAAGTCATGTCCTCCGTTATTGTAGTTGCTGGTCCGTCTGTGTATCTACCATGTCTCACCCGTGTGTTCTCCCTGCTGTCCATCATCATTCTCCTCTGCTCATTCAGGTTTGTGCTTTGTAGTTTTAGTTGTTTCCCAGTATAGTTTAGTTCTCCGTGTTGCCGTTTGCCTCTCCTTTTGTGTCCAATAAATCACCTTTTACACCTTCACGACTGCCTGCGTGTGGATCCTCCTTTTCCTTTTCTACACGGCTCTTCTCACTCGCCGTGACAGTACGGACCAGCCAGATATGGATCCAGCGGCATTCACCCCACCCACAGAGCTTCGAAAGCTCATAACGGACTCAGTGTCAAAACTAATCAACCTGTGGCTCGAGCATGAGGGAGAAGCGTTTCTCTACGTTCTGGAAGTCAGGCTGCAACAGCTTATTTCTGATTATCCCTGGCTATTGGACTCACTGCACCCGCTCGTGCAAAACTTCATCCTCCACGAACTACACCTCCAACCCCCCGCCGCTATTGCTTGCCCGCTCGCTTCAACGGAGGACGTGCCGTCCGTACCGCCGGATGAGGAGTTACCCGGCCCATCGGAGCCGTCTCCACGGAGGAAGCGACGTTTGCGCCGCCGGCGCGGCACCCCACAGCCGGAGTTCAGAATGTCAGAGCAGCCGGCTGTGGTGAGTGAAAGGGACACTTTTGTTGACTCTGTTGCTTCTGTGACTGTTGTTTCTGGGACTATTTTTTGCGTATCTACTGAGGATAACAATGATTTTTCTGTCTCACCCATGGCCACTGCTTCAAAGACTGTTTCTCCTATGCCCACGCTCTGTGTTTTTCCTGATAATGTTCTCCCATCCACACTTTCACCACAGTTTAACGTTGGGTCTGCAGTACAGTTATCAGTTCAGCCAGCAGCCCAGCTGCCCTCAGTTCAGCCAGCAGCCCAGCTGCCCTCAGTTCAGCCAGCAGCCCAGCTGCCCTCAGTTCAGCCAGCAGCCCAGCTGCCCTCAGTTCAGCCAGCAGCCCAGCTGCCCTCAGTTCAGCCAGCAGCCCAGCTGCCCTCAGTTCAGCCAGCTGCCCTCAGTTCAGCCAGCTGCCCTCAGTTCAGCCAGCTGCCCTCAGTTCAGCCAGCTGCCCTCAGTTCAGCCAGCTGCCCTCAGTTCAGCCAGCTGCCCTCAGTTCAGCCAGCTGCCCTCAGTTCAGCCAGCTGCCCTCAGTTCAGCCAGCAGCCCAGCTGCCCTCAGTTCAGCCAGCCACTCCACCACCTATTACAACTTCGCCACCTGTAGCTCAGTTGCCACCAGTTCAGCAGCCTACCCACTCGTTCATTCAGCCTCGATCCTCACTGTCTCGTTCTAAGCAGGGAACACACTTCACCACAATATCTGCTGGTTCTCTTAAGCTGGCCATGTCAGAGACAGTTGCTCCCTCTAGGGCCTCCCCAGAGGCTGGGTGTCAGTCACCAGCCAACTCTGGACCCCTAGAGGTCAAGACGCCAGCGCCAGCAGCCTCACCGGAGAACTCACCAGAACAGTCTCAGCTCTCAGCACCCCTTGAGAGTTCAAGTGAGTTCACCCGTCCGCCTCCGTCCTCTGCTGAGTGTATTAGGGAACACTTTCAGCCCTCTGAGGACTGCATCCCACTGTTGCTGCCTGAGTCTAGCCACTGTGCTGCTCAGTCCCAGCCAGTGTCCACACTGGCGGAGGTCTCCGTACCTGCTGCTTCAGTGTCTGTTTCCACTGGAGGGCCAGAGGAGCCCGTCCAGCCTCATGTTTCGTCTGCTGGGGGTTCTGGAGGACCCAGCCAGCCTCAAGTCTCGTCTGCTGGGGGTTCTGGAGAGCCCGTCCAGCCTCAAGCCACGTCTGCTGGAGGGCCCGAGGAGCCCGTCCAGCCTCGCGTCTCCGCTGGAGGGTCCGAGGGGCCCATTCAGCTGCCTGCTGCTCCATCAGCTCCGCCCACACCGTCGTCTGGTCCAGCCTCCGCTCCGGCTTCGGCTTCAGCTTCAGCCTCGTCTGGTCCGGCCTTCACTTCAGCCTCATCTGGTCCGGCCTCGCCTGGTCCTGTGGTTGCCACACCGCCGTCAGAGCCAGCTCGACCTGTTCCGCCTAGCCTCTGCCGGCCGTTTTCCAGGCCTATTAGGTGGCATCATGGCCTTCGGGGACGGCCTCCGGAAAAGGTTTGTCGCCGCCGCTGGCATCGTGGCCGCCCTCCGGACTTCTGTTGCCACCCCCGCCTTCTGCGTGGACGACCTCCTACGCGCCGCCACTGCCTTCCGCATTGCCGGCCTCCAGAACTGCATTCGCGCCGCCGTTGCCGTGTGCACGGTCGGCCTCCGGACCTGCTCCGTCGCCGCCGTTGCCGTGTGCACGGTCGGCCTCCAGAACTGTTTGCCCGCCGTTGCCGTGTGCACGGTCGGCCTCCTGAACTGTTTGCCCGTCGCCGCCGTTGCTGTGTGCATGGTCGGCCCCCTGACTGTGTTATGGACTAGTGCACAGTCGTGTTTTGGTTCTGGACTCTTGTGCTCCTTGTTTTTTTTTGTTTGGTCTCTGTCCCTCCTTCCTGGGCCCCCTCCGCCCGCCCTGGTCTGGTGCTCGGTTTTGTTCTGTTTTCTGTTTGGGGCTGTCGGGAGCCAGCCCTTGGAGGGGGGGTACTGTCACGGTTCTGGGTCCGTTGGACCCAGTATTTTGAGTTTATTATGTTTTGGTTTTAGTTTGCATCAGGGATTGTTTTCTTGTTCTCTTGTGGTGTTTATGATGATGATTATGATTATTATTTGAGTTTCATGTTTAAGGATTTGTTCTCTGTTGTATCTCACGTTTAGTTTAGTTCAGGTTCCATGTGTCATTCTGTCTGTCTCTCAGTGTCAGGTCTGCGTCTTGGTGTGGTGTTCTCATTTCCTGTTTTATTGTGAAGGTCTGGGTCTCATGTGAGTGTGTTCAGTTTTACCTCTGTCTCGTCTTGTTGATCATTCCCAGCTGTGTCCACCACCTGTGTGTAATTCCCCTGTGTTTCTCTGGGTGTATTTAAGTCATGTCCTCCGTTATTGTAGTTGCTGGTCCGTCTGTGTATCTACCATGTCTCACCCGTGTGTTCTCCCTGCTGTCCATCATCATTCTCCTCTGCTCATTCAGGTTTGTGCTTTGTAGTTTTAGTTGTTTCCCAGTATAGTTTAGTTCTCCGTGTTGCCGTTTGCCTCTCCTTTTGTGTCCAATAAATCACCTTTTACACCTTCACGACTGCCTGCGTGTGGATCCTCCTTTTCCTTTTCTACACGGCTCTTCTCACTCGCCGTGACAGAGAATATCACAATACCCGACACAGCTGGAAATGGATTAGTCTCCATCTCTTAGCCTGAGTGAAAACCTGATGAAATGTTATAAACAGCAGGGTGGGAGTGCTCTGATGCTGAGAGGTAAAAGCGTTGTCTCTGCAAATGATCAGCTTTTTTAAGATAAAAGAAGTTTATTCGGACAGCTTTTGATTGTTTCATTCTAAAGTCTTAAAGAGGCGCTAATGACAACTAAAGTGTTGAGCCTGTGAATATAACAACATGAGTGTCAGAGAGGAGTCTAATCATTCAGGAGCTGGTTTAATGTTCCCCAGGTAGAAACGGGTCTTTCAGCAGTAATGGCTCCATATTAGATGAATGAACAGCGTAATAATGTCCAGTTGGATGAGTAAATGGTGTAATTCTGGCTCAATGGATAAATGAACGTTGCAATCATGTCGTGTTGCGGAGATGAATGGCGTCCTGAGTGAGTCATTATAGGCTGGATGCTGATGGGGATGATTCAGTGTTGTCAGAGGAAACCTTTACATGTTTCTCATATTTAGTTTATGGATGATTCCCTGAAATCAAAACATAATATATTGAACATTATGCGGTAATTAACATTAATTACTCTTATTTTAATTGGAGCCTCTCTCACAGTCTCCAATAAACCTACAAAAAAAAGAAAGCAAGCACTTTTTTGTTCAAATTAAAGCAGCTTTCTCTGTCATTTATTATAGCTACATGACATAGAGAAATCATTTGTAAAGGCAGAATACAAATGAATGTTTGTTTTACTGTATCTGATTGTCTTTGGTCTGCACAGCATAATCACATCCCACAGATATACACACGGATTCATGATCACCAGCCCTATAAATATTCATAGTTTTCCTCTCAAGCTGCAAACTGTAAGCTAAAGCCAAACTATCACCGCCTCCATCCAAAGCCTCTCCGTTAATGGATGTTGTTCTCCACCACTGAGACAAGAGCCAATTACTATGATTCACGCAGCAGTCCGATCTGGGCCCAGAACTCTGACAGCAAGGCTTTAGTTTCGATTACTCTGTCAACATCAGTGCACTTCATCTCAACAACACAAGGTCTTCATCCGCCTCCCGATAATTTCAAAGAGGAATACCATTCCATTTACAGCAGCTCTTTTCAAATGAAATTTGTAGCTAGAGCCAACAACAATATTGGCCTATTTACCTGTAGTTAAAGAAAATTTTGTATCAGTTTAGAAAAGAGCAGGATTTTAAATTTTAAAGCACTGACGATGCTTCACAAACTGAACCCTGAAATCCTGGAATATTTATTTAGTAACTGAGGATGCCAAGTATTTGGATACACAATTAAATACACTGTAGAGCCCAAATGTGGCATTCACTCTCAAGATAATGGTCTAAATGTAATTTTTTCTCATTTGAATGCTTCAAAATACTGGATTTTTATATTATTAAATCTATATCTTCGGCAGGTGTTTTAACCAAACTGCAACACACGATAGAGGATTCAAACACAAATGCAATGAGCAACAGCTGTACTTCCAAACACACCACAAGTCAGTTGAGGATTTACCGTTTTACACTTCTGTTAAAGAGAATACAGAAACAGTCAACAGTCTTCTCCAATATGGTCTCACATAGGAACCCTGAGGGGTAGCTGTGACTCAGGTGGTAGTCGGGGTTGCCCACTAATAAGAAGGTCAATGCTTCAATCTCAAGCTACAGTACTTCATGTCAAAGTGATCCTGGACAAGATACTAAGTGCCAAAAGCAACAGTTGATATATCCATCACAGTTTGTGACAATGTAAAGTGTAAAGTGCTTAGAGTGGTGAGTATACTACAACATATATACCCAGAATATTTGATCAAAAGGCTTCTTCACCATTACTTATGCATTAGCTGTCTCCTGCAGATACAAAATGAAACAAAAAAAAAGGATGGTGTGCAAAGACATACAAATAAATACTAATTCTTGTGTAGTGCTGTGATAGACACGTTTCACAATACAGCTGGGGAGCTAAGAATTAAAGCTTATAATTATACAGTCAGTTTATTAGGTACACCTTGCTAGTGCTGGGTTGGACCCCTTTTGGCTTCAGAGCTCGTTTAAGTCCTTGTGGCAGAGATTCAACAAGGTCCTGCAAACATTACTCACAGACTTTGGTCCAGACTGACACTGCTGCGAATTTGTCGCTTGTACAACCATAATGTGAATCTCCTGTTTCACCGCATCCCGACGTGCTCTACTGGATTTAGATCTAGTGACTATGGAGGTTATTTAAGTACGATGAACTCAGTGACCTCATGTTCAAGAAATCACTTAAGATAAGATAAGATAAGATAAGATAACCTTTATTAGTCCCACACGTGGGAAATTTGTTTTGTCACAGCAGGAAGTGGACAGTGCAAAAGTTATGAGGCAAAAATTAGAATACAACTTTGACATATTTTGAGGTTTGTGATATGGCATTTTATCCTGCTGGAAGCAGCCATCAGAAGATGTGAACAAAGGCATCAACAAGCTAAGAAACAATACTGAGGTAGGCTGTAGCATTTAAATGATGCTTAGTTGGCACTTTTGATACAAGGCAGAATGGTTGCACGTTTATTCACTTAACCCAAATTCTGACCATACCATCTGAACGGCGAAGCAGAGATTGTTTTGTTTTTCCAGTCTTCAACTGATCACTTTTAGTAAATTCTTGCAAATTCTGGACTAATTTTCCAGTTTTTGGCTGACAGGAGTGGCACCCAGGATGATCTTCTGCTGCCGTAGCTCATCTGCTTCAAGATTAAATGTGTTGCACGTTCAGAGATGCTCTTCTGCACACCTTGATTGCAATGAGTGGTTATTTGAGTCACTATTCGCATCAGATCAAAGCAGTCTCCTCTGATCTCTGGCATCAACAAGGCATTTTCATGCAGAGAATTGCTGATCAATTGATATTGTCTTTTTGTCAGACTATTCTCTTTAAACTCTAAAGATGATTGTGTGGGAAAATCCCAGAGGATCAGGAGTTTCTGAAATACTCAGACCAGCCTGTAAGTCACCAACAACCATGCAAGTCACTTATATCATGTTTCTTTCCCATTCTGATGCCCAGTTTGAACATCAATACTTCATCTTGACCATGTCTATGTAGCTAAATGCACTGAGATGCTGCCATGTGATTGGCTGATAGATATTTGCATCAGCGAGCAGTTGAACAGGTGTACCTAATGAAGAGGTTGGTGAGTGTATATCCACGTGGAGGGATAAATGTCTATGAATATTTGGTCCAGCTGCTTGTTAACATTAGAAAGCCTTCAGCTTGGCCTCAGTGGCACTGTAATTTGATTGTAAAATTATTGGGTATTAACCGAGTCTGAACTCTGTTTAGTACAGTGTGTTGCAGCAGTTATCATTAAACATCAGACCATATAACACAGTTATACTGCACTTTATAGTTACCAGAGTGGAGCAGAGGCTCATACATATTTAATTCTAGCATTTTAAATGCCATCCAGCTACTCAACAATCATCAGAAGGCGTCCAGCTCTTTTGTCCTCTGAAGTTCCTCCTGATAGTCTTTATTCCTCCAGGCTATGCCCTTACTGACACTTATAACTGTGGGTGGTGGGGGAGCTCTCAGTATGAAAAGCAGGTGAATTACAGTAGTCTGAAGAGGTGAGATGAGAGGGACGGCTCTCCAACGCGGAGTGCTGTAATCCCTGAGGAGATAATGTGTGGTGAGAGCACAGCCTCGCTGAGGAAACAGCCGAGAGAGAGCAGTGGAGTTTTAAAACACAGGGCCACTTTTCCTCGACGGAGCTGTGGCATTTAAAAGCCGATGTCCCTGACAGTGTGACTAGTGGAGCACAAACACAGACAGCTCAGAGGAAAATGGAGCTAAATGTTGAATACCTGCTGGCCTCTGTAGCCAACGAACCTCAACACTGACCCTGGCTGTGTTGGACAGAGAGCCTTTCTGAATATTAAACTGCTGCACCTTCCTGAAAACACCTCCTGTCTTTGTGTAAGCTTCACATTAAAGGGTGTTAGACTAAAAAAAATATATATAATAATGCTTTTAGGCATTCAGATCACCACAAAAACATTATTCATGATCAAAGTATTATAAATTTACACAGAAAAGATAATTCTTCAATCTTCGGCTAAGTGAAATATCTCCTGGCAAAAAAAAGAAGCATTCTTTGCCTTTGATAAAACAAAAACTTGAGCACCAGAACTGGAAGCATGTATTGAACTCTGAGTGATGGGAAATATCCTTTCAGTTCAGTCAAAAACCTCCTGGACACCCATCACTCAGCGTCTGCACTATCCATCAATTCATAGAGTGCCAACTTTATCGTTGCACCAATGTGACAAATGGTCAGTTTGACCGCATTAAAAAACATTAAAGGAAATTTTGAAAATATCTCTGGAGGGTATAAGGAAAATACATTTTATCACCCCTGAAATGACAGACTAATACCAGAGACAGAGTGGCTCATTCACCTGCACTGTCCACTTCTTTACTGAATAGAAAGTGCCCACAGAGTCCGTGACTGAGCTGGTGACCCTGAATACCGATGAGCTCCATCCATCACCTCAGCAAACAGAAGGTCTTGCACTTCAGAGCTCTATAAGCCCCACAAACCCAAAGTTCAGTGCCTCTCAGTATGAGCCAACTTATTTAGCCGTTCAAAGCACGTAGCAGTAAGCAGGATAATGAGGCTCCAGCGATGGTTGTTTTTGCTCCAGAGCGCTAACAATCATCCTCAAGCAGAAAACATCAATGCTCATTTTACTAATCCGCACAACGTCTACCTCCAGTTTGACCCAAGGGGGTTCAAGCCTGCTCCTGCCTGGATATACACAGAGAAAGAAAGAACGCATTAAAAATACAACACAGTGAGCTTTTTTGCATTTTGTTTTACTTTAGCTCCGCCGCGTGGTTTATTTTTTCAATGTTGCGAAGCTAAAAGAAATAACCCAAAATCTTATATTTTGAGTTGTAACTGGTAGAAGGTATTTAAAAATCGTCTCCAAATAGACCAAAGATCTTAATTTCATTATCAGCTCAAATGGTTTTGACATTTAGGATATTTAATTCTATCTTGTGCTGTCTTATCAATAGGGATGGGTATCGAAAACCGGTTCTTGTTGAAAACCGGTTCCCACTGTTTCAATTCCTTGGAATTGTTTGCCATTTTAGCAAACGATTCCCTTATCGATTCCAGTCGGCCTGTCATGTTTTTAATTCCACTCCGGACTCGTGAATCTCAACCCAGCAGCAGCGGTAATGTTTGCACGTCCTCTCCCGTTAATGCCGCAGGTAAATAATCAACTAACAGTGCATATTATGTTAGCGCGATCTGCCTTATTACAAAACCTGCCATTACTGTGCGTTTAGGTGACCATGATGAGAGAGACAGAGTCTGGCTGGCTCAGATTCTCGCTGCAGTCTACCGGTAGCGTCTCCTTTCAGGCCAGGATAGACGAATGTCTCCGAGCAGTGACTAAGTTTGTGGTCAAAGGCTTGCACCCATTTGCCGCAGCAGATGCCCCCGATTTTCGGTAAGTGAATGTGTTTAATTGTAGGCAGGGACATTACTGGATATTCTTGTGTAATTGCTACTGAATAATTGATGTTATACTTTGTTATTGCTACAGAAGAATATTTATTTTATTATTTTACATTTACAATTTTTTTCCTGGGGACCCTGTGACACCCCATTGAAGGCTGTGGACCTCTTAAGATCTCACAAGATCTCACTGTTGGGTTTGTAAGGCCATGTTACTCCTAAATTTCTATCTTGTTCAAAGAGAAGATATAAAACAAAGTTCTAAGCTAATCGACCTTAGTGTTCTCCTTTTTTAAAAAGAATCAATAAAGAATCGACTCATTAAACAGAATCGAAAATGGAATCGGAATCGTGAAAATCTTATCAATACCCATCCCTACTTATCAATGACATAGGGGGTCTTCCATCTGAAATTTAAATACCCATGTGTCACTTAATTTAGTTTTGAAGTCTATTTAAACTTTTTCCCACTCGTTCAGTCCAGTTTATTGTTGTTGCACTTGCAGAATTTATTGAAACCTTTGGCCCAATATGTTTTTTAGATTACGTGCTTTAGCTTTACTTCTTTAAGCCTGGTTCTTTAAGGCTGCTAAATCATTCAAGTTTACCCAAGTTTATATAGTTAAGTAACCCTTTAAGTCCTTGAATATTGGTCCACAGTATCGTGAATAACCTTAGACTTTTATGAAAGACATTTGGGAAAAATGCATTCACATCAGTCCAGACAGCGATTTGCAAAACTCCATGAAACTCTGACAAATTTACAGTAATTAAATAACTGTCACCAAACTTGTTGGAACATAAATCAAATGCAACAAATCCAACATCCCCTTAGTGAGAAAACAGTAAATGATTTCTCGATTGGTTGAATGAACTTGCCATGCAGTTTTGAAAAATAGCCCCATAAGTTGTTTTTTTTAGACCAGGCGCGCAAGGGAGGAATAGGTTAATTAAATGAAAAGGTCAGATCGACAAGTGAGAATAAAAAGAAAAAAAAGACAAAATGTACAAAAAAATGTACTAAATGTAGGTTTATAGGCTTTTAATTTTAAACATCAAATTTTAAAAACATACACATTACTCACACTACTTGACAACACTGTCTAGATTAGAACTTGACTATATTTTCTAATTTTTAAGTGTACAACCTACATTTGTTTATACAAATTGTATGACTGTTTTCTATCACAGTGCTATCAGAAGAGAATAAAACAAAGAAATAGTCATTGTGACATAAAAACAATGTTCATCTTACTGCTGATTCAGACATTACTCAATTTGTACAGTAATTTTAGATGTAAAACCACACCACTGCCTCACATATTTTATTTGTTTAAAAGATAGAGGGAGGCAAGAAAAAAGATTTAAATTGGATTGTTGTCATGTATCTGTTGACCAGGATTCCTGCTATATTCAGATTTCTCTGGAGAAATTCCTTTTGAACTCACACATTTAACCTTAAACTTCAACAACATCAACTCTTCTGTCAAACTGACCGTTGCCCGTGTTGAGGTTCTAACCGGCAGTTTTAAGTCAAACACTTTTGATTTTCCAAACTCAGACGTACACATCACATAACTATTTATTTCTTTTATTCTTTGGAGATTCACGAGGTTGTCTAGCGTGAATATGTTCCCTAGGGTCATTTTGTTGATTTAAAGTTCTAATGTAGTGCTCTGAGAGCTCTGACACAGAAAAAACACCTGGACAATCTTCGTTTCCCATTGTCCACTTACCCAAAATGAAATTTAAGTTGTTGTTTGACAAACTGAAAGAACGTGTGCATCACTGACTCATAAGCATAAGAGGACAGAACAGACCTATGGAAAGCCTGAAAGAGGTCCAGAGGGTGATAGGAAGATGACCTTGCAGGGTAATAGAGTTTTGGAGTTTTCTTGATATTTGTATGACACTGAAAACACAAGATAAAGAATTATATTTCTTGCTCACTGTTTTTAATGCTTCAAAGTACTAGATCAGCTTTAAGGAATCAGTACTTTTCGATGGGCTTCCTCTTGTTTGCTTCCTGTGTTCTTCCCTGCAAACATCTGCCTGTCTGACAGCTACCAAACTGAGATGCTCAGCACTTTAACTCATCTGGCTGTGAGCAATGGCAAGGATATTTGTTCTTCAGCTCCAGTTCTTTAGCCAGATGTCGAACAGGTTCCTGCATAATGCCGATTCATTCTGGCCTTATCCAGCTAGAAAACACCAGATAATCAACTCATTATGTGCAACACAATCTGTGTGTGTAAGGCTATACAGTAGCCCACACACAATCCGACACTGCCTTTGAAAGCAGAGAACAATCATCCTTCTTATTGAGGCTCGTCACACTGATCAGTGATGTGGGTGGCTGTGTGGGAGACAGACATCAACCAAATGAAGTGATCAAAACAGCAACGAGCCACAGAACCACAGCATTTAAAATTCCTTCATCTTGAAACTGCCAGGTTTAACTTGCAAAAAGACTTTGGTCCGTTTATATGCTGCTAAAACCGAGAACATTTATCATGAATCACAACGCCTGAGATATGCAGATTTAGGAGTGCTGCAGGAAACACCAATCATAGTGATGGCCCCAAGAGGATATATATTTAATTTAAAAAATCCACTAATTCACTGGCAGCAATAGGCAAATGATTTTAATATATTTGCCCCAAAATATGTATTAATAGAGAGCAGCAGACCAACAAGTCTCTGCGGGGAAAAGAAATGGTACAAAATGTAATATTGTTCTGTCATTCAAGTAAAATGCAGGGATGTTCATATCATCCAAGCAATGGCAAATCTAATTTATTTCAAAAAGGAAACACTGAATTGGACACTGGGGATTCATAAAATTGAAAACTGCATTGCACCAGCAGAAGAGCTTACACTACAAACTATTTTTATGTAAATGAGTGCCACAGTGTAACTTTTATCTTTTTTCATAGGGTCAGTAGCCATAAATATGAAGCAGTATTGTAATATGAAACTATATTTTATTGATTTTCATTTTGCTTTATGCTTAAAGGGCAATTTTTTGCATTGATATATGTTGGTTCAGACCCCTTAAAGGGCACTTCACCTCAGGAATCAAATGCACAAATGTCATTTTTCCTCTGGTGCCATTTATCCACCTGTATTCCAGTGTGATTAGATGTGTGTTTTTAAGACGTCTAGCTTATCCTGACTATAATATAACTGCACCACAAAAAAGAAATAAAAGTAAATCTGTTGGAAAACTGAACAGCATCAGTGTCTCTTTTCATGTCATCTTACCACAATTTTTCTTTGTGCTGAAATTCACTTGCAAACCAAAGGAAACGTGCAGCTAGTTGACATTACAGCTAAGCCGAGAGGGTGTAATAAAGATTTTAAATCTACTTTGTTATGACCCTCTCATCACAGGTAATCCTTTTGCACAGTTATAGTTAATGAAGTTCACATGAAACTGGTTACTATGTTGATTTTTGGAGTAAGCCGTGAATGATTTCCAAAAACACTGTTGTTTTTCAAATTTGTGGAATTTTAAGCAGCACAACGTGAGTGCCTTTAATTGTATTAAACTGAAGAGAAGGTACACATACAGTTCCGGTGAGAAGTTTACATACACTCATAATTCTGGCATCATTCTGACTGGATAGTTACTCTGGGTAGAAAAACAGATAAGATCAGTTAAATCTTTGGGATCATTTTCATGTTAGCACACCCAACTATGTACAAGTTTCAACCATCTAGCTGTTGATTTGAAATGAAGATGAAGAATTAGCGCTGCTTCTTCGTTATTCTATCCACTTTGGCCCATATACCAGCACCACAGTCAGCAAAACAACCCCAGAGGATGCTGCTGCCACTTGTATGATGCTTAACAGATGAACAGTGTTCTTTGGTTATAAAGCCTCATCTTTAACCCCCCCCCCCCCCCCCCCCCCCCCCAGCATACCTGTTGTCATTGTGGCCAGGTAGCTCTTTGTCTCTAATGAACATAAAACTTTTGGCTTCTCTGAGTGGAAAGCTGCAAACTTCAGTTGAGTTTAGGGTATTGATTTTGGACCGGGGTTTTCTTTATTGGTTAAAAGACCAATAAAGAAACCCCTGTACATTATACATCCTTCAGCGGCACTTTTTAAAAGGTTCAAGTGTAGCTATATATTTGGACCTGTATGTATACCTTTGACCCTGTGTGGGTCAAAGGTGTTTTAAAACACTAAAACACAAATCTCGGACATGTAAAATTGATTTTGGGGTGGACAATCCCGTTAAGCTCAACCTTAGAGGTAACAGATTTTAAACAACTGGAATGACTGATGAGTTAAATCATCAAATCTATTCACAAATTTTCAGAGCTATGAAACAAGAAAACTGTGTTAACACTGAAACAGCACTAGTTATTAACATTGTGCTTTACGCTGAAATACATAATCTATTACATTTTCTTAAACAGAGAAATTATCTTTGTGCTAATCAATTTACTTTATTACCAAGACGTGTTAAGAACAGGAAGTCTAATCACAGCTGTTGCCTTGACATATTGTTACTTTTCTGGAAAGCTGTGCATCATGCTACAGCATAGGTTACAACAGAATTATCACATTACTATAAATCAAGCTTAACTGCCCACCTACTCTTTAAATAGGATGAATAATATAATTGATTAGACATTTTACAACTTAACAGTTGATTTCTTGCTTGTGTAAATTATTGCAATTAGCTGGTTGGTGACATAATCTTTTTTAGAGAGCATTTAACTTACGCCTTATTAAAACTATTTTAGGCACTTTAATAAACTACAAAATACAAACAATGATTGACAGGAAATGCTACAACCCCTTTTTCTTTGGCTCTGGTATCAAATTAACATAGGCAGCTCAGACTTTTTGACCAAGAGAGAAAAAAAACCACTCTGTCAGCACAACAACATGCTTTAAATCTGGTATGACAGAACTGGTATTAATATTCAAAGTGCTTTCACGGTTGAGAGGAGTCATACTTGGAGCAGATTTCTGCTCAGGCCAGAAACTTTCATCTGAAGAGCTTAGTGCCAAGTACTAATCGTACTCTCTGCCAGGTGTTAAGTTACTCTTTAAGAGCTGACTCCAAAACACTGTGATATTTGATATTGTAAATAAAACTGAGCTCTGTCTATGAATGTTGGCGAGTGTTGTTAGAGGGACACTACACAAACTGAGAGTGACAGAGAAAAAGACAACATGTTCAGGTGGGATTCCTTCTGGCTATAAGCTGTATAGTAAAGTTTTAAACCAATACTGCATGAACACAAAGCCATGTTAAGCTTCTTTTCCTCCTCTAGAGGTTTATGAGGGCCATCACTGTAAACAACAGCGGTGGTCAGCTAGAGAACTGCTTGGAGTAGATGCTGCTTGCAGAAAATATTGTCAGTCTGTGGGGGGACAGGTTTCCTGTAAAATGAGGTCAGGATCCAGTAGTGACTGCAACAGCAAGGCAGCGAAGATCACATCCACACCCACTGCAACCTGCTGCACAGAGACCAGAAAACCTCACTGCACTGTCACCGCTATAATATAATTTTTTTTATATGAGCATCAAACCTAACAAAAAAAACCCTTGATGTCATAATGACAGAGGACATTTATAAATCGTTCTATAAATTCTGTCTCTCTCCCTGCGTGGTGTCTGTCTGTGCGCACAATCGCTTCACACCTTCACTAAACCACAACAGGAGCCACATTCACAACAACTACTTAGTTTTACTTTACAGCCAGCTTCCCCAAGGAGACATTAAAATAAGTGCTCTTAAAAAAAAATCTTCTCTGCAGATAATTTGATGTTCTCGATCTTCCCTTGCCTCTTCAGCAATTCCAGCTCAGGTTTCCTCAGGGCTGAAACACAAAAGCTACTAGGTTTTCTCTAGCTAACAGCAGAGATTGAATGCTTTCAAAAAGTTGTAGAGGAAAGTACTGAAGCATAACTTTTGGCTTGAACTGTTAAATCTTCACAGTGCAGGGTAATTGAGGGGAGCTGGAGTTAAAATATGGACTCCAATTAGGCCTGCGGTCACAAATGAAGGCTGTTATGGTGACTATCTCCTGTCATAGTGGGAAAGCGTGAATAAAACCCAATATTATGCCTGGATGTTGGACTTTCTGTCTGATAGATTCCAAAAAGCAAAGGTGAATAAGTGCCTCTATAGAGAGCTCTTTGTTCCCTCCAGATTTCCTCATAGTTGTACTTTGTACTCTTTAAACATGGCTGTGACTGCACCTATTGAAATGGCTTTACTTTAAGGCTGCCAGTGTTCGGCAGCCTCGCCTCTGTCAGTGCGCCCCAGGGTGGCTGTGGCTACAATGTAGCTTGCCATCACCAGTGTGTGAATGTGTGCGTGAATGGGTGCATGACTGGATGTGTAAAGTGCTATACAAATACAGGTCATTTACCATTTACCATTAAAAGCAAATGGCTCTGATATTGTTCGCTTCATTGAGCCTTTTATTGTAGTAGAAGGACTATGATCTCCAACTGAATCTTGGAACAGAGCCAAATGTGAAAATCAGTAAAAACTTTATATTACCCACATTTTTATGGATCACCTTTAAACTTCACAACAATATTCTAGGCCTTGGGGGACATAAGTACCTAGGTTGACTAACAATTTGACCTTGGCTTTCAATGTTAGCACCTAAGGTCAAAGCTGACCTTGAAAAAAACTTTCAAAAAAACATATTAAGTACTTTATATCAAGATTTACTAGGTAATAACTAGTTTAAAACTATCCATGAATCACTTTTTCCAGATTAACGTTGATTCAAAATACACCAGTATACCACTGCTCATTTATTATAGTTTACTCCACCATCAGTTGTCATTCTTGTGTTACTCCATTAATCTGGAATTAATTTGTAACTGTTTGACATGATGTTTCACCACTTAAAAAAGCACAAAGAGTAGTTATGAATGCGTAACTGTGGTTTTGAGACACTCAGAGGTAACAAGCGATTCATTCATTTGCACTAACAGTTTCCCAACTGGTTCTTTAGAAAACATCATCATCTATCATTTACTCATTTCATTTTTTTACTTGTGCTTTGATAGTAAGGCAAGTTTTGTGTTGATGTATTATGGTAATGCCACCCTACTTCGGCGATATAGAGGCAGACCGCTGACAGAGCAAACCAGATGGGCAGGTCTGAGATTTTCCCACTAAACCATCTCTAGGGTTTACAGAGAATGGTCTGAAAAAGAGAAAATATCCAGTGACGTGATCCAGAAAACATTTCTAAATGCTCAGCTCAACAGATGAGCCACAGACAACCAAACTGGGTGCTACTACTGTCAACTAAAAATAGGAAACTAAGTCTTAAAATTGCACAAGCTCAACATTCAGTGTACCCCAGTGCTGCTGCTGTTCATCTCTATCCCTTTATAACCACAATGCACCCATCTGATGATGGTGGTTCCCAGCAGAATAATGTGTTAAGTCACAAAGCTCAAATCATCTAAAACTGGTTTCAAGAACATGAATACGAGTTCACTGTATTCAAATGACCTCCATAGTCACCAGATCTCAGTGCAACAGAGCAGCTTAGGGATGATGATGGAGCAGGAGATTCACACAATGGATGTGCATCTGTCTGCAGCAACTGTGTGATGCTATCATGTCGATATCGACCAAAATCTGAAAAATGTTTCCAGCCAAAATCTTACAACTAACATTAACATCCATTTGCACCATAAAGTTAAACTTGACTTGACCTTGAGTCCAAAAACATCACTAGTTGCAGAACTTTTGAGACTTCATCAGTCAGCCAGACAGGCAATCATTAGAGTCCTTCTTTCAGCTCACATGAAAAAAAGCACACAACTTTTCTACGAGATGACACACAAACTGATAAACCAGCATCGTCACACCAAAGATGAACTCCAATGCCTTTTCAGGAAAAAAAGCAGGTCTGGGTGATCATGGTGGTTAGGGAGCACGAGATTGTAGGTGGCATTGCTCCAGACCAGTATTACACACATTTGTTCTCAGCCTGCCTTAAATTGAATCTTTTGCTGAAGCTTGAAGTGTTTTATCTCCAAGTTGATAATACACCCTGTAGAGAAATTCAATTTTTTGGTGTTTGGTTGCTGGGTTTAGAATTTATCACACAACTGCAGTATGACTGGTCAAGACCTGAAATCCCCTCAAGCTGCACTTTTCTCCCTGAGGACCATTAAAACACACGCAGCTTGGATAACCCTTTACATTTCATCTCTGGAATAATATCATGCTGTAATAAGAGGGAAATAGTGTGATACCACTGGCAATATAAAAACTTGCAAAACGGGTAAAATATTTCATGAAATTGAAACAAACACTGATTTTCATCTAATTTATAGTTCAGATTTTTATTTTTTCCTCTTAGTTCTTGTTACTGAAAGTTTAAGAGTTAAAATACTATGAAAAAACAGCAGCTATATGTTTTCCATATACATTTCTTCATTATTTGTAAAGCACCATAATAGTTCTTGGCATAAAAAACATACATTCTTCATGGTCATGGTCAAAACACCTACAAATGTAGTTGAAGAACAATTTTAATAAGGGTTGTTTGAGAGCTGCATTCACTGATTGTTTTTAGGTATCTGAGGTGTTAAGGGATGAGTAAAACTCAACTGCACAATTTTCAAGGGTGAAAATCCCTGTGGGTGCATCCACTATGAGGGACTCCGTTTTTTAATCCAGTGTTAATCTAAAACTATTCATGAGAACAGCTTTAAAAAAGGGATGCCTGATGGCTTAGATGCAAAAAATAAATCAATGAATATATTATAAATGTCTGATGAAGCTGAATTCACGTCTTCAGCCCAAAGTCATATGAGATTAGATTTCATTGGCTATGATGAAAAAAACAAGGAAATTAGACCCTGACTAATTCTTTAATGCAGAGAAAACTCCCCTGTAATCGTTTCAGGAAGTAGCGACACTGACACAAATACAGACAGATCCGACCACTCTTAGCAAAAATCTGTTGCTTAAACATTCACTTCTCTGGACAGACATTAATATTTATAGCACTGCTGCCTTGCAGAAACCCAGTACTCTAGAGGCTTTGCAAAACTGAGGGCTGCATGGGAACACATAGACACTAACACTCCCTAAAAAGCCAGCGGGGGTGAAATTGTAGAAGAGGTTCAGCGTGTCACAGCAGGGAAACAAACAGGGGAACTATTAGCTAGACGTTTTTTCTTATCATCCCTTTTTTCTCTCCTTCTTCATTCCTCACCTCATCCTAATCCTCCTCTTCCCCTCTGTCTTCTCTACACTCTTATCCTCGAGTGCTTATCATTTCTTTCCCCATACACAATCTGTTCTTTGCTTCTCATGAAGTCAAATCATCTCCAAGATGTGAGGTGGGGCATCCAGAGAAGCAGATGGAGGCCGGTACACACATACAGCAAAATCAGTGAGGGATAAAATGGGAAAGGCAGAGGAAAATGTCACTGCAGTTGTGAGAAACACAGAGGGAATACTCCAGCCAGACAGCCTGCTACCCCTAAAATTTAGCCTTTCATACTTTATACAGCTCTCCTCACTTCTCATTCCTCCTCTTCCTCACTGTCCACCTATTCTCCTCATCCTCTTGTGTTTCACCTCAAAGTGCTTAGTTCTGATTTACCGCTGTCTTGTTCAGCCTCACCCTTCTGTCTTTAATGGCCACTGACTCAGCTCTGTCCTCCTCTCTAATACAAACTGACTGGCCGTGCTTCTTCTCATCAGCATTCGCTGCAGAATATCAAAGGAGCAAACTGCAGAGCTGTTGGACACTGAAATCATAAAAAATAGTCAGCAGAGAGAACACTGAACTATGATCAGCATCCATTCTGGTGTGTAAAGATGACACCCTCGAGCTTGGACTGAGGTATAAAGTAAATTTGATACACCAGCTACTTAAAACTGACAGCAGTAAAAACTACTGTTTACAGTATGCTGCACTGGAATTTCTGACTTTGTAACAAAACCCTGAAAGAATATTGATTTATTCCATTTTCCATAGCTTCTGGAAAAGTATTATCAGCTCCGAGGTTAGGTTTGACATCCACACTGAGCATCAGAATGAAGAAAAAAGGTGATTTAAGTACGTCTGAATGTGGCATGTTTGTTGCTGATTTTCCCCACACAGACATCTGTGAGATTTAAAGAGAATGTTCTGAAGAAAGGGAGAAAATATCCAGTGAGTGGCAGCTGTCTGGATGAAAATGCCGTGCTTATGACAGATATCAGAGGAGAACGGCCAGACTGCTTTGAGCTGATAGGAAGACAAAAGTAACTAAAATCATCAGTCGTTACAAACAAGGCATGCAAAAGAGCATTTCTAATAGACAAAACAGCGAACCTTGAAGCAGATGGGCTACAGCAGCAGAAGACCACACCGAGCACTAGATACAATGTGTATCAGCTGATTCAGTTTTCAAATGGTTGGGTCAGAATTTGGCCTAAACAAGGTGAAAACACGGACCTTTCCTGCCTTGTATCAACAGTTTAGGCTGCTGCTGGTGATGTGTGGGCGATATATTTTTGGCACGCTTTGGTAGTGGTTTCAACTTGCACATGAAATTAATGCAGACTCCATCATCAAACACCAACTTAACTAAACTGTAATTATTGCCTCTAATAAGGCAAATAGTAGAAAACGGCTTGACTAAACCAGAATGAAATGAAAACTTCCTGGAGTGCAATGAAGCCAGTGTGTCTGTTTTACCAGACTTTTTGTTCTGGCTAAACTCTTTTCCAAAATTTCTCTATGCAATTAAAAATCTGTAGTAGTAGCAGTAGTGGCAGGATCTACTCTGTGAGTGTGAAAATTAAACCCAGAATTATGCACAAATTCCCTGAATGAAACAAACTGATAAATTGCTGAGTTCAGGATGATGCGATAATAAACAACTCAGAGTTGTATAAATATCTGGTTGTTTGCTCAAAAATTGCAGACACCAATTAGAATTTCTTGTTCCATCAAATTTTTAACTACAGCTAAAATTTGAAGATTACAATGTTGAGAAAGCTGAAAATACAACTTCCAGTTTGCTTTCTGGACCAATTACGGACAAATTCGTCAACTCTGGTTGGAAACTTTATTCACACATGTGATCTGAGCCTCTGACACACAGGGAAAAGGGTGAAAAGAATTCCAGCTGCAGGCCATGACACAAACCTTCAGGACTACAACTGTATTAATACAATGCTGGTGTTAAATAACACTGAGTAGTTTGTTTGAGGGAAAAAATGGGCACAAAAGAGAAAACACTTTTGAATGCAAGTGTGTCCAATTCAGAAGAAAAGTCTTGTCTTTCAGCATAAACACTAGCTTTGCAGGAGAATTGCATGGACTCTATATTGCCAGTATCTAAGTCACACTGTGAGGGCAGGATGATGTCGGCTTTTCCATAAGTGGAAAGGAAGGGGTCAAATGATGTTGAGGAAAAACCATTTTCACATTGCGACCTCATCTAGGGAGCATCAGACTGAGATGCAGGGTAGACACAAAGGCCAAAGGATACAGATGATACAGAGAATACTAAAGATCCCCAAACGATGACTCATTATGACTTTTATGACTTCCTTAGGCTCTACCACCAGGCTGCAATGAGTACATCCACAAGACAAATATCACACCATGCAGAGCTCTAACTACTAAGTTCAAGGAATTCAATTATATAAATATTTTTCGCTCTTCAACAGTGTCTTGTACTAAAATAATCTAATTAATTAGTAATTGGTGAATTGTATTGGGTTGCCCCATGAAGTTAATTTGTAACTTGACATTCAAATTGCAATCAATTAAATATTCATCACGTTCATATTCACCCAAAAAGGTTTTTTAGTCTTTTAGAGCTCATGATCCCCAGAGAACAAACCCTGATGTAGCTGGTGTCACTGCAAAGCTTTTCTCTACCACCACCAAGAGGCCAAAGTTTCAGATATGTATCAGATATAGATGAGACAGTGTGTCATGAACATCAACACCATCCACCTGTAGAGTTTCCATATATCATCCAGGCATGCGTTCTTGTCTCCTTCACATTAAAGGGGACCTAATGCATTCATTTTGGGCACCAAATACTTATTTGTCAAATCTACTGGAGCCTTTTCATCATTAAATTCAAAGTATTTTTCAAAGTATTTAAAGCATAATCTGTTATTATACTAACTGCAGCAGAACTTTGACAAATGTGTAATCTGTCTCATGAAAGGCTAATCTCTGCTGTAATAGAGGGTGAAACAGCATGGCAACTCTGGTAGCTAATGCAGTTAGAGCTGGTAAGTTTGATGTCCTCGGTATATATATCAAATTATGACACTCATAACTAATACAGTATGAGCTGCTGCAAATAGAGTTTTAAGTGTAAAATCCATTTACTGTTAGAGTCTACAGTCTCAGAGTGATGGAGCATCGTGACCTCCACACATGAGAGCTGATATCTGAAGCGACAACAAGTCATCTTCGATGACAATGGCTGCATTTGATAAATGGCTTCATTGTTTTGGGAGTCAGACTTCTGCTAGGGACATCCTTGAACAAACACCAGTCCAGCAGATCCTAATATCACAAGGCTGGACTGTAGCTCCCTTTTCAGCTCCTGGTTTAACTACCTGTTCCTGGGTTAATAAATCCAGATTCATGACCGGTGGTTTCTCGTTTGCTCTGCAACCTTGACTTCATCAAAACCCATTCATGGTTCCACTTTGCCAGCACGCATTTCCATAAATGACACTAAAGAAGAAATATGAATGGGATTTACCCTCAGTTACTTTCTATCCCCCCCCCCCCCCACCCCCCCATCCCAGCTCTTGCTGATGCTGCCCTCTCATGAATCATAAACAGCTGGGAGGTTTGCAAGGAATTTCACCACATATTCACACCAAATGACAATGCCATTGTTTTTCTCAGCTACCTCACTGAAAAGCAATAAATTCCCCCGAGACAGGGCTGCGCCACACCTGAAATGACTTCAAGTTCACACTCTCCACCCTCAGGATTTTCTTTACCAGATTAATCCTGGAACAGATGAGGGATACTTCATGAGCACAGAGATTTAATCAAGCCCTCCTAATATTCCCCTGGAGCCTCCACAGCTTAAATAACCAACTCTTTCTAAAGGCAGCCAATAGCCTTCATTGGGTGAATAATAACACCTCTGATTTTGCCATTGAGCCTTCAGCATCTCAATAATTTACTCTAACTCATATTAAATCCCTCCAGCCTGCAGCAGCTGAATAATCAAACTTTTCCTTCAGCATCAAGCATGTGAATAACCAATAACGATGCAGATCTTACAGCCTAATTAGCTTAGAAACAGGTTACTAAGTTCAAGATAATGAAAGTAGGATTACCTGTCCAATTATATCAACCATCATGAAGCTCAGTCATAGGACAAATGGGCAGAGGCAGTCTGAAACTCAGTAGTCTGACACCTGACTCATAAAGAGCATTTAGTTTGACTTTCAGGCAGGACACCTCAGGCTCTCTCTGCAGGCAGAAAGTAAACCGACTACAAAGTTTTAATTTTATTTGTCGTACTGGGAATGTGGTGACTCAGAGGAACCAGTGAATCACCATCATTTAAACACAGAGGGACTAGGGCGAAAATGCAAATCAGTGTACACACACACAGCAGGGATCGTGTGGTATTATCTGTCATTAGGCTAGGATTAAAGTCACTCAGTGTTCTTGAGATTATCTGTCATTAGGCTATGATTATAGCACACACTCCAGCGGATGTGAACCAGCTCAGAGGGGAGATAAAATCCTCAAGGAAGACTGATGAGAGAGGGGGAGAGTATTATGAAGATGAAGACATGCAAAGTAAAAAAAAATTCCATTAAGGCTAAACTATTTGAGAAAAATATCCAAACGCAGTTTTTCTGACCAATTTTGCAATTTCTATTTAAATTGGAATAATTTTCCAAAAACTGAACCAAAGACTTTTGGCCCAGTAAACAAGATATTTTTAAATCAAGAGTAATTGCTGACATTTCTTACATAAATAAATAAATATAGGGACATGTAGGAATAATTTAAACAAGCCAGCAATAACACCGGGACAGAGAAAGCAGATTAAACACGTAAGAGGCCACTAGTTTTCCTTTTTCTTGGCTGTAAACACAGATGTTCAGCTTAAAGGGTGACAAAATGAAAATACTGAGGTCAACCCATGTATAAGTATTCCACTTTTGGCAATGTATAATGTCAGTAAGAAGGGCTGTCCTTAATACAGTCATTTCAGGCAGGTGCATCTCCAAGCCCCACCCACCTGCTGTTTAAACCTTCTGTTTGCAAAGAGCAACCAATCAGAAGGATGTTGGCTTAAAGGGACAGCGGATTCACTATATTCACTATTGTGAGTACAACATCAAAGTACTCATAATGCATTGCCTGTATGCAAAAACAAAACAAAAAAAATGCAGAGTAGCAAAAAAACTGCAGTTTCTCTGATGGCCACTTGAGGCTGGCTCCAGAAATGAGACAGTTCAGTCCCCTTTAACTTCCATGTATAAACACATGAATTTCTTTTGCCATATTAAGTTCTACCGACCGTGGCTCAGGGGGTTGGGAATCGCATCTGTAACTGGAAGGTCGCCAGTTCGATCCCTGGGCTCTCTGTCCTGGTCGTTGTGTCCTTGGGCAAGACACTTTACCTTACTTGCCTACTGGTGTTGGCCAGAGGGGCCAATGGCGCGATATGGCAGCCTCGCTTCTGTCAGTCTGCCCCAGGGCAGCTGTGGCTACAACTGTAGCTGCCTCCACCAGTGTGTGAATGTGAGAGTGAATGAATAGTGGTATTGTAAAGCGCTTTGGGTGCCTTGAAAAGCGCTATATAAATCCAATCCATTATTATTATTACATAAGAAACAAGAAATGGGCATTTCTGTGTGAAGCCTGCTTGTTTAGTTTTTTTCTAGGTACTCTGGCTTCCACCCACAGTCCAAAACATGCACCTTAAGTTAAATGATGCATCTAAATTGAGCATGGATGGGAGGTAGAGAACTTATACAGGGAAAAAAAGCACTGAATGTATGATTAAATGAGCCTTGTAGTCTAGAGAGCTACATAGATGTTCATTTTCCATCTCTATGGTCCACCCCCTCATCTGTAACAGCTGTATGCAAAATGATCTGTTTTATAACTCAACTGTTTTCATTTGGTTAAGGCTTAATGTTAGGACAAGTGCTAATTACTGTCATTTCTGGTTCTAAAAAACCAACACGGTGGTGGCGAGAATGCTCATGCTTAGAATTCAACATGCGAGGCCCAGAAACCAATGAATGCAGATTATCCCTGCAGGACATGTGCCCCACTATACTTCAAAAGTTCCCGGCCTCCAAACTCCTCAGATGCCAGCCCAAATGAACATCTGCGAGATGCCCCATACTAAGTCCAATCCACTGAGGCCCTCACCCCACAAAACCCAAAATACTCATTACCAACTATGCCCTAATGGGTCAGAGCTGTTTTAATTTTTGTTTTAATGTTGTGATTCATCAATGTAAAGCCTTTCCCCCCTAATCCTGATGAAAAGTGAAATATTGTTAGTGAAGAAACACAAATATCAAACCTCTCAGGGCGTATTTTAGCTCCTTCAGTTCATTCTGATAAACAGCTTTAGCCAGACCTTGCCCCTGGCAGCGGCAGAGCACTGAAACAAATGAAATGTGGAGGGAAAAGTCGACGTGGATGATTATTAAGTGAACGATGTGCTATAGGTGGACTCTCTGAGGAGTAAATAGCTGAAGGACAACTTATTGGTCTCAGGCATCTGTGGTTTGTGTTTGGTTATAGCTTATAAATTGCAGAAACTCCTCTGGGTCCAGAAGCTTTTCCATCTCGGCTATAAGGTGGTTTTAATTTCATGGCAGTACATATACTTTGAGTGGCAGCTTTTGTTTTCTAAATTTATATACCCTCTACAAGTGTAGTTTTTCATGTTTAAATTTCCCCTTAAAAACCATTCATCCACATATTGATTTATCCTTAATTCTGTAAGATGTCAGGGTATGGCTTTTATAAGTGTATTCTTCATCTCAGAATCATTATAATTTTTATTGCACAGAATAAATTAAATACATAAAATTCCTCTTTCTTCTCCATCCTAAAGAAGAAATCTGCTAATGTTCATACTAATACACAGCTATAGGCACAAGCTTCGCCTTCTGTATGACATTATTGTGTGTGTGTGTGTGTGTGTGTGTGTGTGTGTGTGTGTGTGTGTGTGTGTGTGTGTGCGTGTGTGTGTGTGTGTGTGTGTGTATTTCTTTTTTCCAGCTGCACTGACCCATTCCCCCCACAAGGAACATTAAAGTTTTATTTCTCGTTTCTCTTTCTTTCAGGGAGCATACTAGTCTTCATTCTATCGACTCCTGAGCCTGCCTCTGTCAATGCAGTCTTACGTTTAATCCACTGGTAATGTTCTAATATAAGTAACTGAGATTTACTTCATTCTCAAATTATCTTTATAGCATGACACAAAAGACAAAAAGTGACCCTTTTACTGTAAAAATTGAGTAACTGAATTAATTGTTCGGTGGTTACTTACTACATTAAACTCAAAGGCACAGATCTTCACTCTCTGCACTCTGCAAAGAATTGTTTACAATAACCAAGCTGTGGAAAGCCCAAGTCACACAGGCCTAGAGAGTGGTTTGCGACCTTCTGATCATCACCAATCATGAGGGAAAAATGTGTATTCCCCCACTGAGTGCAGGCAATTATTGGTAGTTGCAGTAGCTGAAGAATTACTGGTAAGTTATCCCTATTTTGTCAAATAGACTATGTGCACGTTAGCATATGCTACTTCCGGTGCGGAAACTCCTGTGGGGAGCTTTGTTTCCGGTGTCCTATTCACGCCCTGTTTACGGTCCAAAACAAGTTAAGCAAATGAATGAATCAAGCGGCGATTTACATTTCTATAGATGTCTTGGGCATTTACCCAATATATCTGTAAATGATGTTCATCGACTTGTCGATATTTTTTCCCCGAGCCTCAGAGCAAAATAGAAAAGGGATTCAAATGTTATATTTCTCAGCTGTCCCTCGTTTATTGCAGGTGTTATGTTCTAAAAATAACCAGCGATAGGTGAAATCAAGTAGCCAATTGTATTTTTTGACGGTGCAAAACGTTTGGTGGACATCGTGGACATACAGTACTGCACTTCAGAGTCACACTGCTAGCGATCGATGCAGCGATTCTGTACTGTACAGGAGAGACGCCACGGAGGAGATCGTCTGCAGTGGCAGGACACAATGTGACGTAAAAAAACGTGCAAACTTGCACTAAAAAAATCTGCAAAACAGCGAGGTGAAAGGTGAACCGCCTTATTAGCGAACGACCACTGTAATTTTGAAGGTAAGTCACAACATACCCTTCGTAAATACTAATGTATAGAAACCCTTACCATTCATTTTTTGTGTGGCTTTTTTCACAGTTTGTTAACATGCTGTGGAGGTGTGTACTTGACTAGCTGATATCGACATAACGGGAAACATCTGGTTTGACTATAGTTCACCTGTAGTTTGAATGCTGAACATTTGCCTGTTTAAATCATAAGACCAGTCACTATACAGAGATGTGCTTCTAAATGTGGACGATGTGTCTTCTGCTGCAGTAATGCAGTTCTGCTTGTGTTGAGCGATGTAAACAACTGATCGATCTAAACTGTTTAAACGTCAAAATTGATCATTAGATTTTTTTATGACACAACAGTGGTGAGTGTTCCCACCTTCTGCTCTTGTAACTTAACGCGATCTTTCTGAAGAGCAAAGTAAAGCTACCGGAAATGTACAACCCTACATCCGGTCTCAAACCAGGAAGTTAGCATTTTCTTGTGCACAGGCTCAATTAAGGTGATTACTGGTAGACAGTAGCTTGAAACTGGTTGCAATGATGTATGCAGCTTGTCTGCAAAATGTTGCAAGCAGTAGTGAGATTGACAACAATATCCAGAAATGGTGAAAGCTCACCTTCAAAGTAAACATGGCACCTTTTAATTGATTGCAGCAGTATGTTAGAGCTTTTACTTTGGGTGCAAACCTTCACCATTTTGGTTTGAATTGCACTTTTTTACAACTGCTTTGGAAGTAAATAGCATTGCAGACAAGTCTGTGTCTCCTATCCAAACTGCAGGTGCAATCACAAGGAGGTTTTAATTGCTGTACTGCCCTCCTTGCGGCCAACTTCATCTATCAACAAGCAAGCAGTGTTTTTCTCTAGTGACGGGAGGTTGCCAGTAGGTCACCAGCCTTGGCCTAACTCAAGTACTGTATTCACTACCTTCCAGAGCCAAAATAAAAACAAGATAGGGAATATAGTGGACCAAAATCAACTGTTTCAAGTTATTCTGTATTTTGGGTGCAAGTATGGATTGGCAAACAGATATGTTCACAATGTGAAGTTTATTACTTGATTTCATCCTGCTGATGTTTTTAGCTTCTGGCATTCAACCCAAGGGGTCAGGAAAACGCTTTTTTAAATAACTACAATTACTTAAAGCATTGGACATGCACATACAAATGATTGCTTGTTTCTGAATTTCATGTTTGCAGCACCTCCTTATAATAAATTAGAGATGGCACGATACCACTTTTTAATGTCCGATACCGATTCCGATATTATAAATTTGGATATCTGCCGATACCGATATGAATCCGATATAGCGTATTTTGTAATCAATACAACTGTTTTTTATAAATATCATGCCGCATTTATAAGTTCATACTTAAGTTTTAAAAAACAAGAGATTGAAGCTATTCTGTTATACCTGTATGCAAAAAATACACTCCACCCAAAACATTTTCTAGTTCAGCAACACTGATCAATCTAATAAATTTAAACCTACACCATCCTCCCTATTCTGGTATTTTAAAGAGTACTTACCTTCCTAACTAATAGGGTTGCCAACTCCCAGCAAAAATATTAGGGAGCCACCCCCCGCCCTTAATCGATGTAATCAACTTTAATTTAATGCAAGTGTAAAACAAATGCACAGAAATCAATTATTTTTCTACAATAATTAAATAGATTCAACATCTTGCTTCAACAGAATTGCAGACTGCACAGATGGTACCTTCCCAAAGGAAAAAAGTACTATGGATTTCTATACATTTAATCAGATGACCACTTTTGTTGTAAGATTCAGATAATTATTTATTCAAAGTTTTTAAATGACATAACAAAGAAAAGTATTTCTTTCAGGGATGAACTTACACACTTGCTTTACTTCTCTGGGATAGTTTTCGCTGAGATGAAATGCCGCGGTTAGGAAGCATGTAGCGAGGCTCCAAATGCTCCAACAGACCACCGACAGGTCTTGCAGACAACAGCCGCTCTATCACGTGACACATACTGCTCCGATGAGCTGGGTTACGCTAAGTAGCGCGTTTTGTGATGTGATTTTGTGATACTTCGGGTCGGATCACATTTTTTATTTCTCTCCGATATCCAATCCAGTCATTTAGGTCAGTATCGGACCGATACCGATACGTAATATCGGATCGGTCCATCTCTATAATAAATACATGACAGTTAGTCATCTGCAGTGTACTGGCATCACTCCCTATCACAGCCACATGGCAATCTTCCTTTTTGGATTACATAAATGTTTAAACAAAAAACATATCTGCCATATGGCCTGGTTTGCAACCTCAACCTAGTCTGATTTTCCAGGGTTGCTTTCCAGACCAATGTCAGCAATCATAGGTAAACCCCAGCTGAACAGCTCAGCAGGTGAGCCAAGAGATAAACATTATGCTGCAGCCATAACAGTAAACAGTTTATGACATATGCGTGAAATTTTGAAGTAATCAGTGTATGAATTCTTAAGTTATGACAAAAAAAAATTGTGCCTTTTATCGAAAAATTGTAAACGTTTTTCGTTGAACCAAAATGATCACGTGTGCCAAACACAGACAACAGTTTACCCACTTCAATCTCGGCAGCTGTATAAGCTGTGCAACTGATTAAATGCAGTGCCACTATATAAGATGCTTCACAGTAAATGAGCAGTTCTTTTATTTTAGCTGAAAGTTGTTTCCAGCGACTGGCGCCTGTTCCACTCTGTAAGGGGAGCGAGAGGCCTACAAGGTTCTGTGAGAATAACAGCAAGCCAAAAAATGTTTAACCTTTACAAAATCTCACTATTCTGTTGGTATAAAACTCAAAAACATAATACACACGTTTTCTTTTGTATTGTATTCTACACTACTTTTACCTATACAAGTATTCATTGCCACTGGTTTGATTTCAGTCACCCACTCATCTTGTTTGGATGAGCAGTTCTTAAGAAAAGTGCAACGCACAATCTGTCCATTCTGCACAATCAAAAACAGAATGAGTCAGTTTATCCTTATTGTTCTCTTCTGAAACAGTAACGTAATGATTCCTGCATGTGGCATGTTCAGGGGAAATCTGTAAATATTACGTCCGAAAAAATAACCTGGGTTACTCTCTCTCCAGACGCACTCCCGCAGTGTCGTGGTCGCAGGAAGAACGGACAATTCGAAGAACAAGATTCCTCCTCCACAGCTGTCTCCAATGCACAAGCATAAAAATTCATTACTGAGGAGGCGGGAGACCAATATTGCACCCAAAGTAGCCTCTTCAAAATCTTTTTTTCATAATTTGAACAGATGGAAAGCGTGTGCTAGAACACCCATACCTCTACACTACAACTTTTCCTCCCCTGGAAGTTCATTACTTTACCACAAACGCTTCATCCACCTACACTTATATAGTACACCAGAGACAACAAGCTACTCAGAAGGATCTTAGGATTCAAATAAAGTGCATGATATTAGACTTCAGAGATTTACCCCTTGAACTTCACTGATAGTAGACTAGATATAGCAGTAAGAACTGGCTGACTTTCTGCAATAAGACTTGGTTGATGTCAGCGAGCGTCCACATAAATGAGGTACAAACCTCTAATGTGGATTTTTTCTTAATTGTTTTCTTTTCTGAGTAATACTGTCAGGAAGAGTAATAGCTGTCTTCATTCTTCATAATGGAAATACACACACACATAAAACAATTAACCAATAAAACCCCTCAAAAAGCAAAAAGCAAAGCTAATTAAATCCAGTAATTAAAACAGGAGTCTCAAAATTTGAAGTAGCGCAGCGCTCATATTTAATAAAATAAATCAGAAGAAAGCAGGTCATGATATAAAACTTTTAGAGGGCACAATAAGAGACACAGCAGTTTTGAAACAAACCTCTAATTACATTACTGTTATTCAACGCAAGGCTTCACTGTTCTGCAGTTTCTTGCTTTGCATCAATTCTACCCACTCAGTATAGCAATACAAAATCTTTGGCTCCTTCAATGCTCAGTGCAAACCGCTCCATCGTCAGGTTGTGGACACATTTGTGGTTTTAGCTGAAATTCTGTTCTCGCAAGGTGAATTTTTAAGAGATTCACATGAGTAAACTCACCGCTCTAGTAAATGTTTCTTTGCTGTCTTAAAGATTTTGCAGGTCAACCTTCATAGTGCAGGTTGTTTCCCAGCAGGCAGCTAAAAGGATTCACTATAAGCTCTGATGTTCAACATGCTTCACACCGAGGCTGGTTAATATTGCTTTAAAATTCCATTTAAGCTTGACATCTTCTCTTAATAAAGATTAAAATATTAATTGATGTTATATAATATATACATTATATGCTATTATATATATTAATAAAATAAACAGTTTCTTTAAAACTTACTGGAGGAATTAATAGCCCCCAAATAGTATTTAACCTTCAGTATAGAGAACGTTATTTTTATTGTCTTCCTCCCATCAGCCCTAACCAGACACAGCAGTTTGGTCCCCTCCCTGAGCCTGGCAATCGGGAGTTCTCCTTCCCACTGTCACCAAGTGCTTGCTCAGAGAGTCATTTAATTGTTGTTTTCTTTCTGCTATTGTACGATCTTTACCTTGCAATAAAATGTATTGATGTGACTATTTGGCTGTCCATCCATCTTTTCTCTTCCACTTATCCTTATCTGGGTCACGGGGAGGTCGGGTGGCTGGAAAGCAACCCTATAGAAATTAATAAATAAAATGGAATTGATTTGCAAATTAACAAATGAATAGTCATCTACACATCACAATTTCTGTGCATGAAATAAAACTAAAAAGCATCGGCATCATAAATGAAATGTTATAATGTGTCAGTTTAATTATTAACTTTCTGCCACTGTACATATGTCCCCCTCTCAATCAGCAGTCTGTCAGAGTAGGACAGAACCATAGACAGTATAAAGTGTGGATGTAGTTACCATGACGTCACTGTGTGGTTTCTGAAAGACTTGAGATGTGTTTTCATTGTTGCCATTCTGTGTTTTGAAACTGGGACCTAATTGTGAAACTGCAAGCTAATGAGAACACCCCAGATAATCCTCCCTTCTGAAACTTAAAGTGGCCAGAATTCACATAATGGACTTAATCTTTTATTTTGTATGACCTAAGAAGACTGGCTGAACCTGAACACTCTTTAGAAAAGTGCTTACTGAAGTTAACTCCGTGGGCGGGTTTCCTACAGAAAATCATGGGTATTGTCCCCTGATCGCTATTAAAACGTCTACAGGTTTACACTGGCTTCACTTTTCATGTCCAACTTTTGTACAGCCTATAGTTAGGACCTTCTTCCAGACAGTAGGAGGTGTATGAGAGTAACTTTCCACATTCTGCATGTATATCTCTGTGTTCAACACAACAAAATGGAGCAAAAACATGTTTCAAACAGGAATAGTGGTGCACTGACAGCACATTGTTAACCCAATTCAAGCACCAATGGCAGCTGACAAATTCTACAAATTCTACAGATTCTATGTTTCTATATTCTAATTTTCAATTCCATTTGTACTCCTGCATTTAGAAAAAAGCACTTCTATCCACATCAAGATTTGCTAACAGTTTGTTTAAAACCTGCAGGGTTTTATTCTCATTACCTCATTCTGACACCTAAAACTGACCTGAGGCTCGAGGCTCCAGCCGATAAACAGTTACTCACTGTTTTTGGAGCTTAAATGGATATTTTAGTTTTTATTTTTGTCATATAGCAGCTGCTGAACATACATTGACTCTTTTATGTTTTCATATTGGAAGGCGATTAAATGCACACTGGCTTTACGGCCCTGCGGGTAGCTGCTTCACACACCAACTTCCCTGAATCTCATCAGCTCAACTCCAGTGACAAAGCAGCTCGCTGCTTCGGCTAACAAGTCATCCGAGCGCCGTCGGTTGTTAAAATATGTATCTCTACTTTGTTGTCATTTAGTGCCACCTCCATAATGAACAGTGAACTGTCTCCGTGGAGAATTGAGATGTGAGGCTCAGGCTAACAACTTGCAGCTGGGATCCCTCCATCTCTGCAGTCTTAACTTATTATGCTGCTGTGGTTTATGGTCCGTGCATGATGAGTGTGCTGCTGGGTCACGCTGAGCGAGATAATCACAGACAGAGACAGATACAGAGAGAGAGAGAGAAAGAGCCTAGCCAAGGAAAAGAACCACAAAGCAAAAAATAATGAAAACTGAGAGAGATTGACAGAAACACTGACTGTAACAGTGGCAGTTATTTTTTTAAATATTCATGCAATACTGGCAGGCCACTGCCATGGCACGACTTGTATGTATTTTCTAAGCTTTAAGTATGTGTTAGTAAACAGCCTTATCATTTAAAAGCTTCCATAAATCACTGATTTTTCCTGTCACTGAACATGTGAGACTCACTTTAAAAGCTAATTCAAGGCAAACGGACAAATCCTGAGATGGAGATCCATGATGCAGTTAGCTAAGCAGCTGTTCTAGGGAGTAAATTTCACTCTTAGTCAAACATGAAGAGAAATGTTCAGACTACGGGTTTTGAACCTGTGGCTCTGAGCCTCACGCAGCTATTTGTCAGTCTCCAGTGGTGATCACCGCAGCTTTGACAAAAAATAAAAAGCTGCTGTTGGCTGCTCCCTTGTCACAGAGGGTAGCGCCGCATGTTTCATCTGGCAGATTTTTTACGCTGGGTGCTCTTCCTGACAGAGATGGATAATGTTTTTCTTTAACAGTTAATTATCATTGCTGCCAGTGATTCTTTACATTCTAATTGTAACATGTATGCAATAAGCAGTAATAGCTCCTGCACGCTGTCATTGACAATGATGCTAATTTCTTCTTTCCCAGCTTTTACTGTGGGTACACCTCCTCGCACATAAATACGTACATGTGGAGCTGACAAGACGCAGCTGCATTGCTGTTTGTTCATTCATTTGATGACAATATGTTATGTTATTTTAAGTGCAATAGCTAAAAGCTTCTCAAAAAGTGTTAAAGCAAAGAGGGCAGAGCTGAATAACATGTCGACACCTTCCACTGTTCATGCGTCACTTGTGCTTCTCGTACAAGTAAACTGCAAATGTGTGATGGTCTCATTCTGACGAGAAAATCAAGCTGCCATCACAAGTTTTGCCAGATTTTTTTGATAAAATAGTTCCTTGTTGTTGTTTTGTTGTGAGAAAAGAAAAGCAACATTTGAAAGATTTGCTTTTTCAATCAGAGCTCCGTTATAAGGGGTGTTTTGCAGCCACATCACAAATTAAGTGTTTGAGTTGTTTCAACCAACAACAACTACAAATAGAGACATCTTATTCAAATGTGGGATTGTTGTGGGAGGCCAAGCGCTCTGTTGCTAATAAACCCTCAGATAAGCATTGCCAACAGCATTTACAGATACGCAGCACACCAGAATAGACTTTTTCACTTCTACTATCTTTGTCTCAGGATTACAATTGCACATATTACGTGTTAGACTGCAAATCTTCTGGATTTCCCTGTTAGCTTTCTTGCACGTGCAAAGGTGGCACAAATGGCTTGTCTGTTATTCCTGTGATACCGATGGCAGGCGACTCCACATACAGCTCCACACACCTTCAAGCTGAGCTGGAAAATGTGCAGAAACACATCTATAAGGGAAGCAAGGTCTCTCAGAAAAAAAAGATTTTGGGTCATAAAGTATTAACAAACTGTTTTCAGCTTCACGTGGAAGGACTCAGTGAGCAGGGAGGACACATGCAGAGCGGGAAAGATGAAGAAATGCGGAGGCATGAATTGGAAGAACAGTGATGGCGCAGTGAGACATCCTCTTTGATCCAGGTGTAGAGAAGAGATTTGGGTAGAGGAGGACAAAGAGAAAGACACTCGAAAGGAAAACAAATAGAGACGCATCTCTTCAGTAGGACAAAGGGAGTGGAGAGACACTGGCAGGAAACAAAAGGAAGGCTAAAAGAAAAACGCAACAGGCAGAGAGACAAGTCGGACAAGGAGGAACGGATGGAGAGTTCGCACCACATCTGAGTCAGAAGCAGCAGGAAAGCGAGGAAACAACTGAAGGAGAAACACAGCAGGTGGAAAAAGAGAGAGAGCCTGATATTTTGGTGAAGCTCTAGATGTTTTATTCAAGGAGGAAGGATGGAAACTACAAAGCCATCTACTCTAACTGCTTACACACGGCTTTGTCTACACTCTTTCCACAACACCATTTATCCATCATCTGTCTGCAGAGTGTGTCTCTTTCCTTACCTCATTACTGTTAGACAACAAAATCACACACAAACTGAAAGAGACTTTTTATGCGCCTTGTTGCTCCTGGTAGTCTACAAAGGGTGAAACATTAGGATTCTCTCTTTGGGGACATCTCAGGTCCTCCAAGGTTTGGAGGCCTATCTCCCCCTACCACCACTTCCCCTGCCAGTGGCGGACCCCCTCAGACATCGGTGCGTTGGTGGTTCTTTGTGTCCGGGGATGGGCGTCCAGGTACACAGCGGCTCACTCCTTGGCGGCCGCTTATCGGGGCCTGGAGCCTGGGGCTCGCTCGGGCCACTTCGGAGGTGGGGTGCCCCCGGCCTCTCGGCCTGGGGCTCGGTCACTCAGGCGCAGCTGGCTGCCGGCGGAGCTCACGGGCGCGTCACTGCAACTCCCCCTGGCTTCTGCTCCGCGGCTGCTGAGTGAGCCCTCATCTGGGACTCTCCTCAGCTCTTTCCGGGACAGTGGCGCAGCTGCCCCTCTGTTGGTCTTCCTTGGTCTCTTGTGTTCTGGGGGCCTCTGGATGTCTGGAGTTTTGATCTCCTCCACACCTGCTTCACGCCCTGGAGGACGGGGCTGTGGCCCCCCCACACCCTCTAGCAGATTATTACATGAAGGAACCTTTTAAAAAAACAAAAAACAAGCGCGTCCATGCTCACAGGTGTACACACGGGTGATCACACCCACAAACTACACCCTTTTTGGCTCCTACCTCAAAGCACACTGTGTTCTGTTGATCTTATGTGCTGCACAATAATGTTTAACATTTAGTATTTACTGTCATATTCCCATATATCATTGTGATGTTGTTTATTCTATTACTCTTGTTCTCTTCTGCTTGCTTTCTTTTTTCTTTCTCAGCAGGTGATCCAGGTGATTGATATATGCATTTTTTTTCTCTGCCCGTTCTGTTGGTTTTTGTCTTTTGCCCTTTTCCCCCGTCCCTCTTCTCAGCTGTTTCTCTTTCCCTCTTTCTTTCTCCCCTTCTTTCCCCCAGTCAAGTCTGTCCCGTATTCAGTAAGTGAAAATAAAATAAACAATAAAAGGTGAATCAAATGGACCATTACGGCAAGGCTGGGATGGTCAGTTTGGTAAAGTAAATCCGTTGGGCATCTTTCTTTGCCTTTAGACAACAATTCTGATGGCAAAAGAGCCAAACGGGACAGGCCAAAAAAAAAAAAAAGATTCTCTCTTTGCTTTTATGTTTAACTTGGTATTTCCACTCAATGATGTTTCAAATTATATAGAGACAAATAAGTTTCACAGAACTGTTTCTACTACTGTGTCTCAGAAATCCTAAACCTACAAATATGCAAATATCCATTTCAGAAGATGAGATATTTCATTATTTCACTTTGCACTTGTCTAAGTGGCTCACTCATATATCCTATACTGGGGTCTCAGTGCAGCCCATCACAGTCCAGCCTCTCTCCTTCCCTTAAGCAAAGAAAATTCACTTAACAGGGGAGAAGATGAGGACTAGCTGCTCCTTGTAAACAGAAGGTTTGAGATGACCATATATATGATATCGGCTCTCTAAAACAGCACACAACCCCCCCCCTTCAGCGGATGAAAAGTGAATCCAGCCTTCTGGTGTCAAAGTGCCCATATATCATTCTGCACAGTGAAGCTCAAACATCCAAATGCATTAATAAGCACAACACTTCATGTATTTTCATGACTGCGCCCTTCTATCAAGTGGAAATATTCAGGATGTCTAGTGCATGCTTGCAACACTCAGCCTGACAAATGTGGTGTCTTTGGAAACTTTGAGGTCTCCACTTGAATTTCAAATAAAGCTCTGCGAGTGTGAGCAATGTTTGGCTGCACAGCAAGAGTTTCTAATGACTGTGGGATTCAGGGGGTCAGTGACTGTAAATATGGACGCGAGAGGAAAAGGGAACACGAAAAAGAAAAGTGGAGGACTTGCAGAGTAAAAGAGCTATGGAGAAGAAAGTGAAGATAACAATATTTTACACAAATCACGTCTTTAAGAGTGTAAGGTAGGAAAGCTATGAAATAAGAAATGAAAAGAAATCACTGAGCTGCGAGAAAAGAGAACAAGACAGGAGGGCGGGAGAGTCATTTTGCCATCTGTTTCCAATGTGTACAAGCGTATGGCATCTCCCTCTCTGCTCCTTTTGTCCATCTCTCTCCCCTTCGCCTCTTCTTTCGGGCAGAGGAAGATAACAGCAACGCCCAGCTTCACATTCCCACAATGACACATAACTAGAGACCTGGAGACTCACTAATGCTCAACTCAGACATGATTCAGTGATGAAAAGTGACATTTCTTCACCTAAGACGCAACCCAGCATCCTCTCAGTCCCAAGCCCACATCTACTGTACAAGCTGCATTCAACCTCTCTCTCTCTCTCTCTCTCTCTCTCTCTCTCTCTCTCACACACACACACACACACACACACACACACACACACACACACACACACACACACACACACACACACACACACACACACTCTTGTACTCCGGGCAGGCTCAACATGCTTTGCCAAGCACAAAATTAACCAGAAAGCAAACACATAACCTTGCTGTATGGAGTGGATGAACTCGATTCAGTGGTTATCATAAAGGCTTCAGCCTACAGAGGTTTGAACACACAGCTGAGACCTTTTACTGACAAACACTGAGCTCTGTGAAACCTTCTGGGCTGCAGCATCCTAAATACAAAGGTTTTCAGGAGGCACTGTGAGTCTGCGAATCAGGAATCTTTGGAAAGATGTAATACAAGGGGCTTAATCACAAGGGGAATGTTTTCTAGAGAAGTTGACTTGTGCAGGAGGCTTAAATGTTGCTCTAATAAAAAGGGCAAAAATATCTTTAAAAACAATCTACTTCTTTAATTTCCTCTGATTGGCAACGAAGACGCGCTGAAAGCTGATGAAGAAGAAGAAAGCTCTTTATAAAGCTCGAATGTTAATTTAAAAAGTAACAAAAACATATCGGTCCCCCGTGTTTCTATCGCTCTAATCAGATGAATGGTGTCGTGTTTTAAGCAGACTCCCCGCACTTGCTGCGCTACCTGCGGGAAAAGTAAAAAACGCACAGCCGGCTCACCTTCTCCGGTCGTCCCGTATGCGCAGGAGAGAAGCAGGGCGACCTGAGCGATAATCCCAGCAACTCTTTTAGTTCCCAGATCCATGGTGAAGCGGTGAGAGGCTGCAGAGAAGCCCGGCGGCTGCTGGAGGAGAGAGACGAACGAACTCTCCTCTCCAGCTCCAAGAGAGATCTCCTCAAACCAGAACTGAAGGGGAGGAAGGGAGGCAGTGAGGGAGAGTGAGAAAGAGAGAGAGAGCGAGTCGAGGGTCTTACTACACGTTCCCAGCGGCAGCTTCCGTGCGCCTCCCTCTCCTCTGAAAGCTCTTCTTCAGTCCATCGATGTTTAATAAGCACAGTTTCAAAAGCCCTGCGCCTTGCAAGATTGGGTCCTTCAGTTCCAATGGGGTAATAAATCCTGCCAGGCAGACTCGTTTCACGTGAAATGCACATCCACACACAAATCCACGCCTTACTCAACACTTCATTTTTATGGTGTGTGCATTTTAAATCTCACTAACTCGAATGCTTTTTATTTACAAAAAGTAAAGTAGTTGTGCAAGCGCCTAAATCTGTGTACATCTGGAGCAAGTTATATTCCCGTGTGGGCTTAAAACGTGCGCACAGCTGGGGAACAAACATTCAACACAGTCACATTAGTTTAACAATAAATATAAACAAGCAATACAAAAAGTACATAAGAATGAAGGCGATGTGTAATAGCTAATAAAAAAAAGGCTGTCATTACAACGTTCAGCTGTAAAATCTCATATAAAGCTGTATTTACATTTCTTGGGGAGAAATGAGGGGCAACATGTGTACAACTCCAGGAAGTACTGCCAAGACCCAGGCTAACCGAATCAGCTAGTGACTGTGCTTTACATTTGCTACCACACAAAGAGCTGAGCATCATCAATCTTCTCACCCAGCTCTGTAAGTAATCAAACAAGCATATTTTCCACAATCTTTGATTATCTCGTTGTTTTAAGTTGATTTTTTCAATTGTCACCAAGACATGACAAGTGTTTGCATTAGCATCTCATTACTGTCTTGAAAATGTATTCCACAAGTGCCCTGTACTTGGCTGTCTGGGGAACATTGGTGCTCATCTCTTTGAGATGCTGCAGATACATTAGAAGAACAGGTGGCACCCAGCGAAGGTGAGTCTGCAAAAGGAAAATTGTGGTATAAGCATACTTAATGTATTTGTGAGACAAGTTCACCAAACTAAAGCATGCTCTGCTTTGTTCTCCTTTTTAAGTCAGATGGAAACCATCATTTATAACATGATCCTTATTTTAAATAAGCTTTGTGACTGAGACACTTCTGTGGCCATAGATCAGTGAGCAAAGGGTTGCTTTCCCATAGACCTCTATAAAATCTGACTTGTTTTTAAACCCGAAGACGTGCCCCCTTCTGGCAACTGGAAAAAATAATGCAGGTTTTAGGCACATATGTGCTAGCTTCCCTTTTCAAATGCAGAAGCTACAGTGTCCATCTTTATTTTAAACTGAAGAAGAATATCAGCCTGTGTGTGGTTTTTTTTTTTTTTTAAATGACATTGTGCTACAGAGGGTACTCTGGATACATGGTCAGTGATTGTTGGGTTGTCAGTTGGGTTTTCATCAAACCAGGCAACAGTCAGGCACCATGTTGTGGAAACTCCTGTTCTGGAATAGCTAATATGGATATCTCCCAATTTGAATTTAAACAATAACAATGTTCTCTTTGAGCAAAATGGCAGCTGTCAAGTATTTCCCCTCTATCCACGACAAAACAGACAACAAGAAAACCTGGCCTTTTTTTGACCCTGCGCCAAACCAGAAAAACTCTTTGCCCATCGGTTCCAGAAACGACTGCTCTGCTAACAACTTGAATGATGGTGCTGATCAGCAGCTCGAAGCTCCGGCAGCCTGGAAGACATCAAACATTTTGCCGGTGCCTGATTACCAGCCTCTGGATGTTTTCAGTGCGGCAGAAGAAGATCCTACTGTAGCGTCATGGAGCGAGGCGGATGATATCTGTGAGCTCTGCATCAGGCTCAAGGAAATTGAGCTATGCAACATGATAGGAGAGACAACGAGCAACCAGGAGAGTGAGTGTGATAGCAATTACCTGTGATGTTATTAGACAACTTAATAGCTCACTTTAGAGCCACGGGAGTTAACACAGTTGGTTATTCTGCAGTTTTGATGAGTATCATCATTAGTATAACTAAACTAAATTAGTATCATTTAGTCGTCTGAAACTGATAAAGGAAAAGAGCAGAAGAGATATATGAAAAGAAGTGAAGCTGTGAAAACAATTGTAATATATTGTGCACAAAACATTCTGTTAGTGCTAAAAAGTTTTCAGATCCTACATAATATGACTGTCAAAGTACTACACATCACACGTCAGAGTCCTGCACTAAAACTGCTGCAAGTTAATGTTTTTAAATATGATAATAAATGGTTTAAAATAGTAAAAATGAAAAATGCTCAATTTAAACAATATTTTTAAATGTGAAGTTCACCTGTATTTTTCATAGATGAGACCTAGATTAGATCAGTTCAATTTAAAGTCTGCCAAATGGCTTATAAATGAATTGACTTGTCACTTTAGTTTTACATGTATTTATTCTCAAGTGGTTTTAAATAATAACAGAAATATTTAAGGTCTGTTAAATGTAGGGGGGTTTAAAAATGCATTTATTTCACAGTGAAATGTAGAAGCTTGGATTAAGTGAAAATATATAATATAATATAAAGAATTTTATCCCCTCTAATGCTTATTTAAGTGAAATTCTTGCAGTATGTGATGCATTACGGTCTCTCTCTCTCTTTCAGAAAAGTTTCTGAGGAACATTGGGTATTACTGGGTCAAGCAGAAGAGGAGAAAAAGGAAGTAAAAATCTCAGAAAGACAAAAACATTAAAATGAACTGCAATGACAAGCAATTACGCTTTTGAGCTGAAATGTTTTTCTGTTTGTGTGGGTTCTCAGTTTAGCCACTTGACTGCTTTTGCTACTATGTGCATCTTTGTCCATCAGTTTTTATCATTATACACTAAAACACTGTGTAAACACTGGAAACCTGCAAAACCACAAAAATTGTAGTATCACACTGAGGGAAAGAGGAACGATATCTGCATTTAACAACTGCTGGTCATCACCCAGTAATGACTTAGCTTCCGAGGGCAGAGATGTGATTTCCTAAACTGGAAGTCTTGAAATATTGGACCCCAGGAGCTAAATTACAATTAAATCAGGATGGCTGATGGATTTCCGAACCCATCAGCTAGTCTAATGGTTTTATCAAGACATGTGAATGTGATATCAGAAGCAAGTTTTGTAACTTGGCAATGATCTTGAAACTTCCTATCTAGTAGAATGGGGAGACAGCTTTTATTTCAGTGGTCACTGCCACGTGAAATATAAAGTGTGGTGGACTTTAAAGAAAACTGCTTTAAAACTTCGCTTATTTTGGCCACCAAAAGTCTTTTCCCTCCACCAGTTATATTCCTACTGCACTGTTTCACAACATTACACCTTTATTTACTGCTCAAACCAGAGTGCTGACATTAAAAGTGTCTCGGCTTCTCCCACAAAAACAACAACTGGGATCAAATACCATGCTTATTTGCATGATGGATACAGCAAGCTGATAAAAATTAAAGAACACTACAGTTACCTACAGCTTAGTAATCATGTTTAAAGATGTAGAAATGTGCCAGTTGTAACGATCTGCTTTGCGCATGTATCGGTGTAGCAAGAAAATTAGCCAATATGTTTCCCATTTGACGCTTGATTGGCTTTTTGGGGGGCAGGGGTGAGGCAACAGGCACTCAGAATTGTCCCATGGATTTTTATTCACGATTCTTTGAGCCATGTCTCCTCCTCATACACTGAAAAAAAGGCCATGTTGGATTTACTTGATTCAATAATGGACATTGGTTGCACACAAATGTTTTGCTTTGGGAGAAACTTAAACAACTGAGTTAAATCAACACAACTTTTTCATATTCAGTAAACCTGTGCATTTTGTGTTCATAAAACGCGATTGAAACATGTTCAGATGAAGTAAGTTGAGCTCCTGGAATATTTTAATTCTTCACAATTTTGTCATTTCATTTCAACACTATTCAATAACTTTTACCCCAATACTACTTGGTCACTTAAATACTACATGCTGTCTTCATATTACATAATGTTCAACAAAGTCTAGATCCTGGTTACCATAAAAATTTAATGGGTCTTCAACAACTACCATCCTTCTATCTTTATCCTGGTTGCAGGAGGGCTGGGAAATAACCCTGAAGTGATAGGTTACGGTGCAGGGTACACCCTGGACAGCTGAGCAGTCTATCACATAGAAACAAACAACCATTTACACTTACATTCACAGATAATTTAGAATCACCAGTTTACCCTTACTCTAATAACTGCATGACTTTTAACTGCGGGAGGAAACCAGAATACCCAGAGAGAAACCTGCAAACTAGCCAGAATGTGGATTTGAACACAGGACCTTCTTACTGTGAAGCAACAGCACTAACCACCATGCCAACAATCTAGGAAATGTAGGAAAGGTATGATTTCCTGTATTTGATGCAGAATTGTTTTGTTTTTGTAATAATACACAATAAATAGCAATAGCATGCAGGTGGTGCGTGTGTAGGTCTCTGCCTCTTATAACTCCAGTGATTTTCCTGCAGTTTGAAATCTTGTGCAATCTTGTGAATTTCATGAGTTCAGCAACTAACCACTCTTACTAGATTGTATCATGTCGTCTCAACAAGAACAAATTAAGTTGTTGAATTTCGTACAGATTCTTCATGATTTAATTACGTTCATAGAAACATGAAATTATTGTGTTCAAATTACAAGTTAGACTTTTTTAATGTAACAACCACCCAATTTACTTTTTTTGGTATACTAAAAAAAGTAGAGGTGGCTGCTCGACTTGACTGAGATGGATGCCTTCCTGAAACCACAATCTAAAGAGCGCGAGTCTGAAACCCGTGCAGTGTCGTGGGATTTAACATTGATATATTATTGACTTACTTCACTTGAACATGATATGACCAATTTAATCTAGCCTCTCTGCATATCATGTAGTTTCTACACTATGTAGTTACACTTAACTTTAAAGCATGAGGCAATTGTGTTAATTACACGCAAGATGCTTACGTAAATCCAAGAGCTGGCCAGTGTGCATTGTCTCAGATAAAGTATATCAACAGCTTGCGCTGTGCATGCCATTATAATCTGAAGTATCCGGGAGCTGCTGCTAATTCAAATGACAGAACAACAACGTTGCCAGGCAGTCGCTGTAGGTGGCAATAGTTTGCTGTGCTCATGTGAAGTAAAGCTTGCATTGTGAGAGACAAAAGCATCTGATTGGCATATAAAGAAGAGGAGGCTATAAAGGTCCCCAGATAAGCACATTCAAAATCTACTTTGGTCTGCTACTTTTTTGTTGTATAAGGTTTTACAAACACACACACAGTTACACATACAAAATGCATGGAGTGCTCTGATGGCGCCCAGATTTTCTAGACACTAGGTTAAAATTTGCTCTACAGTTCGAAGCGAAATTTGTTCTTGGCTTTACTTAAGTCAAGAGTAAGGGGTGGGTTAAAGCAACCGTGATTCAACACACAGTAGTCGTTTGAGACCAATTTGTGCAACACAGAAGTGCCTGGGGATGAGGTTATAATGTTACATTCAACAGATCGGGTGCAGTGCAGAATATTGAGTGCATACATTTAGAGAGAGAAGCTTTCGGTTGCGTTCGGTCGATAATGCACGGTCAAGAAAAAGCCCTGAAAACAGAGAAGAGAGGGGAAGGCGTGCAGAGAGTCAGCAGGGGGATCTGATAATGAAAACCTACTGAGAGTATAGACAGCAGGGGAATGAGATGATAAAAAACCTGTTGAGAGCAAACACAGTGGGAGAATCAGATACAAACACTCAACATTAGCATCAGACACCTTGCTGGCCTGTGGACATACCGCACACAGAGAAAACAGCTGCTGCTTAATGTTTAAATCAGACCAGTGAGAGGTTTTCAAACTATGTCAATGTGAGACATGCAGAAAATGCAGAGACAGAAAACAGCAGGCTTTTGGTGGCAGAGGTCAAACTGAGAGTGACACACAGCAAGAAAGTTACAGTAGATTGATAAGGTGAGACAGAAAATCTAAAATAACATTTTAGAAGCAGGTAAAGGGATAATGAACGCACTTTTTTTTCTCTTTCAACTAGCTCTTTGTATGTGTATTAAAGTATGTGTCACAGTGAGTTTTATATATTTACTAGGTATGTGTGTTTTTAAAGGGATGTCAAATGCTGTCATTTTTCTGTAAAGCAAATTTACCTTGCCTTTAGGTATAAATAAAGTTACCTTACCTTACCTCTGAACATCAAAAAATACTCAAAGAGTAAAATATGGGGAAGGAAAGACAGACAAATCTTAGGTTTTGTAGAGTCTGAAAAGAAAAACAACAACTTCACAACACGGGTGTAGTTTCGACTTTGTGAAAGGAAGATTAGTTTTTGCCTTATCTGACAGGTTTGACAGAATCACTTGGCAGTTCTCAGTGAAAGCCTACAATGGGACACTGGGGAAAACCAATTTGCTTCTTTTCAAATAGAAAAACTTTCAAAGAATTGTGTGTAAAACGTGACCAGATTTTCATTTACAGGTTAAAGAAAGAAAATAAGACTCTTTGTGTCCACTTGGTTTGGCACTAGTGAATACAGTACAGATGAAAGCAGAGCAAGGGAGTTAATTGTGACCCAGACGTTACCCATCAACGAACACTTTAATGTCCCTCCATCCTCCATAGCAGAATTTGATCTCTCTGGAGTTAGTCAGTTAAACCTGGATGGAGCTCATTTATCAGACTGTAACATCTCATCTTGTCTGGTTGGAGATTTTGGCAGCAGAAGGAAATCCACCCAAATTGTGATGACAGCACATCGTGACAGGCCTGTGGAGAAGTGCTCGTATGATGAGCATGAAAGGCCACTGTCAATTAAATGTCAACTTTTGCTTCAATATATCTCTAATAAGATAGTCCCTTCAGCCACCCATGTGAAAAAAACTGCCTTACTTTTGAATTATCAAATTGTTTGAGCGTACCCTTTGTGGCCTGGGGGGATTTTATAGTCTGGTAGTGTAATAATGCTCATAACAGTGTGATGGGACACTGTTAGAATAATCAATCCTCTATTTTAAAATTGGGACACTGAACAAAGCTCAGCAAAGTTTCCATTCTGCCAGAGCTGGCAGGGAAATGAGACCAAAACAGGAAGCACACCCATGAATTTGTCATTCACACAGACTGCAAATTTTGCACTTGTTGGTTGCTTTTTCTTTACTTTTACATTTAAATCGTACTAAAAACTTCTCAGCCGGGTTAAGGTCAGTGAGCTGATACAGGACTCTGTCACGCTTCTTTGTCAAGAATCCTTTAAGATCCTTGAGGTGTGTTTTGGATCACTTTCTCAGATGTTGTGGTGTACATGGTGGTTAAGTCTTGTTTGATGATAAAAGAGTCACTCAGTCTCCATCCAGCTGATTTTGAGATGTATGTGCTGCTTGGACTGATGCAGTTTCTAATGGAGTGAATCAATCCTTTGCAGCAGTGGCTGTCATGAAACAGCTGTTTAGCAGGCAGGATGTCCACCCAGATGCAAGATTTGGGAGACCTGAGTAAACTCAAAAAGCAGCTTTTAAATGTAAGCTCTGACAAAATATAAAACAATTGCAAGTCAGGAAGAAGAAATACAAAACTACAAGTCTTTTATAAAAACACAGAACACCGAGAAACACAACTGAAGGTAAAGACTTGTGGAAAAGTTAAAAAAATTAAACAAGAAAGAACTATTGCCAAGACAATAACTCTGACTCACAAGCCTGAAACAGAAAAACAAAAATACAGAGAGCAAAACCAAAAATCCACACGAGCCAACAAAAAGATGAAAGCCTGGCTCCAAGGCCCAGACACATGACGATGGCCACCTTTGGTCTTCCTTTCCAGAATTTCATCACAGCATTTCATGGTTCTTGTGACTGAACTTGGTGTCTTTTGGTGATTAAGTGCTGCTTTGCTTTTCTTAGCTGAGCGGGGAAAACAATTACCCAATGAATTACCAACGTAGGCAGATAGGACTGTTTTTATGTATACCAGCAGTAGCTCAACACAGCACAACTGATGGTCTCATTAGAGGGTGAGAAATCCCACAAACTTTTGACAAGTTGTCTGTTAATTAAAAGGCACCCCGCATTGATGCTGGCAAGGATACTGGCAAGGATACTGCCTTTCTTTTGTAAAGTTGTGATCACAGCAAACACTTTGATGGATCTAAAATCTGACACATATTCATGAAATTATATACAGGTTTTATTTGTCTTCAGTACCTTATTAATTTTGTGTTTAGTCTATATATTCTTACTGGATTTATTATGTGACTCATATCTCTCTTCGGTTTTCTCATATTTTATTGTAATTTATTATCAGAGTATTTTATTTCCATGCTTACTTTTATCTTTGCTGGGCTTTATTAGAAATGACATCACTTCCTTGGTGTTTCTAAACAAGAATAAAAAGCTGATGAAAGCTGAACTTTTGAGATCTCAGACTAATTGATGACACTAGATTGCTTCACTCCCACTTTGCAGAATAAACCAAACCAAAGAAGTAAAAGGTTTAGTGATTGAATAAATGCAAGCAAACTTGCTTTTATTTGAGCACTCATTCAACCATCAGCTCCCAATGGATCCTTCACTGCACTAAACCATCTCCTCTTCTGTCAAACGCAGAGGAATTTCTTTCTCTGATCTGCCAAGTTGGTCGGTAAAAGCTTTCAGCAGATTTTGAACCTGATCCCCGACCAGCAACTTGTTACTTCTGCACCACATAGCAATTAATGAAATATTTTTCCTTTACCATGGTAACTTCCTGCACAGCTAAACAGAGATGCTGAATGGACTTCTGAAAAATAGAACGAGGAGCTGCATGAGAATGAGCACAGAGGGAGAGGGAGGCCAGTGTAGATGTAACTACAACTAAAAGTAAGTAATATAGATGGTTTTTAATTATGGCTTCATCTATGATGGGTATTTTTTAATCTAAATTCATTTCATTATACTTCATGAGCAGAGCTGAAAATTCCTCCTGACAGAGTGTGAAAATAGGTGAAAGGATCAACTTGGGATCTGTTAGTATTTCTGTGCATGTCTTTGGATAAATATTGATAAGAGAGAGAAGCTTTTCATTTGAGACCATTCACTAATGTGCTGTCTGAGCCACTTTACAGTCATATCATGTTTGTTTCTACAAATCAGGACCTTTTTCTAACAGAGCATGGAGACAAATCTTACTATAATATACCAACTCTGACTGGGAGCAACCAAACCTGGCACGCAGGTACATCTTAGGCCTCTGAAGGTTTTATCTACAGTATATCACATTATCATGTTGTAATGCTGCCTAGCAACCAGAGGATTTTTTTCTCTGTTTTGTTTACAAATAGTCCCAAAGAACGACTGTTAAGAGACGACTATTCATAAAGTTTGGGAAAGTTGCAGTCAGCTGAGAAGGAAGAAGTCATGTGGATGAGTGATGAAAGGTTTCTCTCAGTGAAAACGCTGCATCCAAATGAACAGAATCAACTTTCTGCAAACAGACTTCACAGTTTCTGAGGAGAAAACAGCAGAAAAGAGAGAGGGAGGGAGGGTGGGGGGTTAGGGGAAATATTCGACACAGAGTTAATGAAATGCTGCAGGTTAGATGGTGCAGAGATAATGTTTGTGGTCGATCTCATTAGAGATGCTCACATCTCCAACCCAATGCACAAAAAAAAAAAAAAAAAAAAAGATTAAAGTTTAGCTTTTTCCCCCCCAAAAGATTCAGCAGCAAAATTACCAGCATGATGAATAAACATTATCAAATAAATACAACAGCTTTCAGCATGTGAATGGGCTACTGCACAGGTAGGTCTGAGCTTCCAAGCATTTTGAAAGCAACTTTTAAAGCATACTTTAAACTTTATTCATCTCCATGGGGATCAAATGCTGGGAACAGCCCAACTGATATCACTGTGCATTCTATGACCGTTATCAGCGACTATGATAATGGGCATTTGGGAAAAAACTATGATAAATTTTGACATTTGAAGTTTTGCATTTGTCCAACAGGGAAGCGCGTATTGGTGCTGTCACTTACCGGTTACCTCAACAGTTAGACGGCTCATGTAAATGCTTGCAGATCTCCTGGAGTTACATTTGAACATGCTGGGTACCCTTTAGCATCATTTTGCTTGTAGGGTTTCTTTGAATGAGGTGTATTTGAACCAAAACCAACCTCTTTTCCTAAAGTTGAACCAAATGTTGGTGCCTAGACCTAACAGAACAGAAATGAAAGCAAAAGTAAAGATAAAGAGAGAAAGAAAAGAAAAGTAATCAAATAAGCAGCACTTAAGCAAACCTCCATATGGCACCACACTCTTTGGGGAGTATTTACTTTAAAGGGACTAATATTGTATTTTGTTTTTTTGTTCTTTTTAAATAAGTTTGTAGTAAAGATGAAGGTAATATGACAGGTGTTTACTTTGAAGTTAGTAATGGATAAAAAGTATAGATTTGTAAATTAGTGAACATATAAAACTTGAGCTTATTATATAATAACTAACTACTTTCTCTTAGCAACACATTCTTTAAAGATATAACACATTTTGGGGTCAACTTGAAAGAAAGGAAGATGTGACTGTAATAAAAGTGAGATTATATTTTAAGTCTTCATAAGTTGCTTTGTAAATGTTGACAATACACAGCACCTCATAGTTTCTAAGTTCAAAGACTGTTCTGGTAATTTTCGAATTAACCTTGAAGACTGTGGTGGATTTAAGCCAAATTTTAACGGGTTGTTAAAATGACTCTACTCTACAGCCTTACAAAGTTTTATTGGAATTCATTAAAAACAAATTATGATGTTTACAAGCAGAAAAAAGTACACAAATGCACACAAACACTACCAACAAACATGACCTAATGTCTAAACAGGAATGAACCATGGCCTAATGGTAGATTGTCTGTCACAGATCAAAATGGCATTTTTTGATGCCCTGAGGTAAGAGCAGTTTGACCGCGCCAACCTCTGAGGAAACAAAAAGCTGGAAAGTCCAACAAAGAAGCTGTTATAACTTCTTTGCAGTTTTGCACTTTCTATTTAACTTCCTGAGTATAAACACTCTAAAAGAGGAGTGTTTTTCAGGCAGTCCTGCCAGAAACTCAATTAATTAGGTTCCAAACTCACAGTTAGCAATTGCTCATAGTTTTACACAGCTAATTTAAACTCTTCATCAAATGAAATGATGTACAGTCTATAGAACAAGACTCCCAGAAAGCTAAAGTGACTGACTAGTGCTGCCACGAACCAATCCAGCTATTAATGAACTCATTGCCAGTAGAGTATCTCACAAGTTAAACTTGCAAATCGTCCCTATGCCATCAAACATCTCGAAGCACATTTCTTTCCAAGATGAAATTCTCTGACTCAAAGCAGTGGATTCATCCAGCATTATGAAATGTAAGGGAGAAGCACATTTATTAGTAGATAATGGAGTAAAGTGAGGCATTAAAGGCTCAAAATGTCTCTAACATGATGAGTCAGATTGCAGCTGAATGATGTGAGCCCGGGCTACTGCTTCGCCTTTTGTCCACGGTTGTATTTGTGTTGAATAGCAGATGGAGAGAGCTGGTGATCAGTGCATTCTGCCTCTGCTTTATATTCACAGCAGCAGCTGCAGGCTGTTGGAGGCCTGCTGCCTGACCGGCCGGCCAGTTGGCTGAAGCAGAAAAGACACTCAGAGTTTCTTTGAGAGCAGAGCAGAGATCAAGCTGCTGGGAGCCAGAAAAGAGGGAGCGAAATTAACGAGTTCTACAAAGAAGTTCAGTCTTCTGTGTACTGTAAACTCTCTACTGCATTCTAGGTACTAAGAGCTGGAATGAGAGTTCCTCTGTTGGAAATTAAAGAGCCATTTAAGTCAAATAGCACAATGAGTTACCCGCTGTTGTATCTGGTGCTTTGTAGAAATAGCCAAGATATAAGGTATTACAGCTACAATAGATATCGGTGTATTGCATGAGAATCGGGGCCGGATTAACTGGATAGTGTTATATGTGTATAATTCAGGAAACCTCAAGTTTTCTGTGTGGTTGAATTGGTAGCTATAGATATTCACTTTCATTTCATTTCATTTATATAGCACCAAATCACAACCGCTGCTTCAATGTGCAGGATTTTACCAACATGGAACGGCCACAGAATCCTAACAGGACTCCAGCTTCATTGTAGCTGGAGGAGTTTGTCTACAGGGAACTGTGTACATTCATGCCTTGAAATGGTTTACATTGTTACATCTGATGCAGGTGTGTCACGATACACTGAAACTGATGAGTGATATTTAAAAATTAAATATTGATGATAATAATAATAAATAATAATAATAATAATAATCTTCTATCCTCTTCTGCTTATCCAGTTCAGGGTCAAGGGGCGTCTATCCCAGCTACTGCCAGGTGAGCCAAGATACAACACAGTCAAGTCGCCAGTCTATCACAGGGCTAACACACAAGCATTCGCACTCGCATTCACACCTATAGGCAATCTCTTGGGCTGTGGGAGGAAGCCGGAGTTCCCAAAGACACGTGAAAAACGTGCACACTCAACATAGAAAGGCCAGGTGGTAGATTTGAACCCAGAGCCGTCTTGCTGTGAGGCAAAAGTCCTAACCACATTATAATAATATTAATCCAGCAGCAGTAACTACTGAAGCTTGAGGCTTGGCAAAAACGACTCTATTTGTTCTGTCTGACCAGTTACCTTGCAATGACCAACTTTGTCTCCGCTGCTACTGCAGTATCAGGGAGAGTTAAAGAGACAGGATTTTGGGGATGTGGATAATTTCCTTATTAATTAACATCAATCTCACTGACTAGTTTAAAAGTAAGAAAACACTTAAAACTGTCAAATCTGAGCAGTGTAATGGACAAGGTTAAATTCAGTCTGTAGAAGTACTTTGGATATACTGTGGGGGGAATCAATCTGCAGTTTCTGTAGCTTCTCACCATCTTACAGCTGGAGCGTACCTTAGAAACTGTTATGCTAGTTTTGGCTATCTCACAACAAGGGCGTGCATAAATATAAGCAACAGATGAAGGACAGAAAATAAGTAAATTGATTAAAGTTGTCATCTCTGGTCCTTCTGCTTTGACCCGTGTTTTTTACAGTGTTGTTAGAGTGCAGTTGTAAGTCAGTAGAGCACTCTTACTGCACTCTTAATATGTTTAATGTGTCACTGGGAATATGAAATTTTGATTAACATCTCAGTGCAGGAGTAAATGAATCACCAGTCAACTGGTTACCAAACAGCATTGAGAGCACATTGCAAGGTTGCTTATCCATAAACATCCATTTGCATGTAGATGATAGCTGTGCAGGATTTCAAATTAAAATTCTGATATTAAAAACTTCTATTACCAAGTATCATATTACCGTGCATGTTACATTTCCCCCCAAATAGACTGATGCATCCTTTAAAGTTTTAAGCTGAATGAATGAGTTATTTTCATAACCTTCAGAAACCCTGGAAAAAAAATCTCTGCAACCCCGTCAACAACACATCAAGGTGGAGTCTCGGAGAATGCGGGGTAGAGGGTGGGTGTGGGGTGAGGGGGTGAAGGTGTGCAGAGAGGCATCCCAAGGCCAATTTCAGTGTACCATCACATGTTTGAGTACCCTTGTAATAAATAATGAAAGCAAATATATATATCTTAAAAATTCCTGTTTAACTGGAAAGCTTTAAGTACACGATACTACACCAAGTAATACAAATAATGCTGGCATTGTACATAGTCAGAAGAGGTTTAGATGAAACAAATAGAAAAGCATAATGTCATTACGCTGCTACTTACACACATGCATATCCTGGACATTTAACTCTCACAATCACTTTATTCATGCTGGGTTGGGAACACATTTGCCTTCAATTCTTTGTGTAATAGATTTAATAAGGTGTTACCGGCACTCTTCATAGATTTAGCTTCATATAGACGGGATATGATCACACAGTTGCTGCAGATTTGTCAGCTGTCCGTCCAAATTTCGTATTTGATTACAGATCTGGTATGTGGAGGCCATTCGAGTACAAGATTTTTCCAATCTTCTGTTGGACAGTTTGAATTGTGGTCTCAATTTCCTGTTCTTAACTGACTGGAGTGGCAACTGGTGTGGTCTCGTGCTGCCGTAGCCCATTTCCATCAAACTCCGATGTTTTGTGGGAGATGCTCTTCTGCATACCTTGTTTGTACAGAGTGGTGAATTGAGTTACTTTCAGTCCTATGAGTTTGTTAGTAGTGTGGCCATTCTCCTCTCACATCTGACATCAACAAGGTACTTTCACTCAGAAGTGATGCTGGATATGTTCTCTTCTTCGGACCTTTCTCTGTAAATCCTGGAGAAGGCTGTGCAGGAAGAGTCCAGTAAATAAACAATGTCTGAAATACTAGGGCTGGGTATCATCACTGTTTTCTATTATTGATTTGATCCCCGATCCGATTGGATTCGATTCAATTTTGACTAAGACAGTCAGAAATATTATGATTTTGATAATTTATCAGTACTGAAACTTGTGAGACTTCATCAGAGGTGTAAGCACCACCTGTAAAACACCACATACACAACTCACAAGTTCCTGGCTCTCTCGACTCCCCTGTAGAAATGTTTCTCCGAGAAGGGGCAGGCAGTGAGGCACGGCCCCCGTCCTCCGGCACCCCCCCTGGAACTTGTAAGTTGTGTATGTCCACTCAGGCATCATTGATACCTTCTCTGAGATAAACCAAAGAAGAAGAAGCAGAACTGGCTGCTTTGGCTTTTCACCTAATTGGCGTCAACATCATGTCCTAAAAATCATATTTATATACAACTAAACTGTCAGTGCAGCAAATATGTAAATAGATTATTCATCATCTAGTGAGGAATCATCCATTTTTAACATATTCGGGAGTCAAATGTAGTTGTATATAAAAACATATTATTTAATTTTATGTTCAAGTTCAATTTTAAAACTTTAAAATATAATAAAGTCTATTTTTAGTTTACTTTGTTAATAAAGACATTTCTTAGGATTTTCAGAAACACAAACATTATACATTGCAGATTGCTTCATATTTAACTTTTTCAGCTGAGGCGTTCAAAATAGATAACAGTCCCGTTACACTGTGACAGTCACAGTGTAATGCGGGCAGCTGCCTGCCTAATATAATGTAACATCATCACAATATTTTACATAAAGTGAGCAAATGTACCTTTGTTCCCTCAGCTACGACAGCTGGGCTGCAGTAGCTTGTGTTGAGAGTGACATCTGTTTTAAAAGCAGGGAACAAAAGACACTGAGCAGCACATCAGTCAGCATAGAAACCGGTCAAATTCTTCATGTGTGTTCATGCACAGACTACATGTGCATGCTGTTGTGCACATAAACTCACAGATGTATATGATAACTCAAGTTTGTGGCATTAAATTTGTATTCTTATTCTAAAAATGTAATACAATACTCACATCAGGCCATCTGCCAAAACCAGCAATGCGACATTCATTCATCGTTCTTCCTTATTCGGAGGCTCGGTTTGGTTTCAGCAGGCTGTTTCGACCATGTTTACATGCCTAAGTGCTTTGAGTTGCTGCTGATGTAAAAGGATGATTATATATGTGGTTTGCTGTAATGAACAGTGGAACAGATGTAACTAATAAAGTGGTTGCTAAAGGTATGTAGCATGACTTTACTGGACTATACATTCACGCTTTGTTCTTAGAATGTACGTAATTTCTTTTTCTGTTTTCTGATGATTTTTTTTTCCATTTTGTTGTTCTCAATTTTATAAAGTAAAAAACAAAACAAAAAAAAACAATCTACTCTACATTAGGCCGTCATTTTTGCAGAACCATTTTTTAAAGGGTGGTGAAATGTTTTTAGTCATTTATCAGAGTTGATGTGATTGACTATTCATGTTTTAACACTCATCTATAAGGTTTGCTACAGTGTCTTTTGCACAGGTGAGTCTGGAGTATAAAAATGCCTTAACTGTTTTGAGAACTGCATTAAGAGTGATGAGAATGACATACCTGATGTGAGAACTGCACCAAAGTGATTGAGAAAACCTGTAAACTCTGAACACACACTTTGTGAATTTACATATTTCTATCAAATACCAGTGATGTTAAAAAAAAAAAAAGGTTCGAGTTTCCCAGGCCTCAAATAAGGACAGTTTCTCCATCACAGGGTCTTTGACTACGAGTGACCTGGGTTAAATTTAAAGTCCTGTTCTGCTTTTTGTAGCATTCATGCTGACTAACTTGTCATTTAGTTTACATTTGTGAATAAAAAGACATGAACATTATCCTTTTGGTGTCTCAATACCATAACACATGCTGTAAATGTGCATTTACCGCTCGAGCAGCCAGCTACTTGCTTTTATGTTGAGGTTTTTAACCATTAGTAGAACACATTACATTCACTCTTTAGTTCCATAACCGTCATTTCCTATTAGGGTCCACGCTTTGCTCGGCCACACTTCCTTACAAAGCTACTCAAATATTCACATCTTGAACCATTTGTGGTGATGTTGTGTGCATTTCTCTGGATTATATTTCTTGTAGTCGGGGTTTCTTTTGAAATCAATTTTCATTTCTTACATTTTGCTATAAGTAGATTTAACTGTGGAAAATATCGGCTCATTCCACCCAGTCTTGTATTGTCTAGATGTTTTTTGTGTTTTTCTTTTTAAATTTCTGCTCTTCAGTGAAGCAACAAAATCATTGTTTTTTCTTACGTATTTAACTCAGGCTAAGAAGGGCTGAAACCAATCCCGGCTAACACTGGGCAAATGGCAGGGTATAAACTCAACAGGCTGACAGTCCATCATGGGGTAAATGGTGCAAGTGTTTTATTCACACAGAATAAATACATAACCCAAAGTTTACTACTGGAGACAGCATGGTAGGCAGATTAGTATGGCCTCTTCACTGCAAAAGGTCCTGGGTTCAAACCTGTCTGGAGTCTTTCTGGAGATTACATGTTGTCCCTGTGCCTGTGGAATTTCCTCCAGCTACTCTGGTTTCTTCCCACATTTCAAAGACAGACTCATTTGGTTAATCGGCCATTCAATATTGGACATAGGTTGATGTGAGCTTGGTTCCCCTGTGATGACCTGGCAAGCTGTCCAAAGTGTAGCTTACCTCTCACTTTATGTTATGTGGATCCATGGGCTGGTGCCTAATCTGGATCACCAGTAAGGAGATGGATAGAAAATGTTTATTTGGTACCTTTTACAGTATCACTTGTGCAGAGAGTATAATCTATGTTTTTGTGGTTAGTGTTTAAAGAAGAGTCACAAGACTTAAGTTTTCATAAGAACAAAATTCTTTTTTGTAATTTGAACTTTCATATTTTTTTTTGTCATCATGAAATAAGGGAACAGGGCCACCTGACCATGAAACTGCTTGATATCAACTGTCCAATTCATTTTCAGACTCAAAAAAAGTGGGCGATTGTGTATGAAAATGGTTGTTATTCCTAAAGGCTTTGTGCAAATTTTTTTTTTTTTTAAACCCCTCGAAACAACACTGAGAATCTGCTTTTTACAGCCACGATAATTGATTTAAAGCTTGCAGAACGTTTTGTCCAGCCCTCATATATTTTTTCAAATCCACATTTTTTTCCCTCCCAGATCTGTTTCAGGGTTACAACTTTATTTTAGTATCTGAATTGGGTTTCGGTAGACTACAGTTGTAGCACTGAAATACAAATAATGTCAGTTATGATCCTTACAAAGACTGTGCACCCTTTTCCCCAAACCCAGCATTGAGCAGGTAGTGCACAGCAGTCACGGGAAACACTTTGACTGAGCACTACACTTACTCTTGTCCCGAGCAATACATTGGCTAAGTCAAAAAAAAAAAAAGGACCAAATGACAGATTTCTTGAAGTATTTGGAAGATTCAAGACAAACTTTTGTGACTTTGTAATGCTCTGCAGCTCAATATTGTTCAGAGTCTGTATTGAGTGGGTACATCAGTAAGGTTTAAGGTTAAAAGTTACCTGGAAGGAGGTGAAGAAAATGTACTTTGACTGTTCTATACAAAAAGAAAGTTTGTGTCTACTATGTAGATATGATGTACAAAAGTAGTCAGGTCACCCTTTAGTAAGAAGAGGCTCTGTTATGTGATAACAGAGTCAGAATTTCTGTTTTCCTTATCTGCTTTCCTTTTGGGCTTCTAAGCAGCACAAACCTTTGAGTCGAGTCATGTAACCTTTCTAAAAGCACCGAACTGCAGCAACATTTGAACAAAAGTCATTAAAATGTCATTTCACCTTTGCCAACTTCAACAACATATGCCAGACATAATTAAAACTACACAGCAAAGAGGAAGTCGTAATTAGCCGCTGACAAAATGTTTCTACACAAAGTAGTTAGACTGACGTGATGAAATAAACTTCATCTGGGACAAAGTTAACAAACAAGTATCACTCAGATCACCTTCACATCATCCTGCTGTCCTCGTAACAATCTGTGATCAATCAAGTCCCAATGAGAAGATTAAATTTAAGAATATATAATATTAATCAGGGGCATAAACACCAACTAGACAAGTATCCATTTAATTATCTCTGCTGTCTGGATTTAATGAAGTTCACCAAGACTTAATGATTAAAAAAAAGAAAAAAAGTGTACGATGTTCACTGCTAACTAGATCCAGACTTGTCTGTTTTTCTTGGGGTTTTGTGTAAGAAGGTGAATTGTTAGCGAGCGTTAGAGAGCCTCAGGTGTCGATAGTTCTGCTTTGTTTAATCCTTACCTGACAGGTGGTGAGAAATGCCTTCAGGCTGGCAGTCCGATGAGGGCGGTGGCAGGTTTCACCAGAGAGGTTTTTCCTGCCTTTGCTGGGTGGACTGCAGGTTAGCTGCATTTCATCAGATCTTTTAGAGGAGAGTAATGAGGGTTTGTTGATCTGACAGTCTTTAGTCTGTCTGCAGCTATATGTCTTTATCACTACAGGTCCAGGGAAAGTATACTTAGTATTGTAAGACTCATGCTTTGTGTATCTGATATAGTTTAAGGCTGCTGCATTATCCATTTGCACTTATTACTAAAATCCACTTACTTTGTATTAAAAAAAGAGACCATAATAAGAATGCACTACATGATTTGAAGTTAATATTAAAATTTTGTTTCTTTCCAGGTCCATTTTTTTTTATATTCTGGAACTATAAGGTAGCCTTCTATGAATCTGACAGGGTGACATGCAGCGAAGGTCCCCTGCAACACAAACATTTATCTTAACCACCAAGCCAATTAATTTGTATTTTGCAGGGGGAAAAGAAGTTCAAATCTACTATTGTAGATGTCTGAGAATACATTTAGTACCAGTAGCAGCACCAGTGAAATCTGATAATATCTTATAAAAAGCACTGAGTGTTACAAAATCAATGGCTGCTTAAAATGAGTTTCCTGGCAACTTTCTGCATTTTAGAAAACAGGCCCCTTTGCCTTCTTTGTAAAATTAAAACAAGGGCATTTGTCAGCACGTGCAAGCTATTTCTGCATTGCTGAAATATGCAACCTGGAGCATTTTGCATATCAGAAACTCTTACAATGCATGCACTTTAAGTCAGTGCCACTGTCAAAATCAACAGGACACGAAATCTAGAACTGATAGCTTAGGTTTGAATTATGTAACACGATTTCACTTGAAACCCAGATGAAAATTATACTAATCTGTGTCCAGGTGCTTTTTTGTTCTCATCTCACTCTTGGAGAAAAATATTTAATTATTTAATAAAACATCAAATTTGTCAGTGAAGAAAAAAAATATAGTAACACCAACAAACTGGGCTCAGAAAAAAAGTTTCAATCAAAATAAAGTAGGTGAGCAGGAGATATTTAGTCAGCTTAAAAGATTTTCTTCTGCACCACTGTAGGGGTCTTGAACCCCTTCTGCTCTGGCTCACACTGCCTGATTCAATTCAATTCAATTTTATTTATACAGCACCAAATCACAACAACTCGCCTCAAAGCGCTTGTAAGGTAGACCCTACAATAATACATACAGATGCAAATGATTGCAGTGACTCCTGTCTGAGGCTATGGCTATATATATATATATATATGAGAAACTGTATTAAGACAACATCCTTGATTTACTAACATTAAAAATAGCCTCAAGGTGTTTCATAGACTAAGCCTGGATTTACAGTATAAAACCAGGGCAGAGAAGAAAACAGCATTAAAAGCAAACTCTGAATAATTTTATGTTTTATCTCTGAAACACTGGTGTTAAGACAACAACAGACAGCAACTTCTCTAATCCTGTTGGTCTCCCTTTCAGGGCATTTCAGGTTTCGATTGTTTTGGAACAAAGCTGATCAGACCGGCAGCAGCCTCCTCGAAGCGCCAGACGTCTGAGCTGTTGGCCGGTTCACTGCAGCTCATCTCTTCCAGGAATTAACACGCTTGCTGCTGGATTACACAACAGCTCTACTGTTGCAAAGCTCAGACAATTAAACATCAGCATAACAGCTGAAAAAGAAATAAGTCTATGACATGCTTACATCAAACTTCTTATTTTGTTGCCCTCTCTATGAGAGCCCAATGAACATGTGGCTTTTTGTGGCTAACGCTGATTTTAAAGAGTAAAACAATGACAGATCCCATTCGAAGTGAACGCAGGCTGACTAAATAATCATTTCAGCATGAAAATCCTTAAAATAACTAATCTGTGCACCAGATCGAGATTGGTTAACCACTGTGGGAGACTTTGATGGGTTCAACAGCTCTTCCACCACCAAAGCACCAAATGAGTAAAAATCTTTTAAAAGTTGTTTTCATCCCTCCAGTAGAGTTCAAACACAAAATCAGAGCCAAAGGACACAGAAGCTGTGCTAGTGACACATTGTGGCCTATGCTGGTTTTTCTTTAAACTGGCGATCCTTTTGGTATACACATTTGTTATATTGAAAGAGGACTTCAATATCCTTAACTCTTACCACCTTTGCATTTATTTCAAATACATGTTTACTACTTACCATGAAGACAGCACCAAAATCTTTACCGAATGCTGGGGACAAAAGCAGAGTGCATAATCACTCACTATAATCAGTATCACTATAATGCTGTGATATTTATAAAATTATTATAGTCAAAGAATGATTCGAGTAAGTGTTGCAGCACAAGGACTGAGCAGTGGAAAACTGCCAGCATGGAGGATGCTTTCACGAGAGTATTTAGACAGAATTATTCCTTCAGATTTTTACTGGATGCACACAGCTAGCTTTACTTTTTAGGTAGGTCCTTGCTTTACCGATGAACCTGCTGGAGATTTCTTGATTTTACTGGTTTACTCTTGGTTAAGTCAAAGCATGGATCAGGAAGAAAACTAGGAAAGAAGATGAGGTCACATAATTAGAACCTCCCAGGTAAGTAAATCACAAGTTACTACAACAACCTGGCAAAGATTGAAGATTTCAGATGGCTGTTTAAGTCTTTGGATAATGAGTAAGCAGATGTAACAGGATATATCAGAACTATTCCCAAACTCCACCAGAGAGCAAAGAGAAAGGGAGAGTAAAAGAAGGCAAAGAAATAGCAGGAGCCAACCAAAACCCAGACAGTTAAAGGGATGTTCTATTACTACTGCATCCAATGAAGCAATGATGCTTAATCAAAACCCATTTAGTACAGTAGGATGATCCTCGCGGCTCAAGAGTAGAGTTAAATGGAACACAAGGATTTGCTTCTGGATGAAAATACACCATTGCTAATTCTATATATATAATTCTTGATGTTCAACTATTTGAATATGGATGTCCAAGCTGCCCGATACTCTCAAAAAAAAGTAAAGCTTTAACATGAAGACAGCTGACAAGATATTAATCAACATGTCAGTCAGCTGAGTGTAAATTGATTCCACCAGAGCTTCTCTATTTTTGTGCATTAATGGATTAATTAAGGAACGGAGGAGAAGGGGTTTCATTAAACCTGAAAATAGCATTTCAATTTGCCTCCTTCATTAAAAATGTTTTTGGGAGGAAATTTGTCTGAGCCCAGATCATCAGCTCAATTATAGTGCGGAAATTAATCATGTAGTTCATAAATTACTTATGCACTGGGGTTTAATGTGGATTTACTTGGATTGTATTTTTGTTGTAATTTGAAGTTATTGAACGGTAGATACGTTTACTCTTCTCATACAGCTGCCAATGTACAGCTCTTACTCAGCGTCTGTGTTGCATGTAAGTGCAGAGTTGAAGAAAAGCTTTATCCAGATAGCTCAATTACCCTGACTCTGGGCTGCTAAACATGACGTGAAGACAACAGGCTCACCAGTTATCTGTCAGTCAGAATAACAAAAAGATGAAGTTGACATCATCCATTGGTTCTGGGCTAAAAATTCTAGAGTCAAAGCATTGTTTTAGCATATATGCACAAGCTTTTTTAATATATTTAGATATTTAGGGAAGAGGGTGGATTGCCAAGTTATCAGGTAACACTGACAAGCTTAGTTAATGAGCTGCATCCATGAACTGTAAAGAAAGCAGACTTTCTGTCTGCCACAGATTACCTCCAAGATGCCTGGAGAGCTATAAAAAACAAACAAACAAAAAAAAAAAACCTGCAGAGGTTAGAGCACAAGCTTTATCAGTTTGTGTTCTTTTTCAGGGTGCAAAGAAGAGTTATTATAGTTTAAATTTTCTCATTAGCTTTCGTTTTCACTTTTTGTTTTTAATTCAGCTTAGTTTCAGTTAGTTTCCAGAGTGGATTTCCTTGTCAGCCGATTTCCCCCATTCAAATTTTAAACTGTTCTGATCTTTTTATGCTTTTTATGCCATTTTTTTTGGCCCATTTTGCTGAATGGGACCACATTATCAGTGTGATCACCAGTTTAGCTTGCAGGCTGGGCCATGTTTTAGCTCAGTGAGATGAGCAGCCGTTCTCAGAGTAGGAGGGTCAGGTTAAAATCCCGCTTATGGCAATTTTTTTTTCAGTTAGCAGTTTAAATTCTTTAACTCTTTTCAACACAAATTTCACCTTCTTCACCTCTTTTCAGCAGAATTTTCAGTTTTTTCACCTTTTTTCAGCGCAAATTCCAGATTCTTCAGCTCTTTTCAGCAGACAATTCAGATTTTCAACTCTTTTCAGCAGAAATTTCAGCCTCTTCTCTTTTCAGCAGAATTTTCAGCTTCTTCACCTCCTTTCAGCACAAATTTCAGTTTCTTCACCTCTTTTCAGCACAAGGTTCTTCTTCTTCACCTCTTTTCAGCACAATTTAGCTTCTTCTGCACAGTGTACATTTTTTCTCTCATCATATGTTTGCTTGAGACCAGAACTGGTTTTGGCTCAGTGGGATGAGCAGCAGCCGTAAGACCTGGTGGCAAAGGTTTGAATCCTACCTGCGGCGTTTGCTGCACATCTTCCCTGCTTGCATGTACTCTGCTTTATTGACACTATTCAATGTACCCTTTCAAATACAGAAGTTTTCAGCAAATAGTTCAGCTTCTACACAGTGTTTTCAGCAGATAGTTCTCCTTCTTCTGCTGTTTTCAGATTCCACGGCAACTTTTTCTAGTTTCAGTTTAGCTTTCATCCCTTAACTGCAAAAGCCTGATGTGGCATTGTTATCGCCTCACCGGGTGTGCAGGTGGCTTGGAATGCAATAACTCGGGAACAAGATGACATAGGATTCTGAAATCCATACCATAGATGCATCTACTAAAAATCTTGCAAGAGTTCAAAACCTGGTCACCTTGACCTGAAGGTCCAGCAGTGATAGAGATTAGGACAAGACACCCTGGAATCTGCGCTGCTGTCTCGGTGCAGTTTAATAAACTCAGCTGCCTGCTCCTTGCTATCTAAAATATAACAGGACACTGGTGTAAATTCTCGACCATCTCACACTTCTGTTTAATCAGTTTTCTGTCTGACGTTTATTCAGATGTGTGAAAACCAAGGAGGAACCCACCCGGGGGATTAATAAAGTTTCATTTTATCTAATCTATTCTAATAACTTTAATCTCAGCCAAACCGATTTACTCACGAACAAATAAAACACTGAAAAAGCCAAACAATAACATTTTTAGGTTATCTAAGTGACTTATATATTACGTTTAACCTGAGTAGTGAAAGACTGCGGTGATCTGAAAATGATGTGCTGGGAGTTTGATATTCTCGGCATCTCTAGTGACCCTCGAGCTCCTGACTAGCTATCGAGCTGGTGGATAACAGACGTCTCTGAAAACGTCAGAACACTTTTGCAAATATGATATCTTGATAAACCGAGCAGATACTTGAAGTTTACATAGCTACATTCTCGCCTGAAAATATGTTAAAAATTTATTTTGTGACCCAGAAAGAGTAATAAGAGTAATATTAAAAACTAACAGCCGCCATTGTTGAAAACTGGAATTGGCTGGGCCGCGCTATGAATTCTGGGATATGGTGGGCCACGAAGGACACACCCGACCCATCCTTCAAATTCGGGGAAAAGGAGGACGCATTTGTCGGTTGCATTCGGAGGAGTTTACTAATTTGGACAGCCTTCGTCGCGGCGCTGTGACATAATCACGGCCTCAGGAGGATGCAGCCCATGAATTTGGACACCCCTTTAAAGTACACAGAGTGGAGGCTGATTGGCCGGAAAAAGGCGGGAAGAAAGATGATTAGACTAGACCAGTGACGATGCAATAAGCTTGACAGCATGGGAAAGTGGAAGTGGTGTAAAAATTAGATTAGCCACAAAAACCTTATTTGTAGCAGGCTTTAAAGAAGTCAGACCTAAAGTATTTGGACATTTTTAGATGGAAGTCTTTTAGCATTAACTTGAGGAACTGACTTCCATCCCTGGGGGTTTCTGCAAGTTAGTTTTGTGATGGACTGGGGCCTGTCCAGGGAATACTCTGCATTTTGCCATCTGACTGCTGGGACAAGCTCCAGCTCCAAATATGATAAGCACTACAGAAAAATGGATGGATAAGAAGAAAAACTGACACAAAAGATAGTAGTTAATAAGGAAAGAGGTTGCCATCCCCTTTGTCAAACCAGCTGAATGACTGCAGCATCCACCGGAGCAACAGAATTTATAACCACCTGAAAGGGCCTCGTTTCCAGAGCTTCACAATGTCCTATACCCAGACAGACAAAAATCTCAGAGCCCTCAAATCATGTTGCTTTGCACTTAAGAATGCACTTCTACTTTTTGTGAAGACCTGAGTGGCTTTTGTAAAAATGACACAAAAGAGAGTTTAAATGTCCCAGAGGGACAGCTTAGGTTGTCAAAGTTTTCTACTACGCACCACTTCAAAAGGCAAAACAAGCTGTTTCTTTCCCTTCAATGGTTTTAACCTCTACAGTTTGAGAACCACTGGGTAACACACAGAAATTGGACAAATCTAGATTTGAGTTCACACAGGTTCATCCTGTCACACAAGAAAACAAAAACCCCCAAAACAAAACAAATATATGTTCACACTTTACAAACCAACATGATAAAAGCTCGCTGGCTCAGCTTTCGTGAGGTTGCACCCAAACCACCTTAGAAAAAAAAACAAAAAACGTACAGAACTGTAAAAAGCTTGCAGTGCAAGGTGGTAACTGATTTATGTTTTCCCCTCTGGACTTACTGTAGTTGCATCTGCTCCCTGCTGTGGGGAGTTGGGGGCCCTCTACTACAAGCCTGTTGTGCTCAGCATATACTGATACCCATATAGAATCAACAGAACTATACTGTAGTATGAACACAGCCAGGGGGCTACCTAAGGAGGAGGCAGGCTGAGAGCTTTTTGATAAAGTGCTCTAGAAGTAAAGTTACTGTAGATGGACCCAGCATACATCATCAGCAGAGTGAGACAATTTCAGAAAGGGTGGAATAGAAATTGTGGTATGATAAGATCCACCTCTTTACAGACCCTTAGCTCACAAAGTAATCATTTACATGAAACCAGTGGAGACAGATAACTTTGCATTCATTTTCTTACTAATGAAAGTTTTTTGGCTGTAGAGTCTGTAGGACAATTCGCTGAAAGTTTCCGGCATTAAATAAGCTACTTGTGCTTAAGTTCAGTCAGCAACACAGACGGTGAGGTCATCAACAATTTATAATAAGCAAAGCGGATCAGTGATGCAAGGCACACATTCCGGTTTTATAGCTTTATGCCGCAAAGACCCAGAGTTTCCAGATTTCCAAAGTTATCACTGTGTGATACAACAGCATCCATTCACTAGTGAAGTTGCAGGTTTTTCCTCATATTGCTTGTTGTAAAAATCGTTAACTCCAAAAGGAAAGCAGCAGAGACTGTTCACAAATCCTTCTTGGACGAGGTGGGCACTGAACATGAGGACTTGCTCTTGCATGTTGAGGCTGATAAAGTTGTGGTGAAGTGCTACAGTGATATGTTGAACTCCTCCCACAGATTCAAGCATTTTGGGAAGCAAGAAATAAAAATCATGAAGAACTGATGCACGGCTTCTTGATTTGGGCTTTCTCAAAGACTTGATGACTAAATTAAACGAGCTCTGAGCTGCAAGGCAAAGACAAAGATTTGGCAGATATGATAAACACTCTCAAAGCATTCAAAGCCAAGATGGGTCTGTGGACCATACAGCTGAGAAAGGGGAGACTGTCACACTTCCCAAATTTAAAAAGACTGGCAGAGAATGTAAGAGAGGCTGACCGTTTGTTGACAAAAGATGCAATATTTTTCAGTATGTATGCATTTGTAAAATTTTATTTGTTAGAATTTCAATTGGTAGATTCTGGCCTTCATCTAAATGTGTAAAGTGATCTTGGCTTGGAAAAGGTTGATGACAATACAGAATATTGTATCAAAACAAAAAAGGAAAAATTCAAAAATCTTGTAAAAACAAGGTCTACAGTTTAAAAAACAGCTACTGTGGGGAACTCAGTCAGCTAACTTTGTCAAATGACTGTGTTAGCTCATTAGCTGTTAGCTAACGGTACCACTGTGTGAGAATTGCTTTGCTGAAATGGTATTAAAATGTCTTGGAAAACAGAAATCTAAAGAAAAGCAGAATACTTACTGTGACACAATGCTGTTAATGGTCAACAGTGATGAATGCAGAGCCACCTAATGGCTGGTGTCTCTGGCCTTTTAATGAGTCTTCAATCCCACCTTCTCACATTTCAAAAGCTACTGCAGACAAGTGGGCGGAGCTCCATATTAAACAGGAAATTACCTCACTAAGGGATCTTCAAAATAATAAAAGCAGCTGTCTCTTTTTAAGGCTTGCAGTTCATACACATTTTTCTAAATGCCCCAATAAACTCCTAAATTCATATGAATATATAAATAACAAATGTTTTTTTTTAATTTAAAATTTTTTATGTGTTGTTTCAAAATGAAATAAAAGCAACCAAAAAAAAACCCCCACAACAAACAAACAAAAAATACATTAAAAAAATCCAGTGTAAATGCAAGAACATGTGAGCAACATGTGAGGACATTTTACTTTTACTTCACTCTTTTCTCAGAATCTAAATCAGTCCAGTAATTATCTCAGACTAAAGACATATCATTTATGTACGTTATCAAAACCTTCCAAAAATGACTGCAATATAATTTTTTTAAAAATACATAAAATTAAATGATATTTTTAAGTAGCAGGTCCTTAATGTGCAAAATAGTTAAAGTTAGTTCAACTTAATATTTTTGACCAACTCAAATAGAAGCAAATGTTAGATGAACTTAACCTAGTCGAGTTAGGAGTGTTTTTTTCCCCAACAACACATGGACAACCGGGTTAAAGAAATGCAAGAGGAGAAAACTCAAGTAGAGGAGAAGTACAGAGATATACAGTGCAAGTTCAAAAACATGAAGGCAACACACCAAGAGATGCAGAGCAAGCTCTATGACATTGAGAAGAAAAAAAATGAAGGCCTGCAAGTGATGTTTGATGAACCCCTCCAAAGAAATACACACGTGTTAAAAGAGAAAGAAGAGCAGGAGGCAACAAACACAGAATTGCAGTGCAAACTCCAAGAAAAATATCAAGCGATGCAGTGCAAGCTCCAGCATATGGAGAAGAAAAATGAAGGCTTAAGTGTAATGTTTTATGAAGCGCTGAGAAGAAGAGATAAGATAAAACTTTATTAATCCCTCGGGTGGGTTCCTCTTGGAAATTCGGTTTCCAAAAGCACAGCACCGACAGAAGTTACAGAGTTACAGAATATTATATATACACACACACACACACACACACATATAAATACAGAGACATATATAAATAAAATATACGAAGGGGATAAATAGAATAAATAGGAATAAAAATACAAGTGAATTGCACATTTCAAGTATTGAGGTCTATTGCACCACTGACTATTAACAAAAGTATTGCACAGTGAAGTGAAGAGGCACTACAGCTTAGTTGTTCCCCCCTCCTTTGTCCTCCTGTTTCCCCTCCCTCTCCCCTCCAGAGGGGAGTTAAACAGTCTGATGGCGTGTGGGACAAAGGAGTTTTTAAGTCTGTTAGTTCTTGTCTTGGGGAGAAGCAACCTGTCACTGAACAGACTCTTCTGGTTGTTAATGGCCGTGTGCAGAGGATGCCCAGCATTGTTCATAATGTCCAGCAGTTTTTTTAGTGTCCTTTTCTCTGCCACTGTCACCAGAGTGTCCAGCTTCATGCCGACCACAGAGCCAGCCTTCCTGATCAGTTTCTCCTGTCTGGATGAGTCCTCCTTTGCTGTGCTGCTCCCCCAGCACACCACAGAATAGAAAAGTACTCCAGCAACCACCGACTGGTAAAACATCCTCAGGAGCTTCCTGCAGATGTTAAAAGATCTCAGCCTCCTGAGGAAGTACAGTCGGCTTTGGGCTTTTTTATACAGGTGCTCTGTGTTGCATGAACAGTCCAGTTTGTTGTCCACCCACAGCCCGAGGTACTTGTACTTGTTGACCACCTCCACCTCCTCCCCCTCTATCTGAACCGGCAGTGGACGTGCTCTAGACCTCCCGAAGTCCACAACCAGTTCCTTAGTCTTTGAGGTGTTGAGTTGCAGGTGGGGTGGCTGTAGCTCAGGTGGCAGAGCAGGTCAGCCACTAATCAGAAGGTCGGTGGTTCGATCCCAGGCTGCATCCTGGCTGCATGCCAAATATCCTTGGGCAAGATACTAACCCCGTGTTTGCCTACTGGTGGTGGTCAGAGGGCCCGGTGGCCCCTGTGTCCGGCAGCCTCGCCTCTGTCAGTGCGCCCCAGGGCAGCTGTGGCTACAATGTAGCTTGCTATCGCCAGTGTGTGAATGTGTGTGTGAATGGGTGGATGACTGAATCTAGTGTAAAGCGCTTTGGGGTCCTATGGACTAGAAAAGCGCTATACAAATGCAGGCCATTTACCATTTACCATTTGTGTGACTCCATGCGACAAAGTTCCTCACCAGACTTCTGTACTCCTCTTCCTGATCATCCCAGATACACCCCATGATGGCCGTGTCATCTGCAAACTTCTGAATGTGGCATAATTCAGAGTTGTAGCAGAAGTCAGAGGTGTACAGGGTGAAGAGAAGAGGGGACAGCACAGTTCCCTGTGGTGCTCCTGTGCTGCTGACCACAGTGTCAGACGTGATGTCCTTCAGCCTGTGGTCTGTCATTGAGGTAGTGACAGACCACAGTACGTCAGAATACACAAAGAATACACAAATGCTGAAAGAGAAGGAACAACGTGAGGCAACGAACAATGAAATACAGTGCAGACTCCAAGACACAAAAAAAGAGGATGAAGCATTGCAAGAAAAATGTTACATAAAGCACTCCAAAAGAATGCAGACAAGAAACAACTTTAAGAGACACAGAAAGAAATGCAACATGTTCTCCACAACGTTGAGGAGAACAATTTTAAATTACGAGTATTTTACAACAAAGCAAAGGACAAAAACAAGGAAACTGAGGAAAGAAACAACAACTGAAGGAAATATGCACATAATGGCAGTCTAAAATTCAAGTAATGCTGCCGAAAAATATTCATCTGCAAGGACTGTATACCAAGCACTGTACAGAAACTAGAGATGGCACGATACCACTTTTTTATGTCCGATACCGATACCGATATCATAAATTTGGATATCTGCCGATACCGATATGAATCCGATATAGTGTTTTTTAATCAACAAAACTGTTTTTTAAATATCTTGCTGCATTTTGTATAAGTTCATACTCAAGTTTAAAACAACAACTACACTAAAGCTATTCTGTTATACCTGTATGCAAAAAAAATGTTTCATAGTTCAGCAATACTGATCAATCTAATAAACTTAAACCTACACCATCCTCCCTATTCTGGTATTTTAAAGAGTACTTAGCATAAATATTAAGCAACCTAACTAATAGGGTTCCAACTCCCAGCAACAACAAAAATAAATAAATAAAAAATAGGGAACCACCCCTCACGCTCCACCTCATGATGCTTAATCGACGTAATCAACCTTAATTTGATGCAGTGTGAAAAAAATGCACAGAAATCAATTATTTTTCAAGAAATATTAAATAGATTCAACATCTTTCTTCAACAAAATTGCAGACTGCACAGATGGTACCTTCCCAAAGGAAAAAGTACTATAGCTTACTAGGGTATATATATTAGACTTAATAGTTACTATATACAGTAATGGACTTCTATTCATTTTGCATCAAATTAAAACTTTGGGTGTCAGATAATTATTTATTAAAAGCTAGACATTTTAAATGAGAATAAGAAAGAAAAGTATGTCTTTGTGCCCCCTTTTCCCTGTTAATGCCCTATCGGCCCCCCTGGCTAAACTTTGCTAGATCCGCCCCTGCACAGTTACCAGCGTCAGCTACGTAGAAAAAGATCCTCGAGTAGAAAGTAATATTAAATACATTCTAACAACAGCTGATCAAGCTTAAACGTGCTTCTGTTGTTCAGCCGCTGGTTTCCTCTTTCTGGTGCAAAGTGGGCCAAAAGCAAACTAGAGACACGGACTCACGACAGAAAAGCCGATCAGCTGATCGTTAAGCAGTTTCATGATTGAAGTAGCAGCAAGAAGAGGCAGTCGCTTGTTAAGCTTAACGCAGGAATGCTTTACAAACATTCAGAGATGGACTTACACACTTGCTTTACTTCTCTCGGGGATAACTTTGTCGGAGATGAAATGCCGGGTTGCTAGCGAAGCTCCAAATGCTATCCAGAGCACCGACAGGTCCTGCATGCCACAGCCGCTCTATCACGTGAGGCATACTGCTCAGACGTGCTAACGTTCTGAGGTGAGTTACGGCGTGTTGCAAGTTTTGTGAGGTGCTTTCGTGATATTTAATGGATCGGATTACATTTTTTATTTTTCTCCGATATCCGATCCAGTAATTTAGGTCAGTATCGGACCGATACCGATACGTAATATCGGATCGGTCCATCTCTAACAGAAACACTCAAATGCAGGAGGAGGAGCAACAACAGGAGAAAACACACAAAGACATGCAGTGTTGGGTTCAAGAACTGCAGAGGACACATCACAAGTGTTCTGCGACCAGGGCCAAAAACAGATTGTTGCTCCGCAGAAATAGTTGCTGTGTAGCTATTCTAAATTTGGACTAGGGAGGTAACTCAAGCTTCACTCACCTCACATTATATACCAAACATACCCACCCCAATGTGGTGGTTTATTTAGCCTCTAAATACACCAAAAGTATGACTGTCTGATCGATATTTGTATTAATGAGCAGTTGAACAGATGTTTCCAGAAAAGATGAATGTACATTCTTTGCTTGAAATGACTGTACATGGTTACAAAATTAAAGACAACTCTTCAGCAGTGTATGGACTACCTGCCCATACTATTTCAGAATATGTCTATGCTTTGTTTCTTTGCCTGCTTTCATTTGATAGCAGTAATAAAGACACAGATATGAGAAAGCGACAGAAAAACCCAGGGATATAACACGTATTGTAGACTCACTGAAACTTTTGGTCAGATTTTTCTTGAAAGGCTGAAAAGCTGTAAAGTTCACAGAGTAGTAACTTTATGAAAAGTTTAAAGGGAATCTGACATTATTATTTTAAATTTAAAGTGCGGAGAAATTGTCACACTTTCTATTTACGTACTAAAATGTCTTTCACATCACTCTCTATCTCCATAGAACATCAGTCACATGTGACATTTTTGATATACAGGTATGAACTGACTTTCATATTTAAATATCGTTACGAACAGTGCACCTAAGATGAAACATGAAGAGAAAGACATGCTCATAATTGAAAGCATTGCAAATCAAATCAAACTTTATGGCAGGAGAGGATTTATTTTTCTTTGATTTATTAAAAAAAAGCTCTTAAGTCCCACTTTAATTTTTTTGAGACAAGCTGCAGGCTTAAACGGAAAAGAGAAAAGATGAAAATGTGAAATGGCTGAACTTTGTGAAGGATATGTAATCAGAGCTGAAGAAACTAAATTGTTCTTTCAATCTTATTATTAGTATTTGTCTATTCGCTTTGTTCAAATGATATTTATTCATATAATGTCTGACAGAAGCAAAAATTTAAATGAAAATAGTGCAAAGTGAACCTCAAAAGCTATGTTTGGCTTTCCTCGCCTCAGAAGTCAAAATGTCTATTTAAAGATAAGAGACGGCAGAGCTCCTTAAGCCTTCTCAAACATATGGAGGGTATGCAATTACTGTTATAGTTTTATCTCAAATCAGCTGTGAAAGAGAGAGTGGTAAATATCTTTCAGTTGAAGGTTATCTCTTACTGTGCATATTCCTTTCATTTGTCCTGCTTGAAAAGAAAGAAAGAAAGATCCTGAACTGAGGTCTAACTGAGATAAACTTAACAAATTTCCTCACTTATTTCAAGTGACTATGACTTTTAGTTTTCTTTTGCTGAGATAACCAACCTCAATAGATCTGCGAACACTCTGTGAATTTATCCAGGTCTTATCACATCAAGTTCAGGATCAGACCGCTATCTTGTATTGCCGAAAGAGATACAAAGAAAAGCAGAGTCAGCAAAGCAGTGTTTGCATTTTCCACAGATAAGGAGACGGTGCAGTACTTCACTGAGGACGATGGGACAGGAGTTAATAAAGAACTGTTTACATGCCATTCAGTAGAGAGCTCCTTTGAATGTTCAAGGAAAGATCAACAGAAACCACCTTAGATATAGAGCTGTAATTATGTTTCTGTTCACACAGTTTTTACGCCTCTTTTGCTTTAGTTTTTTTCATTATTTTCCATTAAAACTGAGCACCACCTCACATGAATGGGGTCATTATAGCATTGCAGTCGAAAGCCCAATGAGGTCATTTGTATGCGACACAAAACAACAATGGGAGACATCGAAGCTATGGTATACCTACTGCTCGATCTATGGCTGTACTGGAACTGTTTGTATGTTATTTCTCCAGGCCTATAGGGGGCGCAGGTTTGCACAGTTTGCTATGTTGAGCCAATTAGTCACTAAAAGAAGTGTGATAGGAAGTGTTTGCTCATGAGTGAAGCAAGACATGGTGTGTTTTCCTCCGATCCAAAGCCATCCACTCCGTTAAATCCCTTTGAGTGGCAATATGAGTAAGTTTCTTAATTGTGTTTACCTTTAAGAGAGGGTATATGACATTATTGAAGTGATTTGGAAACTTTTGATGTGTTTTATATGTCCACTTAAGTTCGACCCAAGCTAATGTTTATGTGACATTTCTGTATTCTGTATCATTTCAGTTTCACACTTTTTTGCATTAAATCCTGTCCAAATACAACATGTGCCTGTTCCTTGGAGGAAGTGATGCAAGAGAGAGTTTAGGCTGTGAATCTCAATATAGGACACTGGGTGCAACAGTACAACAGTACAATGGCCTTTTATCAGGCTCAGTGACAACGGCTTTGGCTTTTATGAAGTTATTTCCCTCATTCCCGGGTCTCTAAAGCGGCGGTTTTGATTTGTGTGAAGGAGCCGCACCACTGACTGGCCAACAGGTGTCATACAGTCTGCTGATGTCACATTTTCATTTAAGAACTGAGTTGAGCCGAGCCAAGTAGGTACTAATGGGTAAGGGTTATTAGAGAGTGTGTAGGGTGCAGTTCCACCAGTGGCCACTTGAGGCTTAAATTGCGATTCAGTCTCCACAGACGTTAAAATGTACTATTATTAAAGGAGAAATAAAAAAAAAAAAGTACAACCTGGTGCAAAGCAATTTTGTTCCTATCTAATTTTATACCTCACAGCAATGATACAGGTGTTGAATTTTTGTGTAGCTCACCATGTTGTTGCTAAACAAGCTACCTGGCAGTAGTTGATATTGTAGTTCTCCATCCCTTTACTGAAATATGGTCTTGTTTGCCTCCACGAAATGAAAAGCTTGTACTTTGTTCCTTTAAAAGATGTCAGAAATGACCATGATCGGTGGCAGTTTAGCTCAGTGGGTGAGCCGGCTACATGCCACATGGCCAGAGGGCAGTAGCCTGAGTTCGAGTCTGATCTTCTGTCTCCCCCTCTCTCTCTTCACTGTCTCATGATCCATTAAAGGCCAAAAAATAAGCAAAATAATATCTATTAAAAATCTTAATTTTTCACTTTTACTAAAAATACAATTATAAGTTAACTTACAGTGCATACACTCCAATCAGATAAAAAAAAAAAATCAGTAATTATTAACCATATGCGGTGAGTTAATCCGTTAATCTGTGACTGTTTGTATTTGATTTGTGTCCAAACAACCAGCAGTGGAGGAGCAATGAAAAAAAAAAGATAGCAAAGTCTACATTCATATTTTCTGAACCCACAGTAAGAAGAGCTTCCGCAAATTTTCAAAGTGAGCGAATGAGCGAGCAAGCAAAATTTATTACTACAGCACTTTTCAAAGTGTTTTGTTGAAAACCCAGGGCATTTCAGTCTGGGGTCCAGAGGAGAGACCTGCAGCACACTTACTGAAGAGTTTAGAGCTGCAGCTTTTCCTTCATCAAAGGCTCCTCAGCGAGATGCCAGCATTACAATTCAAAAAGCATTTATTCTTTACAGCTCAACCTGAGTGACCTTCACCAAATTTTCACCATATGATGGTTTAATGAGAAAAAAGTGGTGCAGCTGGATGATGAATTACTGTGGTAAAAGGTTGATCTAAGAGTTCATACAAACAACAAAAGCCTGAGTAGGAAATCATGAATGGTGCAAACCCTTTGGGACGCTACAGTGAGCATAGTGCCTTTGTACTACAAATTGCATTCACCTGATCACACAGTGCTTATCTACACCTAAGTACTTTTTATCTAAGATTCACACACACTCCATGGATACATCAGGAACAACTCAGGGTTCAGCATCTTGCCTAAGGATACTTCAACGCATGGACTGGAGCAGCCAGGGATTGATCCACTGACCTGATTGCTTTACCTGCTGTTTTACCTGAGCCACAGCAACCTGTAGAAGAATCATCTCCATCTGCAGTCATGTATAAATGATTGAGCAGTATTGCTCTGCTCTGGGAGAGCAGCAGCAAGATCAGATAAAGTATTGTTTAAGTTAGACACATCAAAAGAGAAGCTAGGTTTGAGGTGGGCTGCAAAGTGGTTTGCAGTGTGGAGGCACTACAGGCAGGCTAAAGAAATGTTAACAGCTCACCATATGTCAGATTTTCAATTGGATTGAAGGTTATCAGTCGAGCTATGTAGGCTTTCACTGAGAGAAGCAGTCAGACCTGAGTGCTTAACTTTCATATGCGCACCTCATGTGAATTCATCTTTATGTGTTTGTAAACACTGCTTTACAGTCTGAAGTGCAACGTGTTGCCAACAAAATTTTAGTGTTAACTTCAACACTGTCAACAGGCGTTTTGAGGAGTTAGTTGTCAGGACATTTTGAGCAAGATGTGAGATCAAAAAAGGAAGAGCCTCACAATTACTGACATAAAACAGCAAATTGAGAGCCTGAAGCTGCCACCTGAGTCATCTTATATGTCAAGTCTGCTGAGACTTATCTGCAGCAAACTGCAGCAGGAATTAATCCCTGCATGTTCATTAACAGCAGTGAATCCTGCAGCATGTGAAGGAGCATGTGGGAACATCACAGTAGATTCACAAGAGGGCATTTATGAGCTCTAATGAAATCCTAGAGACAAGGACTTCAATATTTATGAAATTATAGAACATCATTTATCACATTTAAGAGATCTGTGTTTTAATATTCAGGTTTTAGTTTAAAGCAGACAAGCCAAATGACTGTCAGTGCTGATTACTGTGTGAATGATAATATACATTTACAGAAGTGTGACATAATTCCTAGATGAGATCCCAGTATCACCGCAGTAGAGAAAGTATAACAGAACAAAAGAAAAGAGCCAGAGGGAAGCAGTGATTGAACTGTCACAGCAAGGCACTTTCACTCACTACTTAAAACATACTCACCATAGCTCTGATTTGGTAAAATAGAAACAGTCACTTATAAGCTCCAATTAATGCCACCCCTGCCTACCTACCTCTTAGTAGTGCTCCTGCCCCCAAAGGTCCTACGTGTATAGTAACATGTTGTGATATTATGCCTATGGTGTAATTAAAAAGGAAGAAACCGATTGCTGCACAGCACACCCAGCAAAGCCACATGAATGGCAGTACCAACTGTGACCTATGCAGCTCCTGTCCACCCCCCAAGACTCAAGGTGTGTAAGAGAGGAAACAGGCCGAGGAGATGATTAAGACCGGGAGCAAGAGGACAAGAAGTTTTTTGTACTTCTTGCTGACTGCCTGCTTGAGTGACTGCTCCTTGAGGTTCGTATCCAGCTGCGGAGCCCTCAAGAGTGTTGTGAAGCGTGATATTAGATGCTGAACTTCACAGCAGGAAGCTTCCTAACGATCTCTGAGCGCCTATGACCCGTCAGCTATGACTGACAGCTGGAACAAAATGCTGCTTAAAGCTGTCTCTGTGCCATGAAATGAGGGGGAGAGGGTCAACATACTATACCCCCTGTTAGGGCAGAGTCACTGTCTACAGATTAGTGAACACCTTGCAAACACTGATAGGTTTGGATGAGACTGAATGACAGATTACTAGACAATACGATTTCTCTGCCGCAACCCCAGTGACATGAAGGCATTGTTTCGTAAAAGGAAACAGGTGAGATGTGGAAAAAAAATACATCATACAACACATTTAACCAAGTTGAAATAAAAGGAAAGATGAGAAAATGTGCTTTAAAATACAGACTAATGGTTGAACTCTATTATTTAATGGTAAAGAGACTGACTTCTATGCCTTAGTGCTTTTTATCTAACATTCCTGCACTGATAGACGAATCAGAGAGCAACTTGTTGCTCAGTATCTTGCTCAAGGATACTTTGACGTGCAGACTGTAGCAGCCAGGGGTTGAACCACCAACCTTTCAGTTAGTGAACGACCTACTCTACCTCATGAGCTACATACTGATATGTTACCCTTCTAAGATAAGATGAGCTAAGATAGGCTTATTAGTCCCACAGTTGAGAAATTAACATTATTACTGCAGCAGAGTGGTCAGAGCAGGAATAAATAGAAGCAACCTGTGAGATGGTAAAGTCTAAAGTGGTCCCAGTGGTAACAGGAAAATTAGAGATGTCTGTCCAGAAAAGTACAGTGCTAGGAACTATTTAAAAGGTGGGTGGTCTGAACACCTGCATCTGCATCTTAAAATGTCCTACGGCAAAATGCCGAAGCATCCATTTGGGTTTGCGTGAGCTCTGAAAATGTGTCTGTGGATGCAGCTTGCAGTCGAAGCAGGGGTTATGCTGAAAGAGTCAGTAAACTGATGCTACTGCTTGATGTGCTTTGAGTTTTAGGTGAGAGTACAATGGTGGTACATGAATTTCAGTCCATTTACAATGAACTAAACTAGCAGAGGGGAAAACACTGATCTTATGAACTGGATGGTGTGGTTAGTTACATTGGTGAGTAAGGAAAATAGCAAATATCTGGGCAGCACAGTGGTGCCTCAGTTGCCTCGCATCAAGAAGGTTCTTGGGTTAACCGGATCCAAAGACCTGATTGTCAGCTTGTTGGGGACTCTTAAGTGGCTGTTGGTGTGAGGGTAAACTGTCATCTGTCTCTCTGTGTTAGAAAAAGGCGAAGACGTCCCCAAAGGAAGAATTCGTTTTCATGCATTGAATGCATGAAATACTTTGAAGTGAACACTGAATACAGTGGGACCTCATCTAAGTTAAAACCTAGTTTTATGCAACATAGTGCTGTGAAAGGGTAATTCCTCGACCTGCAATGACTCTGCAACTGTAACTGTAATCAGACCACAGGAGCAACATGTATGTGTCAGCCTAATTATTTGGTTTTACAAAATAAATAAAAATGACTTACTGGTAGTCAAAAAGTGTGAAACCCCTTTCCAGTGGTTAAAATTCTTTAGTAAAACAGCTGCTTCCTAGTATGGAAAATGTTTCATTTTAAATTTTTTAAAACTCAAATGTCTAATTGTTTTTGTTTTGTTTTTTTAATTGATGGGCGTTTTTAATATGCCAACTGAGGCCTGTAGTACCCAAGATGGGTTTTCTTTGCAATTTCTGAGCATTGCAGTTCACAGTCTGACCTTGGAGTGGAAGTCCCCTTCAGTAAAGATTGCGACTTTGTGTTAATGCACGCCTGAACGCTCCACACCAGGAAACTGCCAAAAATTCTGCTTTTACAGATATTCCTGATGATCAGCTAATCAGATGCATTTGATTAGCAGCACCTGGTTGGTATTTAGCCTCTAAATTCCTATGGAAACAGTAAAGGTATTTTCATAGGACTGCATAGAGTCCTGTTAAATCTGCATCAAAGATTGTGCTGTGCTTCAGTGCCTATCTACCCATCCAAGAATTTATTATGCATGCTTGTTTATGTTATTTATCATTTATTACTAAATATCCTCAAAAGACAAGCTCAAGACCTTTCAGTTAAAATGTCAGAGGTTCTATTCTTTATACTCTAATTACACTGTTTACAAAGGTTTACAAGCTACCCTTATGACCAATAAAGTGACTTTGACATTTGCAAAATCAGTGAGGTTCCACTTTAAAAGTAAAATGTGAGATGAAAGTGGCCTGTTATCTAACTGGTTTGCAGGTTCGTATGTAGCTGAAGTCATATTATAAAACTGCACTGGTTTGGGGCTTAAACCTATAAAAAGGAAATTGCCCACATATACATTCGGACAATTACTCATTTCTAATAACCTGCTTCACACTCTTTGGAAAATAACATAATTTCCTTCTCTTCACTAACTCTTAATGCATTTAGAGCCGCCTTAGGCTACACTCTCCATTCAGATTAAATTTCTGCTTCACGTATGTAATTTCCTCCCGTGCCTCTCCGCCTGTCTCACTCTCTGTCCATGTCACAGCAGCTCTTTCTCTTCCTCCTCCTCTGTCTGTCTTCCTGTTAGTCTCGGACAGTTTTTTCTCTGCAGGGCTTCTTCCTGTCACAACAGACATTTGTTTCCCCTCCACCAGATCTGACAGCAGCACAGATCTGAGCAAACTATTTCTCCCTTCTTGTAAACATCCATTACTGACCACTGAAGGAGAGAGGGGGGAGTGCGTGTCTGTGTGTGTGTGTGTGTGGGGGGGGGGGGGGGGGGGGGTGTAAGATGCCACAAGGTGTTTCTTTTAGTATGAAAAAACCTTGAGAAAGCTTTGACCTCAAATCCCCAACAATATGCCACATTTTCATGCTGCAGTTTGCTTCCATTACAAAACCTCGGGCCATTAGTTGTTTCCAACAGTGGTTCACTTAAAAAGAAGACATTAGCAACGCGCGCGGTGGCAGCCTGTGAAGTAAGATGACAAATCTCTGAATGCAATACAGACTTCTTGGCTTCAGCCCAGTATGTCACGCAGGCTTTTAATGACTGAATATTGACATTATGAAATCCTCATCATTAAAGAAATTACATTTGAAGCTGCATTAATTGATTTATTGGCAAGAGGGGGAAGAAGAATGCCACAATCTGCTGAAAGAATCAATACAATCGTGTTATTGCTTGATGAAGCTATTATAGCCGACATGCTTGCAAACCAGTGCCTATTTACTACAGATGTTCCTGGCAACTAATAGATTTAATACATTTAACAAGCAAAAAGAAAAACATGAAGACAGGAGTACAGGTGTAAGAAATACTAAGATAACTATAAATCAGCACTAAGCACTGAATATTTGAACATAATAATAATTGTCTAGTGTAACAACCCTTATTGTGTTATAGGACACAGTGGGGGGGTTGCAGCCGTTACATGCTGCTCGTGTGTTCAGAGAGAGACCTCATCATTGTAACGGGCTGTATGTACGGACAAAGTAGACCCAAGGAATCTGGCTTGTATGGTCTTATGTTGCTAACAACGAATAAAGGTTTGTTGTTCGATTTAACTGACTGGCTTCGAGTTATCTGGCTGGACTTGCTAGCCGCTTTTTCCTCGCCAGACTGCCATTACACAAGTCGACTAATTGCACACATTGAGCTGACGTGTATCACAATTATTTGATGTAATGTTTCTGATAATTGATGCTTTCCCTCGAAGCTCTGTTTGACTGCTGACTGCTAGCTGCACTGTTCTAGCAGAAGATGTTGAATTGAATTTGCAGGATGCACGATCAAAAATATTTAAGAGCTGCAGAGTTTGTTAAACCTCAGTTAATGCAGCTGCAAATAATGTCTTCCATGTTAAAGGACTGCATAGTGCCACATGTCCTCATTGTACCTGAATGGCAGTTGAATTTTTGCAGCAAGATGTTAAAATGCGTTGCCCGTTGGCACGCCCACATTAGAGATTATAGCAACGATGGTGTTTTCTTCACTCTAGTGTCAAGTGTTCACTGCTGTGGTCAAAAAAAGACTGTAACTCTCGAACGAAGGAAACCATGTATAACTTTAAAGCAGTGAAATCCATCACATCCTGCTCAGTTTCATCAAACTTCTGACTTTCTTGTGACACTAATGCTCTGAGTGACAAAGAACAAATTAAAACACCTCATTTCCCCATCAGCACTTTCCCACAAAAGGTCAAGCAATCATTGAACAATTCAGCAATTTTATGGCCAAGCTGTATCATTCCTCAGAGCTCTGAACTGTCCCAGCGCTCGCCCTCAAAATGTCACCAATCATCTGTTGATTCAGTATCGTGATGTTTGACCTGAACTACTATATGTGAACTGTGACTTTTCCTCTGGGCACAGATATTCTGCTGTAACGATCCACTGCAAACCTGCTCGCTCCGTCCTTCGGCTGTTTGAATTGTCTTCTGCGGGAGCTGAACTGCATTGAATTAAAGGAGATACTAATGACTCCGCTGAATTAAAGCAAAGCCGTTTGCTGCTTCAGTAGCTGCAGGTTCAAAGGGTTAATGGATTATTTCTTCTTTAGGGCCAAAAAGGCAAATAGCGTGAAGACATTTTAATCTGAGTAGAAGATATCTTGCTCCTCTTTTATCACTCTCTCTTCATGAGAAAGTAGAACCTTCAAACTTTTAAATCCCCTCAAAGGAGTAGCAGCAGAGATTCAGCAGGTCATTTTTATCACAGTAAGACTCTTTTATGTTGTACCAAGATCGTGGCTCAAGAGTTGGCTCAAGAGGCTCAAGAGTTGGGAGTTCGCCTTGTAATCGGAAGGTTGCCGGTTCGAGCCCCGACTTGGACAGTCTCGGTCGTTGTGTCCTTGGGCAAGACACTTCACCCGTTGCCTACTGGTGGTGGTCAGAGGGCCCGGTGGCGCCAGTGTCCGGCAGCCTCGCCTCTGTCAGTGCGCCCCAGGGTGGCTGTGGCTACAATGTAGCTTGCCATCACCAGTGTGTGAATGTGTGCGTGAATGGGTGGATGACTGGATATGTAAAGCGCTTTGGGGCCCTTAGGGACTAGTAAAGCGCTATATAAATACAGGCCATTTACCATTTACCATTTGTACCAAGACTAATTAATAGCTTAATATTTGCTGTTTTGTCATAGCACAATTAATTAGCTAATGCCCCCTGATCTAAATGAGGAAAGGAAAATATCACTTTATATCAAGGTTCTGCTTTTCAGTAATGGATGAAAACTAAAATGAAAACTGACAGTTATGTTGACATTCATTAGAACTTTTATTCTGATTAAAATAAATAGTGCTTACAATAATTAGTGGGTCTAGACAATTTATCAAATGTTATTTTCAATCAAAATTTCAGCTTTCAATGAATATGAAAACAAGATAATAAAAATAAAATGTCTGAGCTGCTTTCTGTTTTACAATGATGCTCTCTTTTTATGTTGTGTCATCCATCCATCCATCTAATACTAATATTTCCTACTGTTCATCCAGTCTCTGCTTGCAGTATTGTAAGCAGAGACAGCAAGACCTCTCTCCCAGACACCACCTCCAACTCATCTGTGGGGACAAAGATGTGTTCCCAAGCCAGCAAAGAGATTTCTCCATCATGTCCTGGGTCTTCTCTGGGGCCTTCACCTGCTAGATCAGGCCCTAAATCCTTCATCGATGAGATGCAGAGGCATCCTAGTCAGATTCCCAAACCCCCTCAAATGGGTCCTTTTGACGTAAACGACTAATAACTCTGCCCTGAGCCTGACCTGAATGACCACGTGCCAAGCGAGACCTAGCACCACTGGGAAAACCTTTACACTTAGGCATGAAGGTAAAATTCATGCTTCATTATTACTCGGATGTGAATTTTCTATTTTTGTATTACAAAGTCACACGTTGCTGTAATCACAACAGGATTTCAGCTACAATTTTGTCATTACTTGGGCTACAAAGGTACTTCAATTATCTGCACGACTGACAGATAACTGATAATTGACAAGGAAAGAAAAAATGTTTCTTTCTTCCTACGCGTTTGCACTGGAATCAGGGGATTTCAGCTTATGTGCAATGAGATGGAAAATGATGTAGTGTTTTACAACATTAGAAGAATTGTCACATTATCATTACTTTTAATTTAATTCCATTAAAGCAGGGGTGGGGGACTCCTGGCCTCAAAAGCCGGTTTTAGGTTTTAGATATCACCCTGGGGCAGCACACCTGAATCAAATGATTAGTTCATTAGCAGGCATCTAGAGAACTTCAAGACGTGTTGAGGAGTTCATTTAGCCATTTAAATCAGATGTGTTGGATCAAGGTCACATCTAAAACCTGCAGGACACCGGCCCTTGAGCCCTGGAGTTCCCCACCCCTGCATTAAAGGATCCGAGTGCCATGGTAAAGTGCAAATTATGCCCAAGGACTGACAGATTTGGATTACACTGCTAACACTACATCCACTCTTTAAAAACTTCAGTATGTGATGCAGCATGCTACTGTATGACAAAGCTAGCGAAGAACTCAGAGTGATGTTAAAGTTGAATGTTAAAATAGTAGCAGGTAACGTGTAAACTACTTTTTTTTTTTTACCTATTTGGTATACCCAAAGAGAAAGCTTAAAAGAATCAAAATATTAAAATCAGTTGGAAAGACATGATTTGAAAAGTAACATCTTCTAGTCTTTCACATCTTCTGAAAGTAAGTCCCATGTGACTAAAATGTCAACATGAATGAATATTGATGGATATAAATATTATATGAAGTGGACAGGCAACCAGCTTTGACACGGGACATTAGTCTTTTATAAATCTTTGCTAAGTCTTCTAATGCAGTGTAAGCATGAGTCTACAGTTTGTTTTATTGCTTGGGAAAAAGTTTTAGCAAATTGAGGCTCAACAAAACTATAAAGTGATTCTCTGTGTTGGACATAAAAAAGAATCACAAAGATGACCAACTTCCAACTTCATCTGAAACCAGCCAATCACAGGCTGCCACTGTAATGGTGTTGAGCGATGGATTGTGATCTGATGGTATTCAGCCCTTCCTACAATCACAAGAGCCGGTCTGGCCTTGGTCACATCACATTGGCTGTCTAAGTGGGACTCTCTCCGCTCTTTGCAATTATCAACCATTTGACACAGTCTGAGCATCTCGTGTGGAATATGAATGAGGAAGATAAAAATACAGAGCTCACAGTGAACCGGAGCCTCGTACCTGAAAGAATTATCAACGGCTCGACTCCCATCATTGTCCTCACCGAGCGTTTTCTAACACACAACAATTATCTCATTTGTGGCCACTTTGCTTTTGTCCATCTTCAGTCAGGTCATTTATTTCCTTTGAGAGGCGGATTCCTGCTGTAAATCCTAAATATCAGCCAGTGTTGCAGTTTTTTAGAAGATGTATGGCATAAAGCCCAGACTTACTATTGATGTGAAAAGCTTTTAGTGATGCCACTAATAAGAGCTTAATGATTTGTGTGTGTTTTGTGTGTATGTGCTGTGTCTCATGGGAGTCTGCTCCACTGATTAAAGGTCAGGTCCAGGCAGTTTTTCACCGCATCCTGTTTACTAACCTTTGACTAAAAGGGGGAAACAGGACTTTCAAATGTCCGCTTTTGACTTGACCGTCCTAAAATATGCTAATCCAAAAGACATGTGTGTAAATTAAATCCAGTTATACCCAGTTATGATATGTGACAGAAGAATTGCTTTTGAAGTAACCTAAGGGAAGCGTGTTAATCACAGAGGCTGTTTTAAGACAGGTTGATGGACATTTAACTGGTTTTGCTGCTATTTTCAGACAATTTAAAGAACTGCTTTGTACTGTATACAGCTTGATCCACAACGTGTTGGGCAAAGGCACAATCTTATAGTTTTATAATCTAACAAAGTAGATTTTAAACTAAACAATAAATATGTGATTGAAGTGCAGACTCTCAGCTTTAATTCAAGGGACGCTACTACTATGAAAACTGTTTAGGAATTACAGCTATTTATATCCATAAAGGTGATATGGTGACATTCAGTCACAAATATTCAGGTGTTTAGTCAAACGTAACCACAACATAGGAGCATTTAAACTGGATCTCCACCTCAAAATTACCTGTTAATTTGTGTCATTTTTATGGTTCAAAGCAGCAGCGGTTCAAAAGCCTGGTTTACATATGAATGTTAGCAATTTATGATCCTGCATGACAGTGAAATCTCTTCCCAGCGAGGTTAATATGGCTCCATTCAGGATATCAAAGACCTCAAAAAGATGATGCAGAAATTCAGTGCTTTCAACCTGTCAGGTACAGAATTGGATTTCAGTGGAGGAGATTCAGGAAAGCAAAGCAACAGACCACCGAGTACAACATCATAAGTGAAGAAGAGACGACAGTGAAAGGGAACTAAGATAAAAAACATGTTTGGATATTTTTCCAGCTTTCATGTGAAGTATTGGGCCGAGTGAAAGAGTGGCAGAGGGGGGAGGGGGGGATATCAGCTGTCTGTGGAAATAAAAGACACTGGGACACCATTATACACTCACACACACTGACTTTCTCTCATACTGGTCAAGGTCACTCTCAGTTATCTGATCTATGAGTTCTTTGATGAGCTTCTCTAGACTCCATGAGCAAGGCAGTCAAGACAGTGTTATGGGTTTTATGGTTTTTACTGGTTCAAAACAGACCTTCAGGCACTAACTAAGCAAGGGTACGCTGCACACAGGAACAGTATTAAGCCTGTTATTTGACGAAAACTGTGGATTTTTATTTATTTAACTGACAAAAACAACACCCAAATAATAAATTTGTCGTAAGCAATGCAGAACTGGCAAATCACCTTTTTCACTCAAAATCTGTTAATAGACCTCTCTGCATTGAATCATACTTCTATTAATCTCTGTCTCTCTTCCACAGCATGTCTTTTTTTTCTGTGTCCCTCTCCTCACTCTCAACCAGTCGCGGCAGATGGCCCCGCCCCTCCCTGAGCCTGGTTCTGCCGGAGGTTTCTTCCTGTTAAAAGGAAGTTTTTCCTTCCCACTGTCGCCAAAGTGCTTGCTCATAGGGGGTCATATGATCATTGGGGTTTTCTCTGTTGTATTATTGTAGGAACTGCCTTACAATATAAAGTGCCTTGAGGCGACTGTATAAATAAAATAAATTGAATTAAATGACATTTAAAGTCTAATTGAATTGACACAACATTTTTTTCTTGGCAGTGGAGGCATGGAATGACGGTGAGTGAGCTGCCAGTTAGGTCTTCATGTGAGTGGTTTTCAGAGTGAAGGTAGATTTATAGGTGAACTAAGTTCCTAGAATGAGGCTGACTGACACACAAGTGGAATTTAGGGAACAAGAAGGGCGAGAAGTGAGCATAAAGGCCATTACACACCAAGCATGTTGTGAAAAAGTGACACAAAATTCAGATTTTTTTAGATGTAAAGACAGAAAGACTTGCGATTTTTGCAGAAATTTCCCCCTTAAAAAATGAAGTCTTTAAAAGAGTAAAATAACATCAAGTGATAATGAACTGGTCCCGATGTGGAAGAAACAGAGATTCTAGGTTCATACAACAAGAGAAGACGGCAGCAGACAAAATTTCATGGTTTGATCTAAGAGTTGAAAATTTATCACAGGCACTTTCGTACATGTTTCAGGATGTCAGTGGGTAAAATAGTGCTATATTCAACGCCAGTAAAACCAAGGAACTGGTGGTAGACTTCCGCAGGCACAAGCATTCTCCACTGCAACCACTGAACATCCAAGGTATGGACATTGAGGCTGTGGACAGCTACAGGTACCTTGGTGTTCATCTGAACAACAGACTGGACTGGACTCATAACTCAGACGCCCTCTACAGGAAAGGGCAGAGCAGGCTGTACCTGCTGCGGAGACTCAGGTCGTTTGGAGTGGAGGGCCCACTCCTGAAGACCTTCTATGACTCTGTTGTGGCTTCTGCTATCTTTTATGGTGTGGTCTGCTGGGGCGGCAGCATCTCTGCTGGGGACAGGAAGAGACTGAACAGGGTGATCCGAAGGGCCAGCTCTGTTCTAGGATGCCCTCTGGACCCAGTGGAGGTGGTGAGTGACAGGAGAACGGCGGCTAAGCTGTCATCCCTGTTGGACAACATCTCCCACCCCATGCAGCAGACTGTGACAGCACTGAGCAGCTCCTTCAGTGGGAGACTGCGGCACCCACGGTGTGGGACGGAGAGATTTCGCAGGTCTTTCCTCCCCACTGCTGTCAGACTCCATAATAAAGACTTTAACTGATCAAGCACACACATCCATACATATGCAATAATACTAAGTGCAATAATCCTTTCTGGCATCGTTGTATTTTTACTCAGTTGTATATAGTATTTGTATTTGTATTCTATTTTTATCTTATTGTATATTTATTTTATTGTATTCTACTGTATATAGTATTTTATTCTATTCTGTACAGTTGTGTACTGTATTTATTCTTATTGTATTCTAATTTTTGCCTCATAACTTTTGCACTGTCCACTTCCTGCTGTGACAAAACAAATTTCCCACGTGTGGGACTAATAAAGGTTATCTTATCTTATCTTATCTTATCTTATATTACTGTATAGACAGAGAGTGAGAGTGGAGAGCATATAAACACAGTGCTGCAGCTGAGGGCAGTAGAAAAGTGACCCTGTTAAAGAGAGTCAACACATAAAATCCTTGCAAATATTTTGTGGGTTTTTCAAACTCATCCCTTCTTATCGCGACTGTTCACGCTGACTGCCAAATTTCACTGGATGATATTGTGACAGATATTTTTTCAAACCAACCAAATAAACAGATCTGGCCAATCAGGTCCCTGCATTTGGGTACAACTGAATTTTTTGCTAAAAAATTGTACTGAACACACAATGATATACAAATAGTAAAATAATAGTATTTTACCTCAGACACACAGTAAGATGCTGCTCAGGTTCAGTCGGCTAGGATCCGGAAAATTTGTAATTTTTGCAATACCCTTGGTGTGCAATGTCCTTTAGGATGCTCTTTAGTTTTCGTTCCCTTGTTTTCCACTGAGTTATCAGTTCTTTTACTAGTTAGCTAAAAATATACAAATTCAACTCAATAGCAACAACCAACCCACTGATGTCATATCCTGTACTGGAACAGGATGTCATTATACAGGCTCTAAAAACATGTACTTCAAACACTTGTACAGCTTCAATACAGCTTCACAGACAGCGTAAAGTTAACTGTGGACGTTCTTAGAGTAGGACTCCATGGTGTAAATTAGCCTAATATAAGATGCAGTGTTTCATGTCCACTTTAAGGATCTTGCAATGAGTCTGCACACTCAGAATCACATGCACACAAAGCAACGAGCGAGAAAGAGAGAAAGTGGTGGATGACACTAAAGGCAAGCAGAGACCATCCATCCATCACAACTGTCACCGGGCAACAGACGGGGCTCATCGTTGACAGATTTCCAATCTTTTATAGAGCCGACACGCACAGACATCTTAAAATCATTAATTATCTTTGAATAATTTGAATCATCTTCCTCCATTTAAAATTACATAATATCACAGGATCTTTACCTTACAGTACAAATCACCTTGAGGCAGCTGTCGTTGTGATTTGGTGCTATATGAATAAAATGTAATTTAAGAAATTGAATTGAATTGAAGACTTTGAATATCTCCTCACTCACAGTGCATAATATCAGAGATTCAGAGAATCTAGAGAAATCTCGGCACAACAGACAAGACTGAGTATCAGTGTGGGATGTCTGTGATCTTCAGGCCCTCAGGCAGCACTGCATTAAACACAGACATGATTCTGTCCTGGAAATCACCGTGAGCTCATTTAATATGTAGTGAGGCAAAGAGAAAAACTGTTCTTGAAATTTTTTTAGGAAAATGTGGACACCACATCCTAAGGACAGAGGAGGAGCGGGACCATCCGGCCATATCAGCACTCATTTTAAACGCCTCCATTCCCAGATGTTTGTGGACTGTCAAGAAGAGGGGATGCTACCCAGTGCTTAACAGAATGCTGCCCCAACTTTTAAGCTGCTTTCTATGACCCTAGCCCATCAAATTCTAAATTAATCAATATTTTAAATAAAAGTATTATATTTTAAGAAAAATACTGTAAATGTACCTCTTACATTTTACACAGCGTCCTGACCTTTTTGGAACCTGTATGTAATGATTGTATGGTAATGTTATTTTTATTTTTTACTTCAGCTGCATCCATTAATCTCCATTTCTTCCCATTTCATCAGCAAGCTGTGACAAAGCGCTCACATTAGAAGCAGACTCCCCCATCAACACTCCAAACATGAGTCCCCCCCCCCCACACACACACACACACACACACACACATTTTATATGGTCGCTTACAAAAACTAGGAGATGTGGACTTGTTCCCAGTGGTATGTGAGATTATTTCCTTCTATCTCTTCATCCTCCTTCCCCTGAGTGGCTGCCGGAGTCCTTCGAAGGCAGTTTAACATTCAGTTCCTGTCCTTGGAGAAAGAAGAGCCTCTGTGCTCGTCCAATCAAAGATCTTCAAGCGCGGCTCTGATTACATTTTATAAACAAAAATCTTCAGTTTGACTCACAGAGGAGATGCTTTGAGTAACGGGTGGAGAGTCTTTTATAAAGACTGATTGGGAAGATGTTCTCTTCATCATCATCTCCTTCTTCTTTTCTAGCACACACTCACACATACAGTGCACATAAGTAAATCCCCACATCCACATCCATTTATTATGGAGAAATGGAAAGTGACAGCCTGAGACTGTGAAATATGCCTGATAATGTTAACTATGATAAAGTAATAAAAGTATAGCTGTGCACACTTGTTTCCTTTAATAACTTGATGTACTTGATTAATCTAAGTACAGAAAACTTCTGGGCGGGTAAGCACAAAGACTCCGAGGCTGTTTTAACAAGAACACTTCAATTTAGTAGCTTTTTGATCATTTTGGGGTAGATTAGGATTATTGTGATGTGGATGGGATGAGTTATTGCTGTCACGTTTGCTGGTACTGGACTCAGAAGGCAGGACTGTACTGTGCAGGCAAACAAGTGCGTACATTTACAACACCAGTGATATTTACATATATACAGTGAGACAGGGAGAAGAAGGCTTCCAAGGATACGTCCAGGGCTGGGACACATGCTCACACTCCACTTCATACAGTCCAAATCCAGATTTCACACCGTCCACTCCAAAACCATGCTCATTCTCACTCAAGCTCAACCGGAAAGGGTCCAGGGAAGACAGGTTCAGGTCCAGGAAGGTCTACCAGAGAAACACTCAGGTACACAGGGAGATCAATAAGAGCCTGAGCCAGGCTACACTAACAAGTACAACGCTCTAGCAAGGAACATCAATCCAACCAGCCCTTAAGTATGGTTGGTGTTCATCACCTGTGATGAGCTACAGGTGTGTGTACGTGTGTGTGAAGGCAGGCGCCGCCCTGTTGGATCATGACAATTGCAGCTTTTCTTGATTGCTTTTCACGCAATTCTCACATAAGAAGTTTTACTTCCTTGTGGAGCAGTACTGGAATCATTGTGTTTGTCCCCATCTATTGTTTGTACTTAACTCTTAAGGATGTTTTGTAATTGTGCTGTCATTTTGTCAGGCAGAACTACAGAGCTCTCACTTACCTAATACTGTCTGGCATTACATTAATGATTTCCTCCATGATTGTGTCAAGTTTGAAACAATTCCATCATATTTCATTGTTGTGTCTGTTCACTTTTGACCCTACAGCTTTTGCAGCAGTTTTTTTAAAGGCGGTAAGGTTTTGAAAAACACTGTTACGATCCAATGTTGTCAGTGTTTTGTTTTATGCGTGACTCCTCCCACCAGAGGATGGCTGTGGGTTTTTTCCCCTTTCTCTTTTAGGAGTTGGACACCTGGGCGTGCCTTCTGAGTAGTTGGGTGGAGTCTCTTCCTATCCTTGGATTGGATAATTGGATAATCACCTCCAGTTTTTAACTACCAGATGACAGCCACCTGGCCCCCTCTCTCCTAGCCTCCACCATCCAACAAAGAACCTGTGTTTTGATTTGTTGCTGTGTAGAGTTTCGTTGACAAAGTATAACCGTGTGTGTCTGTGTCTGGTGTTGGTATCTTAATTTTGTAAATAGCTGTAAATAGATTTGTAAAGTAAAGTAGCAATTGAGTATTTTGTTCACCTTGTATATATTGTTCACTGCAGCAGCCTAGTAGGCGTGAGAAGCCATTTTTGTTGATTGAGTTTTCGCCTGTTTTTCATGTAGAAAGTTAGGTAAGTGAATTGTCTTTTGTTTGGTTTTCATTTTGTGTAGGAAAGCGTAGGGACCATTAGGGAGTTTTGTTTGTTATTCTTGGCACTGCTCACTGCTGAAGCAAATAAATGGCTGCTTAGCATTTTAGAAGATACTATTGTTTGGGTTCTTGCTTTGGTGGAGCGGGAGTGGGCCTTTTTTTTTTTGCGCGTTCAAGACACGCCTAGACTAAGAACGTAACAACACATAAAAGCATTTTTTGCTTCTATGCCTTAAAACAGTGAAAAAATGATTTTATTCACTGGTCACAAAGTGAGAATTTACATGACTGACCCTGCATGTTTGGACATGCTATGGAGATTTTGATTGTTTTAGTGAGGTATGACAAAGGCCTTGACTGTTTTGAGAACTGAGTTAATGATGACAATGATGTCTATGAGTTAAGAATTGCATCAAAGCCATGAAGGAAAACAACGATTACTGACTATAGTTCAGGGTTTGTGTTCAACGGTTGTTGTTCAGTTTTAATAAAAAACAGTGTTTCTATAACAGTGCAGTGTATGGGGCACAGGAATGTAACAAATGAAGATCTCTGGGGACAGATTTCCAGGACCAGGGATCTGATATTGAATTAGTATGTTTGTTTGTTTTTTTCCTTTAAGGTGTGATATTATTCTGTTATTATATGTTACCTTATATATGTAATCAAAGTAGTTGAATTAGAATACTGCTGTAGATCATATTATACCCTTTAAAATAGAGTGTGGGATCTGTATGTAGTTTAGTTCTCATTATACTTTTGAGTTAACAGAACATATTCACATATTAGTTCATTAGATAAATGTGCATCACTCTGTATCCTTGATCTGCTGGGAATGTGTTACACTGTTTTCTTGACATGCTTAAATTGTTGAATCATGAAGAGAAGGTTGTAAGCAGGAGACTCTGTGTCTAAAGACAGGGGAGATAGATAGACCACATTCCACACCCCCACCTTACAGAAAGCAGAGAAACAACTGCCGAGGTCATAACTTAGGCGCTGTAACAGAGAAAAAATGTGATGTTTTGGCTTTTACGACTAGCTGGGGGCCACTAGAGACTATAAAAAGCTGAGCAACCCGTCACCATTTTGAGACATGTGCCTGACCCTCTGGTAGCATCTCTCCCGTCCGGACGTTGTAATGCTCTGACTGTTGAATTGTATGGAAATAAATGATTGTTGATTGAGCATTGATACACCGAGTATTGTCCTTCCTTCAGCCCAAAGATTCAAAGAACTGCGTGTTTTCAACAACTTGGTGCCGTGTGACCCGGATCTTTGGTGTGCTGAGGAGGTGTAGATTTGACCTTTGGTGAGATCGTGAGGCGAGGTGAACAGAGGACCGGTCCAAAAATAAAAAGGTAAGCACAGCCTGTTGTATTACAAATACCAAATGTGCATATTGGGCTTTCCAAATTAATCTGTTCGCTGAGTCACATGTATTTTCACAGTAAATTTGTCGGTGTCTGGTTTTTGGCGCAAGATACTAACAACATAAGTTGAGGCTGAATTCCAGTGTGTTAAATAAACTGCTTCTACCGAGATACTAATAACATACTACGTTGGTCTAGATTGCAGTAATCTGCTTCTACCGAGATACTAATAACATACTACGTTGGACTAGATGCAGCCACTTTACCTTCCACATTTAATTTTGTCTAATACTGGCTTCTGTAGCAATAATACATTAGAATTTATTCTGAAGACGCGGCCATTAGTTCAGTACATTGAAGTCGAGGTTTGAAGTTTGTTTATGGTGTCGGTTACGTCCTGGCTCTTGCCGGCTATGAAATAGAAGTTGATTTAAGGAAAAGCAGATGCTGGCTTCACGGTGCGGTTAAACACTGGCAACGCGAGAGCGAAACACGTCCGTAGGTTTGGTTTATGATACGGCCGTGTTCCGGTGATATGCGGCTGTGAAGTGCAGTAGTGGTTGGTGCTAATTTTAGTACATTGAACAGAGGTTTGACGGTGGTTTGTGGCGTCAGTCGAGTTTTTTTTTAAGGGCTGCGGTCATAAAACAAAGTAAAATTTTACTTGCCAAGAAGTACATAGAGCAAAACCTGGTTTATGATGTCTGGTATAACTTCGGGGATGCAAGCATCACTTTTATGATGCGACTTTGCCCCGTGGTGGCGGTCATAATCGCAGAGAAAGGGGTATTTTGGTCTATGGTGCAGTGTGCTTTAAGAAGATCTAATAGTTGAGCTCAGAGGTTTCTGTGTAAAATTCCCGCTGAGGAAAAGTGTTGTGTGTGTGAGTGTCAAAGCGCGCTCTGGGTGAGAGAGTGTGTGTGAAGCTGCGAGGCGCGCTCTGGGTGCTGTCTTGTGGGTGAAGCGCGCACTGAGTGAGAGTGTGAGTGAGGCGCGCTCTGAGTGTGTTTTGTGTGGAGTGTGAAGCGTGAACACAGTGACAGTGACGGTTAATGTGTTTGATTAGGAGGACATTAGAGCAAATACACATTTTAGGATCAAAGGTTGATGCCTAGTGTACCTGTGGAACTTTGCCTATGGAGTAGCGACCCTCCTGTCCGTGGACGCGTGGCCAGGACCGGCGTTGTCCGGGTGCTGAGGTGGTGACTTGGGGAGGTGAGGGCCCCCGCATAGCCACGGAAATAACACTGGAACGGCCGTGTAATCACGGGTTCACATTTATTTCCGGACTAGAACAAGACACATTTTGCGAACAAACGTTGAGTCTAGATTAGTAAAGAAATATAAAAAGGTTGAATTCCTCGTTTCAGTGGTTGAAATTGTTGTGTGCCTGTCCCCTGACGAGTGTGAAATTAAAATAAAGAGGGAATTTGGAGCCACATGGAGATAGACGGGCATAATTGGGTGTATTACTCTGTGGTGTAATAAAAATAAAAAGGAGAGATAGTAAGAGGTGTGCAGTGGAGAATTATAGAGGAGTAGAGAGAGGAATGTGTTGGGAGACTGGCGTACAGTTTACGCTGTCAAGGTAGGCGTGTTGCCTGCTTATCTGTTTAAAAGTGATGAAAATGAAATTAAAATAAATCTCTTAGTGTGTTAATACAGGAAGCTGCGGACCTGGACCAACTGCCCCCACAAGCACAGCGGCCGAAGCAAAATTATAGGTAATGGGAACCACACCCAGCACGAATCAGCAGCTGTGAAACAGACAGCAGCGAGGAGAGAATTAGAGGAGAAATTAAGAGAAGTTTTAACACATAAAATTAGGGCCAACGGACTTGTGGAGGTTGGGAAGGCGTCCGGAGCATCACAACAAAAAGGTGAAACAAAAACACACACAAGCAGAGAAATCTGAGAGAAAGGCTCCTTTTAAGGTAACGCCTAGTTTGAGAAAAGATAAAATTAACCTGCTTTTATACAAATGCACATACACGCAATGAAGAAACAGCTTACACTCATGAACACGTGAAGATTTTCCAGCAAGGTTAAAGAAAAATTAACATACTTAAATGATGAAGTCTATACATTACTGACAAAGAAACCCTCTGGGTTGCAGGACAACAATTTAACAAAAAAAAAAAAAAAAAAAAGGAACACTGGTCTAACCAACCAGGCAAGACGCAACAAATTTAGTGGTTAAAAGATTCAAATTGTGACATGTTTTCTGTTGATTGATTAATAAAAGTGATTACTGAATGAAAGAAAGTTCCTTTTTTGGGCTTTTAAACATGATCTTAAGAATTTTAACATATACCGGTGTTGTCCTGTCAACTTGGTGGGTTAGGAGTTGATTATATCGGGAGACAAAAAACAAAAAAAGGGGGAGAGAAGGCTGACACAGGGCCTGGCCCCATTGCCTCCCCTCTGAATAACACAGCCAACACAACAACATTTTCCTGTTCGTTTGTTTTTGTTTTTTGTTTGTTTTTGTTTTGTTTTGTTTTTGTTTTTTCTATACATATTTAATTACAGGCTGCTTTGCCGGCCCTGAAAGCCGAGGCTGACTGGACTCCTGCTCTCCCCCATACGTGACACTGACCAAATGCTGCAACAGCTGGACCCACAACAACGACCTGAGAATGTCAACAGACCTGCAGGAATGTGATCTCATGCAGCCGAGACGGAGAGCACTAAACCTAAGGCCCGTTTCACTACACGGGGGAAAATTCCCAGACTGCGTCAGCTGACAGAGCTGTGACGAGACGCCCGCCAAGCCCGAATGAAAAGTAAGGCCGAGCGAAAGAATGCTGACCTTGATAACTTTGCATTCACACTGTGCAGGACAGGGATGGACCAACACGGATGATCGGGTGGCGAAAAAGGGCGTGACCGAGACAAGAGGAGTAACTGAGGACAGAAGGCACCTCAGAATGGACAAAAACACAGAAGAAGATGCAGGTTTCACCTGCGGTGAACATCGACACTGGAGAAAGGACTGCCCCAATTGGGGTCAGAACCAGGACGGACTGAATTTTGAGCAGCAGCAGCAGCAATGGTCGCAAACAAACTGAAAAAGGAGGGGGGCAGGACCCCAGGGCATGCTTCAGGCCGTGGTTTACCCAGAACACCAGAACAGGAAAGTGATGAACACAAACACACACACACACACACACACACACACACACACACACACACACACACACACACACACACACACACACACACACACGGGAATGTTGATTCACTGAGAAGTGATGCACACATACACATGCACACGCTTGTGCAATGAAGAGTGATCCACACGCACACACACATACACGCTGATGCAATGAAGAATGCTTTGCTTATGCTGATATGCAAAATGCTGCACACAAACATCCCAATGCATAATTTTTATGAGGAGCCATTGATTTCCATTGATTACCATTGATTACTTAGAATGTGTTATATGTCACCTAGAAGGCATTTATGTAGAGTTAATAAGGTCTAAAAAAGTTTGGTTATGAAAACAATGTCTGTGCGTGATGTCTGTTTATGGCTCAAGGCCTTGACTGAATTCTTTGCTGTGCTTCACACAGCCCTGATGAGGAACAGTGGCACAGAGTGAAATTGATGAATTAATAGTGTAAGTTTTAGGTCGGAGTATGGCATTTTCTGTGATTGAGTTTTAATTCAAGGAGGAACAAAAGGTGTTACGGCACCTGAGGTTCTCATTCCCACACAATATTGTCCCGGCAGGAAGCAAAATGTTCCTGTGAATTTCTGGTTGATTGTTTGGTTTTGTTTAGCGCTAGCTTGATTTTATCAGTGAGCTTTGGCTTGTGTTCTTTCTCGTAAGCGAGAGAGGGATAGTTTTATGCTTGGACATGTCTGCAACGGGCCCTAGTTTGTGTTATTTTAGTAGTATTTTGTTGGTTATGTCTGTTTTCGTTTTTGTTACAGTGCACTGGAGAAAAAACATCTGAGAGGTGTGATCCACCGGTGGGGATATGTTGATATTTTGTGAGTTTATGATTTAACAATCAGCTCTTTAAACTAGGCCTGAAAGATTGAAATTTAAAGCGCTATGAAATATTATTACTGTAAACAGTTGCAAAGTGTGCTTCTCCATGATTGTAATTGGCTTGGGAGAAATTCACTTATAGGGAACACTGATCTAAAAGGATTGCACCGAGTCAATCCGGCCCAAAAAACAACAAGGAATTGTTTTCCTTTAAAATGATGACGTCAACTTGCTGGTGATGGATGCTCGAATAGGTTGCGCGTGAGACTCCATTATCAGCAACATCTGGTATGAATGTGTATGGAGGTATGCATGTGAATGGACTGTGATGGACTGACGACTAAAAGTTTTGACTAACTTGATACTGAGACAATGACTGCACCCACTTTAGGATTAGTAAATGCCAATAAACAATTCATAAACAATTCACCCAGCCGACAAGAGAAGGGTGGATGCTTCGCTTTGTTTTGTTTTGTTTTTTCAGGAGCAGGAGGATAAGAGAGACTGGAGGAGGAGACTCTAGCTTCACATAAGTATGAACTGCAGACTTAACACTGTGGTTGCTGATTTTGAGTTACTGATGTTTGCATTAAGAAAACTGTGCTATATTAGCTGTGTTTTGATTAAGGTATCATGTTATATTATTGGGAATGCCAAATGCTACAGTGGAGAAGACTTTTGATACCACTCATGACTGGAATATGTTATTATTAACCATAGCAGGCCACTGTAAAAAGTCAATTAAATGTTATAGAGGAAAATCGCCAAAATTGAACAATACCTATGAATGACTGGCCACATTCAGAATAGAGATATGCAATAATAAACATTGGTCCACATGATTTAGGTTCTCACTTGAAATAGTAAGTTATTAAATGTAGAATATAATCGACAGGGACATTTGATAGGATGTGGTACTGCAAAAGAACAAGAGCAAAGTAAATAAAGAAAATATTGTGTTTAGTTTGGATAAATTCAAATTAAAATGTACCATTACACTCAGAGGATCAATATGAAATAAAACATATGCAAAATTTGTAGGAAGTACATGACTGATAACTGTTCTGTCCTGAGCGTTTGTTTCTAGAGCACCCACTTGACCACACCAACAGTTTCTCGCCACCGAGGAGGGGTACTTGCAAAAAGAATAAAATAAAAATCTGAGTTTAACAAAACATTTTAAATGTAAATATCAAGCTTACCTTTCTTTTTCCATGAAATGTGCTTGTGGGCACGCCAGCCATTTTGAAAAGGTGGGCAAAACAATTGGCAAGGCCACACCCCCACACATGTGATATAATTTTAAAGGTACTGTTGCCCTCTCTAAGAAACATCAGGAATTAGAGGAGTGGCAAGTAGAGTATGCGAGCTACAAGCAAAAACTAAAATGTGTACTACAGTGTGCAAAAATGAAATACTGGGTCATCAGGGGGTCATGAGGGACATTTATAAAACTAAAAGTCCCACTAACCTTAAAGTGCACTTGAAAAGCCCACACAAGAAGGTTAACCTAGCTTACCTAGAAGACCTCATCAGGGGGAGCACACTCCCCCTCCTTGAAGAGCTCACCCACTCAACCCGCATCCCTAGAAAACAGCTAATCCCAGATAAGGCAGCGTGATGTATCCCGAGACAACAGGACTGGGACATCTAAATAAAGGTGTGAAACAATCGCCTTCAAAAGGTTATCAATTCACTTGAACCAAAATTAGGACCACTCGGTGCGGCAAGAGTTAATAGTTATTAGTCTCAACACCCAAGGATAACCAGAAGAGTATGACTGATATGATGGAACTGGGATTTTGTTACACTTATTTTTTGCAAAACACAAATAAAACTAAATTGAAACTAAGGATTTTCAGAAAATAAAAACTACACTAAACTAGCAAAGAATTGGTAAAAACTGATTAAAACTGATGAAAATTGCAAAACTATTACAACCCTGGTCCAGACTAAGATGGTGTTGGACATCTTCAGGGCAGAAAGGGGTTGGTGTGACCAAGGTGTGGTTTGGCTTGTTGTATGTACATTTCAAAATGTTACAGCTCTGGATGGACCAGTTACCGGGGCATGGAAGGATGACGGACTTTATTACATGAGGAGAAGGGACATTTTCGGGATCGAAGATCCTCAGGGATGACAAGGCTGGAGCAACGCTCCAATGAATTGACACATGGGAGTGTGTCAAAAAGGGGGAAGTTGGGTCCGAACATCAAACAATGGTGATATGAAAAGTTCTATGAGTTTATTTTTGTGTTTAATAAATTAGCTATGGTAAAACTTAAGCTTATAATGTGTTAGACTTAGAAAGGGTTCACAAATTTTTGATTTCTTTTACACACACATAGATTATGATTAGAATAGGTCCTGAACATAATATTTTAAACCAAATTTGAATCATTAGAAGAACAATGGATAACAATATTAGATTATCAAGGCTAGGGAGAGAGGTGTTTTGGTTTTCTGTCTCTTGCAGAGAAAGGAACAGACACCAGACGGGGACCCGGAGATGTGAGGACCCTTCACAGCAGGGACAGATGTAGGGACTGCCGAGACAGCAACTGGGGTCAAGTGTCATGACGTTTGGGCTCCTGGAGAAGATGGATCCCACAAACACAGCAATAACCATGAAGGGGTTGGCGAAAACCAGGAACACCAGACCAACGAGGTTCGAGAGGCTCTTGGCAAAAAGGGGGACACGCCGGTGAACCCAAAACACACAGATCCTTGTTTGAAATCGGGGTAGAATAATCCCCAGAACTGTGCAATGACTAAAGGGTGGTCTAACCCCGGAGGTCGAAGAAAGAAGCTGAGAATCACCCAACTGGAAGACACTGGTAGCTGCAGCAATAAAAATAAAGGTTAAAAGCTCCTTAGACAGAGGTTCTAGTCTAAGTACATTTGAAAGGTATAAGGGGGCATTAAAATGGGAGTGGAAAACTGGAGCACCAAAATAAAGCTGTGGGAGAATTGGGGAGTGATGGGAGAGTCATCTGTAACTGCTGTTATGGTTGTAAATCTAACTTTGCTTGCATCTGAACTGCGTGAACACAGAGGTCATCACACATATGGTCCACCCGTTAAAGGGGGACAGAGGGCCTCAGGATCAAGAAAACTTGGACCTTGCAACGCTGAAGTGCTTGTTATTAGTGATCTCTTTAATGAGAGATCAAAAGAGGGTATTGTGATATTATTCTGTTATTATATGTTACCTTATATATGTAATCAAAGTAGTTGAATTAGAATACTGCTGTAGATCATATTATACCCTTTAAAATAGAGTGTGGGATCTGTATGTAGTTTAGTTCTCATTATACTTTTGAGTTAACAGAACATATTCACATATTAGTTCATTAGATAAATGTGCATCACTCTGTATCCTTGATCTGCTGGGAATGTGTTACACTGTTTTCTTGACATGCTTAAATTGTTGAATCATGAAGAGAAGGTTGTAAGCAGGAGACTCTGTGTCTAAAGACAGGGGAGATAGATAGACCACATTCCACACCCCCACCTTACAGAAAGCAGAGAAACAACTGCCGAGGTCATAACTTAGGCGCTGTAACAGAGAAAAAATGTGATGTTTTGGCTTTTACGACTAGCTGGGGGCCACTAGAGACTATAAAAAGCTGAGCAACCCGTCACCATTTTGAGACATGTGCCTGACCCTCTGGTAGCATCTCTCCCGTCCGGACGTTGTAATGCTCTGACTGTTGAATTGTATGGAAATAAATGATTGTTGATTGAGCATTGATACACCGAGTATTGTCCTTCCTTCAGCCCAAAGATTCAAAGAACTGCGTGTTTTCAACAAAGGCAATAAAGAGACTTGTTGTTACCACTTAAGTCTCTGTTAGATTGTATTGAATGTACTGCATAAACATCAGTTTTTGCATATGCTAATTTCTGTTGTGGAACACTGACATTCATTATTAAAGCCATTACCCACCATTTGTTATTGGATGGTCTGCTTTGTCCCTCCTTAGGCTCCATTAATAGTCTATTCTTATTTGGAAGGCCACTTTTAGTCAGCTTCCAACTTCTATACCAACTTGTACTGCTCTTTATAACTTGTATCCTCTGTGTTATTCTCACTACTCACTTTTAGTAATATGCAGTCAGACTAGACAAATGACCATAAATGACCATTTTTTTCCCCGAGGCACCATGTCTGTGTACATTTTTAAAATAAATCAACTTTTACCAAATTTTTCAGGGTCCAGTAACATGAAAGGAAAATAACTTATCCATCACACTCTGTATATTGAATCTCCGTCACTGTAAGGGTATATCTAAGTAAAGCCACAAGGACCACTGTAAAAGAGTGACAGGATGGCCTTTTACAGACTGATGAATGTATTTCAAGGATAAAGAAACAAACTGTTATTGACGATGTGTTTCAGTTCAGTACAATTCTAGAAAAGGAAATGTTCAATCTCTGCATAAGATAAAGATAAGATAAGATAACCTTTATTAGTCCCACACGTGGGAAATTTGTTTAATGTAATTGTAATCAAATATTTTTTTTTTACTTTTAATTGAGACATGGGATGCCGTGTTGTGTTTAATTTAGTGGTAACTCAAATAAAATTTCCCTGTGGAGAAGTTAACACCATTGACAACATGATGACTTTGCGTCTTCATATTTGCATTCAAAAGGCGGCAGGGTAGCACTGCTTGCCTGCAGACCCCTCACTCTCTCACATACACATGCGCGCACACACAGGCGCACACACACAATGTGGGCTCTGTGGGAGTAGATTTGAAGCATGCTTAATTAATGATTTGATAACTGCTGAGGCGTTAAACTGAGCGCAGGGAAAGGAGAGAATCTCAGATGAGGAGTGAGAGCAGAGCTTAACAGACTTTTAATACAAAGTGAAGGGTTTCTCTCAGCCTGCTGCAACACATTGTTTTTCTATTCTTCCTCTGTCTGGATCACTCTTTCTCTGCCTCAGTCTTTCCATCCCCTGCCTTCTCTGCCTTGATCTCTGGCTCAGATTAGTTCAGCAGGATGCCTGCAGCACGCCGCTGGTGATACTGTAAATGTGGAGGAGGAGAGCTCTTGTCTCTGCACACTCTGAGCTCTCTGTGGTTCCCGTTTCATTCGAAAGCAGTGGTGGTTCTTTTACCTGGCCAGAGTCAGGTTTTTAATGAAATGTGCGAAACTTCAAAGAAAAGGTAACCTTGTAATTTCAAAAGAACCGACCCAGACTAAAGTTTGTCCCAGCTTAAACTTTTCTCAGAGAGGAATTCCTGCAGGTTAAAGATGTGAATTTGAGCGGTCGGCACACAAAACTATCTCTAAGTCCTTCAGTTTGATAACAGTTATAGGTCTAAACACTGCTTGTGAGCTTCAACTGAAATGAAAATCAAGCTCAAAGCTGCCTTGATCAAAAATACTTTACTAGATTGTGAGAATAAAAGTTGTCAAGAATTACCAGTCGACAAAGGCTGGCTTCAGTGTTTTATTCTTAATTTAGTTTTACAGTAACTTAGTTCCCAACTGGTCTATAACATTTAGCATGGCAGGTGACAGACAAATGTACCATCTCTCCTGTGAAAATCGTGAAGCATTTAGTTAAACCACAGAGCCAGAAACATGAGCTGCATGTCTAATTTTGTACATCCCTAATACTTTTCCTCATCGTGCGTCTCCATGTGTTAAATCGACACCATCATAACCACAAGCGCCATTGAAACCCCAAACTGCAACCCACACCATAACACATGCCATAGATTGATATGCAACTGCCTGGATATGGTAAGTGTGCAATGCTTTGATGCAGTCTATTTAGTACCATCAATCCCTCCTATGCAAGTTTTCACAGAGTTTTCTAATTTGTCAGTGAAAGAATAATCATCATCATTTAAACACGAGGACTGAAAGATGTCCTCTGGTGGGAAAAAAGTCCCAGCATTTTTTGTTTCTGTCATGGACTGCATCTAAAACACAAGACATTGCCACTTATGTAGGTTTATTCATAGGGGCTACAATGTCAATTTTTTCTATGTAGTGTATTTTATTAAATGTAAATTACTACTACTTTACAAGGAAATAAAATACAAGTTCATATTCACAGACACACACACACACACACACACACACACACACACACACACACACACACACACACACACACACACACTCAAACATTCACTGAAGGAGTTTAAATCAGCCATTACAGCCTTCTTGGATTCGCTTTGATCTGAGTGTCGTATGCTTTACCAACAAATGGTGAGAATGAGGTTCAGTGCAAACATTCATGTGCTTTATAACGCTAAGCTACAATACACCAAATACCCATGTTGGTGTGGACTTCAGTGGAGAATAATTCCAAAGAGATGAAAGAGGATGAGGCTAGGAAGAAACGATGATTGATGGAATTTAAAGCCAGAAAAATACACGTACATCTTCAACAGAACAGGAGCAGCTGTGGGGCGGAAAACAAGTCAACAACAAATGTGAAAAAAAAAACAACAAAAAAAATCAAAAGCTCACACACTGTGGGACTCCAATTTTCCCTCTTTTGTCCATCTAATGAATAGCAGGTATGCTCAAAATGATAATAATGGATTGGATTTATATAGCGCTTTTCAAGGCACCCAAAGCGCTTTACAATGCCACTATACATTCACTCTCACATTCACACACTGGTGGAGGCAAGCTACTGCTATAGCCACAGCTGCCCTGGGGCAGACTGACAGAAGCAAGGCTGCCATATCGCACCATCGGCCCCTCTGGCCAACACCAGTAGGCGGTAGGGTAAAGTGTCTTGCCCAAGGACACAACGACCAGGACAGAGAGCCCGGGGATCGAACCGGCAACCTTCCGGTTACAGATACGCTTACCAACCCCCTGAGCCACGGTCATACAGTTTCCATGGTGCGACAGAAAAGACAAAACTGGCTTCTGGCAGAGTGCAAGCGCATTTTTTAAAATAATTTTTTTGTTTACATGGAATTAAAATGCACACCGTAGCATAATTTGAAAAGCCCAAGACCCCAGTAGCATTCATGCACAAGCCTTGTGTATTCATGTATAAATGCTGTTGGGATCTTGGGCTTTTCAACATATGTATCTGTCAAAATTTAATATAGTGTTATATATTTAGTTTGTCATTTGTTTCTGAGTTTCTAGTTTTGCTCTCACCTTAAAAGAGTAGATATTTGTCATGGTCCTCCATCGTCAGACCAGTGTTTGAGTTTGTTATCGTCTTGAGATTCATTCATTTGGATTTAAGAGATTTTTATGTTTTAGTCTCTTTATTAGTTGGTCTTGAGTTTTGTATTCTGTAGTGCATCTGAGTTATTATCTGGTCTTGTTCCCAGATCTGTCTGCTCTCTCTGTGTTCTGTCTGTTTTCCCTGTTGTTTCATGTTATTTTGTACTTGTTGTCCCTAGCCATTTCTCAAACATGCGTATTTACTGTGTACTCATGAATTTGTGATATGTGATATGTCGCATTCCAAGTTCTAATTCAAGATACGCATCAAGTCCGAAAATCAAAATCAGTAAAGGAGAGTGGCTAAACCTGTAAGTAAAGTTTGAAATATTAGTCTTTCTGTGAAACAAAATAAACTTTTAAGATATTTCCAGGCAACAATGTGGGCATGTAAACTTCAAATATCGGCTTGAATTATCGAGACATCGCCTATGTGCAGCTCCGACATTTTCTAGGATGTCTGTTGAAATGAGTCTTTTGTTCGTCTTTATTCCCTGATGTAAAAAATGTGCTGTTCTTATTTTAATGGCTTACTCTGAAATAAATCTATTTTAGTCCAGGAGCAAACATTTTCACGGGGAGCAGAAACATCTGGAGTGGCATGTTGATACCTGCAGATTCTGAAGCCTGCTATAGAAATGAACAAATTATGTTTTGAATATTCGTTTAATTCTTTTCCAAACACCAGCTGTCCATCGTAAGTTTAAAGTGTCGACTAAAATATAAATAAAAGCAGTTTAACATCTGACCTGTTTGTTTTTATTCAATAAGCAGCATGAGCTGTGTATACGTGTATATTTTTTTGTTAAGAGAGATGAAGTTTGTGTTTCAGTCATGTGCTGATTGTTGGTGCTTTACTGTATTAAGCTGATTAGACACAGTGAAACAGATCATATGTATCTATTTTTTTTTTCTTAAAGAAATCTGGTAATTACATGTATTATCTGCAATTTCCATAGCAAATATTTATCACATTTGTAGTAAGAGCAGTTAGTAGTAGTAAAAACACTGAGTTGCGATGTCATCAAAGGCACTCAAGCACACTCATGTGCTGCGTTCTCCCGTCTCGGGAAGTCCGGACTCCTGCGTGAACTTGTGAAGTGCGAAATAGCAAGAACACAAGTACGGACTTGAGTATTGAGAAACAGCCCCCAAGTCTAGTTCAAGTGTCTCAGTCTGAGGCTCAACGTATGTTATTTCCTGTTTTATTTTGAAAGTCTCCTGTCTGTGTGTATGATGTTCAGTTTTGCTTCCCCTGTCTTGTCAGATTCTGTTCAGCTGTGTTTCCCAGGTGTGTCCACTTTGCCTCATCTCCTCTGTGTATATGTTGTCGGCAGCTCCCTCCCTGGTTGGTCAGCTGTTTGTTTACTGATGTTTTTCCAGCATTAAATAAATCTGTGACTTTTAGTTCACTTCTGTTGGTTCGGTCTTGCACTTTGCACCCTCTACCTGCCACACACTCACCTCACACGACAATATTTGTTTTAATCCAGGGTGTTGTTGTGGACATTGTGGAGAACTACAAATGCCTCTCCCTGTACAACTCCTCCATCTGAGGCACAGTACAAAGTGCAATAGTTACACCCTTTTGCACATGCTTCACAGTAAAATAACAAATAACCAATAATAGTTTTAAAGTTGACATTTTAGAGTAAAATGTCTATCATATAATCATAATCATTGTAACATACTGGATATTTATAATCGAGCTATTTGTACATATTTCTTATAGTTTGGAACTTTGTATTATATTGTGTTTTTTAATTTACTTCAGCCTGTTACTGTTCTTATTGTCTTAAAGCAACTGTAACCACATCATTTCCTTGGGGATTAATACAGTTTTCTGACTATTCTGATTTTTAGGACAGTTTATGAATTCATCTTGGCATCTGGGATTGTTTGTTTTCTGCTTCTCTTATAGAGCAACAGATTATGAAAATAGATTAAATGACAAACCTTAATACTTAAACACACACTGCTGCTTGCTGCATCTATTTTCTGTTTCAGCAAGACATTTATATTCTTATCTCCTGTGTTTTTCTTTCACTAACAGGTGATGTGTCCATTTTTGTAATTTTATACTTTGTGGCATCACAAAATACATGGATCCATGTCAAAGATGACAGCACTGTGACATTTTTATTTAAAGATACTGGCATGCCGTGAAGGAAGCATTTGTCTTTGACGTCATCAGCGAACCAGGTACAGTAACAGCAATTTGTCTCCTGAACCTTCGGTCTGTGGCTCTCCTCCGCCTTCATTAACCACCCAGCTGCAGCTCTGTTTTTCTCTCTGAGCTGCAGGCAAAGTCAGCCAATAAAGAAACAGGACAATTACACACATAATGAACAGTGCCAAGAGGAGAAATAAAAATTTAAACTAAGCCAGGTGAACTGATGAATGAGACAGGGGGGAAAGAGTCAAATGTGTTGCCAGGTTTATGAAATTAAACAGAAGGATGTGAAAGGGGTCATATTGGATAAATAATCAAACTGAAGCTAGGTGGGAATTAGTCCAAGTTTTTATGAATTTCAGTTTCTCCTCATCAGCAACTGGTTCCAGATCAGATAGCAGAGGTGATGCATACGAAGAGGGGCAAAGGCTCCTTTTGATATAAGACAGTCTTTACATTTGTAAGTATGTAGCTCCTGACTAAATCTAAATCTCACTGTTGGAAGATAAAAGCGTTTTTATTCAAGAGCAGAAAGTTGTGCTCACTGCAGAAAGAGAACTACCTCGTAACTCTCGGCCTCTGTCTCTGATGACCTTATTTTCTCTAAACTATAATTCAGAGGTCTTGAGTTAAGCGGCATTTTGATCTAAATGATGTTATTAATCAGCAGCCGGAGGAGGGGAACCACTAATGACCTTTATAATGAGAGGGCGGGAGTCAACACGCTGCTTCTTCTCTTCCTCGACACCTCCTGCTGTGCACTTTTTACCCCCTCGAGTGTCATTTTCTCTCTTTGTCCTCATTTCTATTCTACTTATTCCTCTCGCTTCTTGCCCTCCTCTCCCTTTTCTTTTCACGTGCTTTAATTATTTGTTCGTGTTTTAAATCTCCTTCAGGGAAAATTAAGAGCATGAATTAGGAAATGGTGCTGAAGGAGAATAAAGAACAAAAGCTTTTGTTCAGTTTCTTAACGTACTCGGTGTGCATACATTTAGTAGAACATGTATTCCCAGTAGGAAGCAAAACCCCACAGAGAGCCGCTTCGACTCACTGAACTTCTACAAGTCTGTGTGGCTGCCAGTGATAAAACTCTCATTGACTATGTGACTGTCGTTACTGTAAAGTTGAGCATTTCTTATAAGAGAAAGCTTAATACATTTTCTGGCAAATGTTGTTGGTTTTCTGCATGTTTTTAATAATTTATCTGCCTTAAAGGGGACCTCTTACTGTGTTAATTAACAACTCCTCATTTTTATTCTTGAAATGTACTAGAGTGGGTTTGCATGATCCAGAAGTCAGCAGAGTCTTTACTTAACTTCCACAGTCTGACTGGAGCGCTTCAGCTCACCCACCGTCATTTTTGTTACTCTGTTTTTTAAGCCGACGCTTGGAAGAAATCTTACACAGAAAATTAAGATAATAAAAACAATGACTCTAAGTCTGCACAGTGCAATGGCACAGTGGTTAACACAGCAGTGACAGCTGCGTTTGAATCCACAAGTCGGCTGGGAACCCTCTGTCTTCTGTCTCGTCTGGCATTAACATCAGCACAGATATTTTTGCGCTGGGAGCTTCATGGCATGGGTTTGTATGGCCAAGCAGCTCCTATAAGTGGACAGTGTCACAGTTATTCATTTATACTGCAGAAACAAAACAGTACCTAGAAAGCTCCACCATCCAGAGCGCTAATCCTGCCAATCCTCCTGCTGGAGACTTTATCCTGTCTGTTTGGTGGAGAGTGATGGCATCTGGTGTTATTTGTCAGTGCACCTCTGATGTCTGGCACTGATAATCCAAAGCGTTTCCTCTCAGATAATTTCTTTACGGATAATAAAGAGTGTGGTCACAGTGAATATAGTCTGTTGTTTATGACCTCCTGTAGGCGTCATCGTGCCTGGATCAGTTCAGGCTCCTTACTATGTCAAACTGTATTACTTTCTCCCTTCGCTGGCTTCCCCTTACACGCTGAGCATTTCATAGTCGGGTTCCTGCATACGTGGCTGATCTCCTTCATAATCACTCTTCATCTTGCTTGCTTAAGTCTAATAAACTTACTGTCAGTCCCAGAGATTTTTACACACGCCTAAGGTCTCAGTGTGATTGGGCTTTTCAGTCCCCTGAACTGTGTAATACTCTGCCTGCATCTCTAAGATTTGCCAATCCTGTGGATGTTTTTGAAGACCGTTTATAGCCTCTGATTGAACACAGATTTGGGTGACACTAGTTGCAGCAGCCCTGCTTTTAGGTGTGCTGAATTATTCTTTTTTTCTACTCCAGTCTTACTATTTTGTCCGCAATTACTTATTATTTTCAATTCTTCAGTTAGTTTATTGATTTACATCCTAGAATTGTTTCATTCATTTCTTTTTTATTGCTTTCAATTTGCATGCTGTTTTAAATTTTTGCATTTTAAGTCCATTATAATATGTTTTTTAGGTATTTTTTTGTGACAAATCCCTTTAAAAAGTCCAATATAAAGACATTTTGCTTGTTTGATCAGTGTTGACAACAGATAAATCACATGGGTGGCACTTCATGCTACAGGCCCGCATTTCTAAACTGTCCTTGAATAAATTGTTATTTAGTAATAACAAAGGGAAAGGTTTTAGCAGGTTTTAAGCCCTTTAGTTAGCTGTTCAGTCGGTTTTGTTGAATTTTGTTCTAATTCCCAAAAAATGTGCTCACAAGGATTAATCAATTTAAGCCATGAGAAAAGATTTATATGACTCATGACTGGAAATGTTGTTTATGTTGAATAGCGTGTTTGCTTGCAGACATCTGCATGTTCTGCAGACCAACTGTGCACTGACTATGAAGGGTTACACCAGCAATTAGCTGGAGTTAATTAACTGGAACTGAGTGCTGTGTAAATGTTTTCAATAACAAATATCCCCCCCCCCCCCCCCCACAGGAACTATGCTGCGAATTCACAGTTAAAGATCGATTCCTTCATGGGGAAAGATGTACAACTGGTGGTATGAAATAAAGCATTAATATCTGGTGATCGTAAACTAACTTTAAGTATTCAGTTTATGTTGGGTGGGTAATGTAACAGTGCAGGTTAATGGCTTTATTCTGTTTTTCTATTTGAGGGATTTCTGCTGTTTCCCCCAAAAAGGCTTTAGTCTGAGGAAAATGAAAATTGTAATTGTACAAAAGGTTGTAAGATGGGCACAGGGAGGAATAGACAACACTGACGTTAACACACGAAAACTCCTTGCAATCCGGGGAGCTCTCCACCTGAAGTCCAGCACCCTGAGGCTCTATGAGCAGCAGGAAGACGGAGAGTGGGGATTAGTGAGTGTCAGAACCACAGTTCAGGGTGAAACATGAAGCATCCACGAATACATCAGGAAGACAGCTCCCCTCGGGCAGCTGAAGACAGACAGTGATGAGGAACAGTAAGAGGAACTATGACCAAACCTCTGCACGGGATTGGTCATCCAGTAGACTGCAACATCAGGAAGGAGCACAAAGTAGAGAAGTACAACGAGCTGAAGGAACAACTGTAGCAGATGTGGAATAAAAAAAACAAAGTGGACCCAGTGGTAAAAACAGCGTTAGAAGCTGGTCTTTGACTGGAATAGGAGCAGCTAAGATACTGTACAGAACCCTAAAAAGGTCTCTGTGTTGTTAGTGTGAGTGTCATGTTGCTATTATCTGTACTGTCTGTCTTCTGTTTACTCTGAGAGCAAAGAAAAAGCTTATTCTGATTCTGAAAAGGGTGAAGATGCCATCAAATAAGAGTTACAGAAGATGGAAATAAAAATATTCCTTTGGCTGTAAAGGTGTGACTGAAATGCATAGTGTTACAGAATGCAGCTATAAATATTATGTAATAATAAGTTGATGATTTCCAACTGCGGTAAACAGTGACATGCCTCCAGCTTCCTTCAGGCAGACATCAGATCCGGGACGTGTTAGCGTCCTTCTGTTCCTCAAAGTTACAGATTCAGTCTGCTGCAGCTGAAATATGAAGAGACTGATTTCACTGCTCCTAAAAGACATTCAGTATAGATGAAAGTGATCTGAAATTATGAGGATTTTTGAATTATTATTAACTACAGTTACAGCAACACAAGGCACATATAAATCCTGACAATCTCTGGAGACTTTTTATCCACCCAGAGTTTTCACAGCTTTGCTGCTCATCCTCTCTGCTCAGACACTGAAGCTGGAGTTTAGCCAAGGACGTCCATTCACCTCGATAAGTTCCAGTCACTGAACAAATCCTTGTCCCACTGGACAGAAACACCTTCTCATCTTATTGTTGCTGCTGCGATGAAATGACCTTGGACTTTTGGGTGTTGGGAAAATGTTAACAAAACCTTTTGGGGAGTTTTGTTTTGTTTTGTTTGTTTTCTCTTAATATTCAGCTCCAGGAGATAAAGAGTCCTCGGGGAGACGGACGTCCACAGTCACAGCAAGTTCATTTGGAGCTTTCCTTTTTATGTGTGAAGCTGCTACACTTCAATTGTTTAGTGCACAGATGGTCCATTAGTCACTGATTATTTTACTTGATGATAGTTATGAGATTAATATGAAATGAGAGTCATGTGCCTTTGTGCTGGTCCTTGTTTGTCACCTTGCCTTGTTCTTACTGTCTTAACAGAAGTGAACAAGCAGGAAAGCACATAACAGCTTTAAATTCATTTAAGCTGCATTTTCATGGACTTGGTTTTGTGACCACAAAAAGTATTTTATTTATCCTTTCGTTAGTATAATGCTGCAAGTAAAATAAAGGATTCTTACTTAAACACGAGAGTCTGAATTTTTATTTTTAAAGGTGCTGCTTTTGCTTCACTGAACGTCTTTTTACAGTCCTGAAGAGTAATTACCAATTTTCACCCTGAGTGGCTGAAAGTCATCAAACGGCTCTGTCCTCTGCTCTACGGCTGAGCAAACAGAAAGGAGAGGAAGTCATTTAGAGAGCAGGATTTTCCTTCAAAACTGCTGATTAAAGCACATTGGATTAAAAATGACAGAGGATGGTTCACTGTAGTGAATTTAGGAACCTTTATTTATTATCTTTGTTTTTTAACACACTTTCTAACTAATTAATCTTTTAGTGAATATATAGAACACATAAGGCTGGTATGTGTGTCTTCCTCAAGCTCAGGGCAAATCCTGATGTATGCATCCTGGATGGACACTCACTAACCTCTCCTTTTTTCTTGTCGATGCTCAAAGTGCTTCAGCATGCCTCAGCTGGACTTTGGGTGGAACCCTCTGCTGTGAGGAGCTTTCACATCTCGACATCAGTGGGATCGTTCACCTGATGAAGCTGTCTTATTATTTCAGCTGGGTATTTGATGACTGGTAGGGCATAGCTGTTGATGATGAAGGCTTGAATTTTAATGCTACTACTGAACTGGTTTCTCCTTATGTAACACACCCCAAGCAAGAGGGCGGCTGACAGATTATGTCTGGTTCTGAAAAAAACAGATAAATTATGAGATGGACGACAGGTAGTGTGTTTCCTCTCTCGCTTCTGCCAGATCTTTATTTAAACACATTCATGTGTTCACAACAGGTTGCAAAAACTTCTTAACATCTCTGTCTCACATTCCCAAAGCCCAAAATCAGAATAAACTAAAATAGTATAATAATAGTATAAACAAAAATCTAAACAGTCATCTCTGTTGTTTGTTACTAAGAGCTATAAATCACACTTTTTTTCACACATCGTTTGATAAAGCAAACATTCCAGTATTGTACCATATACTAATGGCGTATCTGTGTAGTGGAAATCTCCACATCAACATTGCAGAGCGATCAGAATTATTATAGGTTATTACACTAACTTTAGACAATAACAGTGACAACATATCAAACTGTCTCAGCGAACACATTAACTCAAATATACAGGAGCCGTGGTGTACTTTTGTTACAAGAGGGTGCCTTAAGTTTAGAAAACAACAAAGCTAACAGCTACTCTAGGATGTGGCGAGCTAAGCTAGCTCCTACTCTCGATCGTAACACATTTCAATGAGCAAAACAGACGAATACAGATCCCAGCAAAACAAACTGCTGGTCAGGTTTTACCCTTATTTGGCATGTAAATTATGTGGACCACATGTGTGGCCTTATTACTTACTAACCTGAAAAAAAAACAGATAAATTATGAGATGGACGACAGGTAGTGTGTTTCCTCTCTCGCTTCTGCCAGATCTGAAGACGAGCAATAGCGTCACACTAAACCATCTCACTAGGGCGGAAGTGCCCCCTTGTGGCGTAACTAGGGATCACACCACATGTTGGATCTCCAACAAAAATCACAAGATTAAGGCCCTTCCTTAACAAAACTACACCTAAAAGCTTATACAATGTACAAAAATTAAATCACATAATGTGACCACACATTACAGTGTGTCACACTTACATGTCTTACCCTCTGGCAGTATTTGACTACAGCTGACCTCCTTGTGCTTTTATCATTGAACTGTGGGATATGCAGGTACTTGTAACTGTCCTATATGTCTGTATGTATCCTATCCTGCCACTCCTCACCCCAGATTGTCTTTGCCACCAGAGTGCCACAGATAGCAAGTCTAATTTCCATCCTGATGTCTGTACTGTAGGTCCGGGTGAGTTGATGTCTCACTTGCTGTTTGTGTACAGGTTCTTGTCTTACCCATGTACAGGATGTAGCTAATGCCCACTTTAATCTTGAATCTTTGACCAGATCTGACATTGAGATGAGTTGGCTGAAGAGTTTCAGGTCCATGGAGAACAACAGTTTCTTAAAACTGATAGTCTTGGAGTCTTCCAGTACTAGACTGACCTTTGATCCATCGTTATACTTGCACCAAGGATTACTTCCTGCTCTGTTTGTGTACTGCTCTAAACCAGTAGCTGGTGCTTTGAGCCTCTGGTTGTGGTGTGCTCATGTTTTGACCCAGGCACCTATTCAGCTTGGTTGCACTGATGTCTGAGAGGAACTTCCACAGTGCTGAGAGGCAGATGAATCGGCGGTAGTTCAATGTTGATCTTTCATGATCAGGCTTGTCCTGCCAGCCAATTAAGCTGTTCATTTATTTCTGCTGTGAAGTGCACACGGAGTGCTTTTTCAGCTAGAATGGATCATGCTAGGCCTGGTGCTCTCCAGTTCTCTGTGTCTGAGGCTCATTGTTGGATGTCTGCCTTCATGATGTTGACCGGTTCTTATTCCAGCAACAAGTCACCTGTCATTGGTGTTGTGTGACAGCTCTTTCCTCCAGATGTTTTTGCTCAGCGTCACCTCTGGATGGGTCTAGCTTTATGCCATTGCTGAAGGTACACCCTAAATGAGTGTTTTGAGAAGAAGCCATGTATTTTCCTGGCTTCTGCTTCTGAGGTGTATCTCTTAATGCACGCTTTACCAGGCAATGTAATAGGTGCAAGAGAATGTTATTTCTGTCTTAGGACAGAAGTACAAGTTGGTCATTTTTGCACCTTTCCCTAATCCTTGAATATTTGGTATCTCAGAGTCCAATCCAGTCCCCAATGCTGTTTTTGAAATAACCAGCCAATTAAATATTAAGTTGTAATTAATTAAAGTGTGTTTAAATGAATACCTTTATTTCTGAATGAATTTCAGTGTTGTGGCATTGCTGTGTATGATATTCAGAACTGTTCCTGACTCACATAGTGGTCACATCCCTCACACAACAGTCAAATATATGAACCTAAAAATATTCCAGGTAAAAAATAACCACACACACACACACACACACACACACACACACACACACACACACACACACACACACACACATATATATATATATATATATATATATATATACATATACATACACATATACAACAACACCCAGCACGCCCCTGCGGGCGGTTTATCCTTCAAGCTCGGGTCCTCTACCAGAGGCCTGGGAGCTTGAGGGTCCTGCGCAGTATCTTAGCTGTTCCCAGGACTGCGCTCTTCTGGACAGAGATCTCCGATGTTATTCCCGGGATCTGCTGGAGCCACTCGCCTAGCTTGGGAGTCACCGCACCTAGTGCTCCGATTACCACGGGGACCACCGTTACCTTCACCCTCCACATCCTCTCGAGCTCTTCTCTGAGCCCTTGGTATTTCTCCAGCTTCTCGTGTTCCTTCTTCCTGATATTGCTGTCATTCGGAACCGCTACATCAATCACTACGGCCGTCTTCTTCTGTTTGTCTACCACCACTATGTCCGGTTGGTTAGCCACCACCATTTTGTCCGTCTGTATCTGGAAGTCCCACAGGATCTTAGCTCGGTCATTCTCCACCACCCTTGGGGGCATCTCCCATTTTGACCTCGGGACTTCCAGGTTATACTCGGCACAGATGTTCCTGTACACTATGCCGGCCACTTGGTTATGGCGTTCCATGTATGCCTTGCCTGCTAGCATCTTGCACCCTGCTGTTATGTGCTGGATTGTCTCTGGGGCATCTTTACACAGCCTGCACCTGGGGTCTTGCCTGGTGTGATAGACCCCAGCCTCTATGGATCTTGTACTCAGAGCTTGTTCTTGTGCTGCCATGATTAGTGCCTCTGTGCTGTCTTTCAGTCCAGCTTTGTCCAGCCACTGGTAGGATTTCTGGATATCAGCCACCTCCTCTATCTGCCGGTGGTACATACCGTGCAGGGGCCTGTCCTTCCATGATGGTTCCTCGTCTCCCTCCTCTTTCTTGGGTTTCTGCTGCCTGAGGTATTCACTGAGCACTCGGTCAGTTGGGGCCATCTTCCCAATGTATTCTTGGATGTTTGTTGTCTCATCCTGGACTGTGGTGCTGACACTCACCAGTCCCCGGCCCCCTTCCTTCCGCTTAGCGTACAGCCTCAGGGTGCTGGACTTGGGGTGAAACCCTCCATGCATGGTAAGGAGCTTTCTTGTCTTTATGTCAGTGGCTTCTATCTCCTCCTTTGGCCAGCCTATTACCCCAGCAGGGTACCTGATCACGGGCAGGGCGTACGTGTTGATGGCCCGGATCTTGTTCTTACCATTCAGCTGACTCCTCAGGACTTGCCTGACCCTCTGCAGGTACTTGGTGGTTGCAGCCTTTCTAGCGGCCTCTTCATGGTTCCCATTCGCCTGTGGGATCCCCAGGTACTTGTAACTGTCCTCTATGTCTGCAATGTTGCCTTCTGGTAGTTCAATCCCCTCAGTTCTGACTACCTTCCCTCTCTTTGTTACCATCCGACTACACTTCTCCAGTCCGAACGACATTCCAATGTCATTGCTGTATAGCCTGGTAGTGTGGATCAGTGAATCGATGTCTCGTTCACTCTTGGCATACAGCTTGATGTCATCCATGTACAGGAGGTGGCTGACAACTGCTCCGTTCCGTAGTCGGTATCCGTAGCCAGTCTTGTTAATGATCTCACTGAGGGGGTTCAGGCCTATGCAGAACAGCAGTGGGGACAGAGCATCTCCTTGGTAGATCCCGCACTTGATGGTGACTTGTGCTATGGGCTTGGAGTTGGCCTCTAGTGTTGTACGCCACATCCCCATTGAGTTCCTGATGAAGGCTCTTAGGGTCCCATTGATCTTGTACAATTCTAGGCATTCCAGTATCCAGCTGTGGGGCATTGAGTCATAGGCCTTCTTGTAATCAATCCAGGCAGTGCACAGGTTGGTCAGTCTGGTCTTGCAGTCTCGGCTGATTGTTCTGTCTACCAGTAGCTGGTGTTTTGCGCCTCTGGTATTCTTGCCAATTCCTTTCTGTGTCCCGCTCATGTATTGACCCATGTGCCTGTTCATCTTAACCGATATGATGCCTGACAGGAGCTTCCATGTAGTACTGAGGCAGGTTATTGGTCGGTAGTTGGAGGGGACCGGTCCCTTCTTGGGGTCCTTGGGGATCAGGACCGTCCGACCTTCGGTTAGCCATTCCGGGTGTCTCTCGTTAACTAGCAGCTGGTTCATTTGTGCTGCCAGACGCTCGTGGACTGCAGTCAGCTTCTTCAGCCAGTAGGCGTGAACCATGTCGGGCCCTGGTGCTGTCCAACTCTTCATACTGGAGACCCTTTCTTGGATATCTGCCACTGTGATGGTTACTGGACCCTGTTCAGGGAGGTCGCTGTGGTCTGCCCTCAGATCCACTAGCCACTGAGCATTGCCGTTATGGGTTACGTCCTTCTCCCATATGCTCTTCCAGTATTGCTCCGTCTCCAGCCTTGGTGGTGCTGTTCTCTTATTATTGTTCCCTTGCCACTGAGAGTACACCTTTGCTGGTTCTGTGGAGAACAGCTGGTTTATTCTCCTGCCTTCTATCTCTCTGGTGTACCTCCTCAAGCGGCTGGCCAAGGCTGTGAGTCTTTGCTTGGCAGTTTCCAAGGCCTCAGGTATGGACAGCTTGCTGTATTTCTTATGCACCTTCTTTGTCGCACCTTGCTGCAACTCCGTTAGTTGGCTAACCTCCCTCCGTGCTACTTTGATCTTGCCCTCTAGCCTCCTTCTCCATATATATATATATATATATATATATATATATATATATATATATCTTTTCAGCACTGCCTCTGTAAAGAATTTTAGTGGTGAAATTTTAAATGGCTGTGGAGGAAACTGAAAAGTTTTTGATGGTCCACTGACACAAACAAAAGTCCTGATTAGTTCTTCAGTCAGTGGTTTTTATTTCCACTTGGACCATCAAAACTAAGAGGCTGTGTACTCTCTGCACCACCAGCTGCTGCAGATAAGAACTCCAAACGAGCTGCATGTACGTATGATGACAACAAGGTGTTGATATCCCTCTCTGCCTGTTACTTCTGTCTTCTCTTTGCGTGTTGTCAGTGTTGGGACAAAGAAGAAAAACTACTGCTACTGTGGCAAAAACCCCTCCTGGTTCCTGGTGGAGCCAAGACTTTCTGTCTGACACCCTCCTGATAGAATCCAATGGAGACTGGACTCTTCCAAAGGTTTATCAGCAGCAAAACAGCAGCACAATTACACCACAATCTACAATGGAAATGATTACTGGGAACAGCTTCTGGAAATTTACATAACTTAGAGTGAATGCCTCTCTCTCTCTCTCTCTGCATCTCTGCTTTTTTTCCTCCTATCTCTTCAATCCTGCAGCATCCCAGCATTGTTCTCAGCTCCACAGTTAAACCTGTTAACTTGTATTACATGGAGGTAAAGGATTCCCTCACTGTAATTCACACTGCAGTGATGTCCAGGACTGTTGTTTTGCTTTCTGGCAGGTTTGAGTTAAGCAGTGATTAGTGGTGGAAAAGGGAAGAAAACACTGTCCTTTCCTGCTAAAGAAGCTCAGCTCACATAAACATCTATTGTCTCTAACATCATGGCTCCTCCATCCTAACAGATAAACAACTTGTCGCCTTATCTGGCTTCACCAACACAATTTTTGTCTTACTGGAAAAAAAGTGAAACACTGTAACAACCTTACAACAGTTTGTGACATACACACAAATACACAAAATGTATTAATTCACGATTATTATATAAAGTACTGCACAAATACTGAGCTACTTCTCACTTTTTATATTTTGCTTTCATGCAGCCAGACTTTGGTCTTGACCGGTCTCCCCAGGCTTTCTGAAGCTCTTTCAAAGTTTTCTTTGGATATTGTCACTCATTTTCACTCCAGTCCACGTACTTGATCATTTTCAGAGGGTTTTTTCTTGTTTGTCCGTTTAAGACATTTAACACTGACCTATGAATTATTCAAGCACAGAAAAGGCACCTAACTCAAGTGATGAACCAGTGTTATCGCTACACATAACAGACAGCTCATCAAAGGACCATTTTTAAATTCTGTCTGCTGGCACTTTGTTACTCACATCCTGTCAAGAGAAACATATCACTTGTTCCCTTTTTTTGTTTTTGTTGAATCCACAAAATATGCCAACAACAACAACACGTTTTTACAGGCATAAAATAGTATTTTTGAATCAACGAGGTGATTCCCAAAGAGTTTTCAGTGGAAACCTTGTCATACCTCAGTCCTTAAAAATGTGAGGAGAGTGGAGATATCAGAGGACAAAAGAAGTGGCAGGCCTAAATCTACATTTATATTTATCTATAAAATCTACAGCACATGAACAGTATCTGACACTCATGTCCTTAATGGGCAGAAACTACGTTACAGGACCTGAGAGATTCGTCTGGCCCTTTCAGTTGATCGAACTACTGTTTGCTGAAGCCTCATCAGTAGTGGTCTCGATGGAAAAGTGGCTGTCAAGTTGATTTCTCTTCCCATAAGAAAGGAAAATCAGGAGCCCTGGAGAACTACTCCTGAGAACTGCTGCAAGAAGTTTACATAAGAGAGTTGTTGTGTTTAAGAAATATCAACTTTCAAGCTTGTTACAATTGTGCAAACTCTGTTTTTGCCTTAAATATTGTGTTCCCAGTTACATGTTTGCACATGTTTCAAACGCATGCTGACTGTAACAGAAACCAGGACAAGTGCTCATACAAACAGATCCATTTTTAAAGTTTGGTCGAGTTTTCCTCCTTTGCAAGGTCCTCACAGATATTCCTCAACAGGTCCTTCATGACAGAGAGATCAGCCATTATGCAAATACCTCCAGAAATCAAAGCGTGTGATGCTTTCCACTGGAACTTGTCAACATCAAATGACTGGAGAAGTGGAACTTGTTGAAAGCAATCAGGCATAGCAGTGAATCTCGACTCTGACACGGTGGACAAACTCAACCGAGCATGTAACAAATCACACCGTGACATTCGTCCTGCTTTTGCTCGACAGTGTCCCCGTGGGAGAGGAAACACTGATCCAACCAAGCATGGTGTGTGCCGGGATGCTGCTGCGATCGACAGCTTTTATTTAATCAACATGTTTTACACACGTGGATGTTTGACTGGGGCACCTGGGGACCTCGAGAATAATTTACAGTAAGAAGCAATTATAGTAACAAAATAATAAAAACAACAAAAAGTATTTCTTTTTAAAGTATTGTTAGTTGTGAAAGTAATGTCCACAGAGTCAGTGTGACCACAGGCGAGTGTCAGCACGTAGATCGACTTATAAATCGACACCTTCGGGGTCAGCTCTCTTCACCGCAACAGACCAATACTTAAGCTCCTCCATGCCTTCACTGACCTGGACTGGCCACTCCATCCTACTCCAGCTGAGAACCACAGATTCAGACGGAGGTGCTAATTCTCATCCCATCTGCACCACAATCAGCTGCAAACCACTTCAGTCCAAGCTGGAGGTCACGATGGAGGCCAATGAAAAAGCAGAGATGACTCTCTGCTCTCCCCACCTAGACAGCACCTAGAAATATTATGTAAATATTATGAACAGCATTAGTGACAAAGGCTCGGCCTGTCTGCCCAGACTGACTTACAGCTGGTAATGTGAACCAAGCTCTCACCGTGGCTGTGCAGAGACCAGCAATGATTAAAAACAACTAAGACGTGGCAGGGCGTGCCTCAGCTGTCTCAGGTGCAGAAGATCAATAACGATAACGTCCCGTGCAGATGATAAAAGCAACACTGGAGTCCTTTGCATTTGCAATGACAGAGAGAGTAGCCCCACTGGATTCTGTGTGTTATCTTAATTTAGGAACAATGGCAAATATTAAGTGAACAAATAATTCAGTTTATTAAAACTGCAGAAGGCAGAATTGTGTACATGAGTCCCCAAAACATTTAGATTGTGAAAAAAAAATCATAAGGAACAAACTGATAAAATTATTTAAAAGAATTACGGGTTAAACATTTCAAAAGGAGGTGTCGTTGCTCCTACTGTCTCTGAAAAGCAAAATAAAACAAAAACAAACGTTCAGCCTTGAAGACCTAAGTTTAGGAGGAGTGTTTTTTTATGCAGTGAATATTTGCCAGGAGAAGTGTGCAGGAGCAGTCTGGAGACAAATCCCTGAGCTGAGTCTTGACACTTTATGCTAATCTGCTCTATTATTTGCCTCTATTTGCCCTTGATGGAGACAGCTGCACCCTCAGGCAAGTTGGAGAAACAGTTTTTGGATTAATGCCTGCCACGACAAATGCACACACACACACAGAGCGAGCCGGTGCTGATGTGAGTCTGACTTTCAGCACTGATCTGTGTCACGGCTCAAGCCAGCATTTGCCATCCGAAACACCACGACACTTTCTCTGTATGCGAGCAGCTGTTGAAATCTCTAAACAGTTCATTTTTTCACGCCACATTTCTTCTCTAAACAGCAATGTCGCTCTCTGATAGACCCCTGTGCCGGTTTAACACAGAACTTAATGTTGGGTGCTGCTAAGAGCCGTGGAGAAGAGGCTGCAGCCAAAAGATGACAGCGGTGTCAACATTCACGCCCACCTCTTCAGCCCCGGTCAGCTTGACAAAGAGAACCTCAGGGGTGAAACGAAGAGGAGAAAGCACTAATGTTTCAGCGCTCGAGTCAGCCAGAACAGTTCAGCCAATCGAGTGGAAGAAGCTCTCATATTCAACTCTTCAGCCACTGATGTGCAAACTAGAAATATTTAAGGAGGAATTAAATGTGTTGGGGAACAGGGCAAAAGGAAAATCCTAATTGGAATATACTATTTAAAACTCTAAGGTATGTGCAGAGCTGTGCCCCTCACTGAAATATTAATACAATGCAAGCACGTATAATGAGAACTTTTATTTTAGGCAGTATGTCTTCAGCCTATTTAAATATTTAAATATGAAGCAATTTAAATAGTTGTTTTGCCAGTTTTCAAAAAGAGATATTAACTGAAAAGGTATGTTTAAACTCTTGTGCATTTTCATACTTAATGTGAAACATCTATGAGTCCCTGAAAATTACACCCAGCGTTTTCTACACTGTTTAATTCTGATCAAATATTCTGGTGTCAAATTTATTCCTGCTGACAAAAAAATTTGAAGGTGCCCCTGAGTACAGCAGACAAGACGCAGGCAGCTTAACAGACTTTCAGCCAGAAACTACACAAGGGATTACTGTAAGTCAGGGGTGGGACACTTCAGGCCTCGAGGGCCGGTGTCCTGCAGGTTTTAGATATCACCCTGGGTCAACACACCTGAATCAAATCATTAGTTCATTAGCAGGCATCTAGAGAACTTCAAGACATGTTGAGGAGTTAATTTAGCCATTTAAATCAGCTGTGTTGGATCAAGGACACATCGAAAGCCTCCAGGACACCATCCCTTGAGGCCTGGAGTTCCCCACACCCCTGCTGTAAGCCATCAAGATCCACTTTCTGTAAATTTGCAAATGCAAATTTTAAATTTAAAGATGCAAAATCAGAGGGATGCCAATGGCTGTGCAGGAGAGATATACACTTGTGTTTTTTACCTCACACAATATATTAATAATGAGTAAAAAGACAAACAAAGTGGCATAAACTAAGAATAACTGTAACACAGTCGACCCAAGCAAATGAAAAATGGTCTTCTAGGAGGAGAGAGACGTCCTGGGAGGAAACCGTCTCGTATCTCAGGTGAAATAATTTTCCTTGGAAAATGGGAAAACAAACAGCAGACAACAACAACAACAAATACTAACATGAGGCCGTGGGTTGTCATAACTCTAATGTCACACCAGCCATCTGCATGTCCTCCTTCACTATCCATAAATCTTCTCTGCATCTTCCTCTTTTCCTCATGCTTGACAGCTATATTCAACATGCTTCATCCAATATATCCACTATCCCTCCTCTGCACATGTCTCAACGGTTTCTCTAACTCTGTCTCCAAACTGCTCAGACTGGGCTGTCCATGCTGGTCACTCTCAACAAAAACTTGCTATGGAGTGAAAATTAATAAGTGCATTTTTAAAGCTGTGTATAAAAAAGGACATCCCAGAGGGTGCTGCACTAGTAGAAAACAGAAAATGTGGTTCTGGTTGTCTGTATGTTGTATATCTACAATGTGTAAGTGTGTAGAGTGTCATACTGCTGTCTGCAAAGCTAACTGCCCCAAAGTTTTACTCTAAAACCCAATCAAATATGTACAAGAACATCACAATTAATTTGTTTTTAGTTTATTAATAATAGTGAAGCTTTTTTTGAGTGTGAAAGAAAATGAAAATGCAGTGAACAAGCAGATCATTTCAATTTTTTCATGTGCTGCGTCTGCTAGCTAGCATATAGAAGATATCCGCACAGCTGGCTCTCGTTGAGCAAACAAGTATACAGCCTCTGTGTGCATATTAAATCTGCTCATATGCATAACATTAATAAAACACTTAAATACTCCTCGCACTATTTAAATTCAATGAGAAGTTCAGCACAGCAGCTCAATTTTACGTAGGAGACAATTCAGTAGTTTAAAATGTTTTTATCTTTTTCATCTGATACAGCTCCACACTGATTTGGAAGAACAACACACAGCAGACCTCAGATTATAATAGAGCATTTTACATTTGCATTTTAATTTTTGTGAATATTTCAAGCATTTAACCCAGTCTGTTGGGAGGAAGAGGAGAAAAAAGGTTGTTTTGATCCAGTGAGCAGTTTCATCTAAAGTCAGCATTTGCTGTGTTTTCATTTTAATGTTTAGCCTTTAGGGGAAGGTCTGGCCACTTATCGATCAATCTATAGTGAGAGAAATGCCACTGCATCGCTGCGGATCAGCAGATTGGCCTTTCTGGATAAATCTCATTAACTGGGCAACATTGCCAGTCTGCTGTCAGTCATCAAACCAAAATGTCAGGAGAATTCTGGCACCTTTGCTCCGTGTGCTGAGGGATTTTAAACAAGCCGATCAAACACGGAGGAGGCAGAAACCTCTCGCTCGAGTCTTGTCAGAGCGGGCTTCTAGCGCTCAGATTTCACTTTAACTACATAAATGTCATCCACAAAGGCCGTGGCCGGGCCAGATGTCCATGTGAAAAATAAAAGCACTGGGGTCAAAGAAGCATAATTACACACCTATTCATTCTGCAGTATTAAAATCCCCAAATCTGCCTGGCAAAACTTACAAAACTTAAAGCTGTGAATAGTCTTTTTACACTAAGTATCACGTTACCCCAAAGGCTAGATCTTTCATGTTTAAAACAAACTTATCAGTTAGTGTCAACTCACACCACATGGCCAGTGACAGACCGTTCAGTAAAACTTAACATTCACAGGCAGGTCTGGTTTGGGATTAAATTAAAAGTCTGCCTTTAAGCATCGCATTTGGCTGCTGTTATTGTTTTTCTCTTCATACTTGCTTTAAAGAGATCCCTTCTTAAAGTAATGAAGCTGGAAGAGCTGTTAGGAAAATCTAGTCTTTATGCCAGGTTTCAGCGTTCCAAACACATAGACTCAGTAGATATTTCTCAAAATATTCTAACAACAACTTGGGAAATATCCTCTTTTAATTTCCAGACTGTATTTCTTTGTGGAGCTGTGATGAGCATCCAGAAGAAAATGTGGCAATCTTGGAGGGGGAGACAGAGGACTGGAAGTTTGCTGCTTCTGTCTTTACACTAGTGGATTTTTTTGTGGATGTATGCAAGGAAAAAAACCAGAAAGAAGAAAGAAAAGAAAATGCTGGTAAAGGATTATGTCCAATATTTAAAATGCTTGTCCTTTCCAACTAAGAAATGCATTTAGAAATGAGTGCTGTGAGATTTGTGTTGCTAAAAATATCAAACCTGATGCATATGCCAACATTTATTTATTTATTTGTCTGATTCAGACTACTGAAACCTCATTTCCATTGTGTTTGACATGAATATAAGACTGTGGATTTTGTCCAGCTGTCACACTGATGAGAAAAAGCCAAATTCATGCAGAAAACTATAAAAAGAATCAATGATTAACGACACAAAAGAACAAAACAAAGACAACAACGACAGAATCATGTGTAATATAAAGATCATGACACCACCATCATTTACGTTTGCATCGCTTAAACGTAATTAAATTCCACCAAGGCCTGTGTAGAGAAGAGGTGTCATGGTCCTGGGTCGTTGACCCAGCGTTTTGTGTTTTGTGACTATTTCCCTCTGTTCTAGTTATTCTGTGTCCTCCCCCCTTGTGTCCGGTTCGGGTTCTAGATTTCCTGTTTTACTTTGTAGGTCTGTGTCTCGTTATGCCCATTAAGTTCCAGCTGTGTCCCCTCCTGTGTGCCATTTCCTCATTACCTGGTGTGTGTATTTATAGTTGGTGTCTGCCTGTGCTCCTCGTCGGCGTTCATCCATGTATCACTGCGTTCCTCCGTGTAGCTCTGCATTCTATGGTGTTTCGTTCCTGTCTCTGCGTCTCTCTGCCCCGCACCCCTTTTGTATGGTCTCAGGTTTGTCTTTAGTTTCTCCCAGTTTAGGTTTGTAATTGCTCATGTTGAGTTGCCTGTTTTTGCCACCACCACCACCTTGTAAATAAACATCACTCTGTCATCAGTTCGCTGCATCTTGGGTCCTCCTTTTCCTCCACACCACACGGCTCCCTCCGCCAGCCGTGACAAGAGGAAAATGTTCAATATGGACCAACATGGATTTTGATCCATATTTTGTCAGCTGCACATTCATGTGTGATTCTCCTGTTCCCACACATCCCAAACATGCTCTACTGGATTAAGATCTGGAAGGTGACGGTGAACTCTGCGTCATGCTCAAGAAACCAGTTTGAGTTGTTTTGAGCGTGTCATCCTGCTGCAAGCAGCCGTCAAAAATGGGGACACTGTGTCCACAAAAGGATGGACGTGGTCAGCAACAATACTCAGGTGGGCTGTGGCGATTTCAAAACAAAGTTTAGACGGTACTAAGGGGCTTAAAGTGTGCCAAGAAAATACCAACCACACCATTACACCACCTATACCTGCCTGAACTATTGATACGGGGCAAAATGGATCCGTGCTTTAATGTAATATACCCCAAACTGTGACTCTACCGTTTTGTTTTTTTGTTTTTAGTTCATCTGCACAACCATCTCCATGGTTTCCAGGAAATTCCCAGTGTCTCATCCGCATGTGCATCTCTTTAGCTACTTGCTAGACTCATCAACTTGGTTTTTTCAAGTGACCTTTGTAGCAGGCTCTTTCTGCATGAACTGCAGGGGGCAACTACTGTGCTTTAAAAAGTAAGTCCAATTGCAAGGAAGTCTTTGGGAAAATGACCTTATTGTTCACTTTATTTATTACGGCTTTCCTGAAAGTTCACAGATTTTATGAAATGTGCTGTGTTTTGAAATGTTTTAGTGTCTTAAGTTATCTTGGTCCTTTATTCCAACTTGGACAAAAGGCATCCATCATTTCAACTTTCAGACATCCCACTTCATCAGAATCTCTGCTCGCACAACCTAAACTGCCTGGATGTCATTTCTCACTTGGGAAATATAGCTCCATGATTTCTGTTTGAAGGTAGCAAAAGATATCACCTCCGAGCAGCGCGCCATCTCACTCATCAACATTTTGGGCCTTTCTGCTAAAGAAGAGCAGATACAGGGAGAAAAATCTGGGTGTGTGAAATATATTTTGACAGTTTCCAGCTCATTCTGACAGATAAGGAGTGACTCTTCAGGGCTGTCTTGGATAAAAATATAGTGGAAATTCAGAGCAACGTTTCAAAAGGCTGAGCAGCTTCCCTGCAGATTTTTATCCTGCTGGTTAGCTTTTTTTTTCTGTCCCCCTGTCACTAGTGAGTGGCTTACACCACACCATCACTGCCAACCAGCGGGGGATACAGAGAGATTGTTAGCTACCTGGAGCTCTTGTCACTCAGGTCTATCTTAATAGAGATCTCACAGTTTGGAGCAACCAGTGAAACCCAAAGCCTTATGAGGAGACAAAAACCAGCCCAGAGCTTTAACACCAGAAGCAGTTGTGACTGTTTTTCCTGTTGTTCGAGTAAACATGTTTAGCTGCACCAACACAGAGCTTCACATTCCCATACGTTATCAGTGCTTTCCATACCAAATCTGACTATTTCCAAAACAAGTCTTCTTTTCCCCAAGGTCTGATCAGGTTCCAGCAGTTTAACTAAGTGGTTACGATAAGAGGGGAAAACTTATGTTCCATTTTATACATTTCATAGCACGACGGGTACTATCAGTATAGTACAGTATCAGCGACACATATGTGGGCAGTGTGGAGAAATTTTGTGTTAGACCTGGGTTATAAGGAAGTCTTACAGATGAACAAAGCAAAGGGGAGGAAGAAATGGCCTAAACAGACAGACAGACATCCCAACAGTACAAAGAATGTCAAAATGTCCATACCCTTACTGTAACTTTTTAAGGCTAGAAAGTGATAGCTCATAATATGAGCTGAGTGATGCTCAGAAGGTTAGAGTAGAAGTAGAATAGTAGAGAAATAAGTTATTGAAGTTTAGTGTATCAGTGCATCATACTGTGAATAGAGTTTAGATATACATAAAAGTTTTAAACTAATTTGAATGTAACTGAGAGAAACAAGTATTCCCGATCAAAACATGACTTAGTGCTTGGTGGCGAAACTCCTGTTGGCGAGCATAGCAGTAAGAAGTTTCATGTAGTTGGTCACCAGGTTTACACACATCTCAGGAGGGATTCTGGCCCACTCATCTTTACAGAAACTCTCTAAATCCTTTAGGTTTCTTGGCCGCTGCTTGGCAACTCAAAACTTCAACTCCATCCACAGATTTCATACAGGATTGAGGTCTGGAGACTACCTAGGCTACTTTAATGTGTTTTCTTTTTAAAAAAATATATATTTATTCGCTTTACACAAATTGTGGTCACAATAGAATGAGAACATTGTGATTATACATAGAAATAAAGCACAAAAACAAGAAAAAAAGAACAGAGATTTGCCTCTTGCCAAAAGGATCTATTTCCGAAATAGTATCCACTTGATTTTTAGGAGATAGGTGCAGATTTTCTACAGGATTGAGGTCTGGAGACTGGCTAGGCGGCTCCATGACCTTAATTTTTTTTCTCTTTAGAGTCTCCTTTGTTGCCTTGGCGATATGTTTTGGGTCATTGTCATGGTGGAAGACCCATCCACAACCCGTCTTCAATGTTCTGGGTGAGAGAAGGAGGTTATCGTCTAATATTTTACAGTACCTGGCTCTGTCCACTGACCCCTAAATGCTGATCCAAGCTCTAGGGTTTGATTTTGGTTTCAGCACTTTGTCCCAAGCCCTCTCTCACTTTAGATATTCACTGGCAAACTTAAGACAGGCCTGTGCGTGTGCTGTCTTGAGCAGGGTGACCTGGTGGGCGCTGCAAGGTTTCAATCCATTACAGCACAGTGTGTTACCAGTGGTGTTCTTGGTGACTGTAGTCCTAACTGCCTTCAGGTCATTAACTAGCGCCCCCTGTGTAGTTTTGGACTGATTCTCCACCTTTCTGATGACCATCTTCACCCCATGAGGCAAGATCCTGCACAGAGCTCCAGACTGAGGGCGGCTGACGGTCATTTTATACTTCTTTTATCCCTGAATAAGCACACCAACACAAAGCTTCTTGCTGAGGGTCTTGTAGCCCATTCTAATCTACAATCATGTCCCTGACATCATTTGCCCAAACTGATTCTGTGAACAGGTGCTTTATGCAATAATCAGGAGTATCTGTAACTGATCTATTGATTGACTGTAGTCTATGTACCACATGGACACAAAGACAAAACATTTAGAATTCATGCTGCAGAGACTTGCTGGATATCCGGCTGATTATAATGCTCTGTTTTGGTTTTTTTGTTACTAAATACTTAGCAAATAACATATTTGTGCAATAGAAACTGTAGCAGTGGCACCACTATAGAAGTAACCAAATAACACAGTAGACAAGGTTTACAGCCTGTCTGTTTAAGTTTAAAACTGCAACACTGTAGCAGTCTTAAACCCACTTCACCCCCACAGACTATCATTAAAAAAAGGAGTTTATAAAAATCTTGACAGGAACTTTAAAACACAGGAAGCTCGTATCCTCTGCACGTTTAAATTCATGTAAGTGTTGATGTCTGTAAAAGTTTTTACTGTGCCAAGGAAAGCAATTGGTAAGTCTTTGAGTTAAACTCGTTTCCTATAAAGCATACACACACATTTAACAGGTTCAAATGACTTTGAGTAAAATTCAATACTGCACGCTGTGAGGTAGCTGCACTGAAGTCTGCTCGTCTTCTTCGCTCTCTGGTTTCCATTCAGCAGAGCCTCAGAGTAAACGTGCAGTCTTAGTTTGCAACAAAAATCAGGAGTCTGAGGAGAACCCTGTCAACCAGTGTGCGTGTGTTTTTAAATAACCAGCAAGAATGCAATTACCATGCAGAACCAGTAGCAGGAGACACAGAGGTAGGTTTGTCTACATTTGCATGTCTGTAGAAGGAAGGGGAGTTCCTCAGAGGTGGTCCCACACATACATAAGCATGAGAGATAAAAACTGTGTCAGCCTGCCATGTACACGTTTAAACCCTCTATCCTTGCTATCCGTCGTCAGCAGACGGCATCTCTTCATCCTGTGAGGCTAGCTGTCACTCAGCTGTTTAATGAGATGTAAATTAATGTTATACTGCTTTTAATTAATGTAGCAGATAGTCATAAGTCTTAATAAAAAAATACAGAGCTATTAAATTTAAGTGTCTGTGGGGAGACAAATGCTGGCCTAAGTGAAAGAGCTGCATCTTGCGATCCTGTTCATGAATGAAGCGGAGACGAGAGCATCTGCGATGATGAGGGGTAGCATTACCAGCCTGAGCCAGTTGATCTGATTCCTACCCTCGGACGCGGTCATGACCTCTGGGTTACGACCAAAGGGAAAAAATTATGAATCCCAGCAACTGCCAAAAAACATCCACTGTAGGACCTGTGACTTTAGACTGAGGGAAAGGGTGAAGGCTATAATACAGCGGGGCAGAGAGAGATTTTGCTTTAGGGAGAGTAAATGCATCAGTTTGACTGGAGATTTAAGGCTCTAAGATTCTGACAGAGACGTGAGACTGGGAGGTCAGTTCTTTCATCGTAATTATGCAAATTCTCATGACCATTGATCACCAACCACTGATCAATGGCCATGAGTACCATTTACAGAGAGTTGGGGAATGGCTGCAATTGCAGCATTGTAAGATGGTGACAGATGTACCCTCAGGCCCCCTCCTCGATTCAGAGATGGCCTTTCCCTTTTCACGTAAATGGCCTCCTTGACTCCGCGCTCAAACCAGCGTTCCTCCCTGTCCAGGATGTGTGCATCCTCATCATTGAAAGAGTGTCCACTGGCCTGTAGGTGTAAATAGACTGCATTTACCATACCTGACTTAATTTGTTAGACTTCACCTTCAACATCTTCTGCGTTCTTGTGTCATGACGGCTGATCATTGGTTCTGTGCCTGCAGTGGCAACACATCAGAGCATAATCAGGAGCACCTGCGCTGCTTTTTTTCTAAATTGTTTATCATCACTTTGCTTCCTGAGCAAAATTCAAGGGTTCAGAGATGCATGTAGAGCAGTTTCAAATGAAGTGAAAATGAATTTGTCAAAGTGAAGATAATCAAAGGTACCAAATGAAATATTTCAGTGTAAGTTAAAAACCACATATAAAGCTAAAAGTGCACTTTAGGTGTTAGACTTTGAGTTTTTATTGTCCCGGTGGAGTGGACAGCAGCTCAGTCTATGTTTATCATTTCCCATGCAGCCAGTGACTGAGCAGATATTAGCTTGGCCTTATCAGCACAGGCCACAAAGGGCTGAGGGTGAAGTGGAGCAGAAACAGCTCCTCAGGGATACAGCTAATGATGGTCCCCACTGATGGAGCCTGACACGGGGCCTGAGGTGTAGCCTCACTGTGGAGCTCAGCAGCAACAGCCACCACTGTGTAATTTCAAAGATAACAGAGAAATCTTCTTACTCTGTAAGGCTGGAGTTAAGAGTATTGATGTTAACTTTCTAATTTTAGCTGATTATAATTGAGAGGACAGACTGCAAGGTCAGTGTTAAAATCCTCAGAGGGGCCACAAAAGTCCAACTGAAGAGCACGAAACTCTCCGCTTCCACATCAGGACAAAGTCAACTACAATAATCCACCAATACTCAAAGAAACCTGTCCTCGATCGTTCAGTCTCAGTCAAATATATGTGGCTTAAATACCTGATGAAGATGTGTTTGCAGTTACAGCCTTTATATTATACTCCAACCAGACTGGGAGTCAGCCTTGTGAGATTATTTTATATCATATTTTTGCCTTAAAAGCAGATCAATTATTTACCGCACACAACCAAAAATCATAAGATTGCTTTAAACTATTTTACTCTCTGTACAAGAGATAAGGAGGAGGAAACTGCTAAATTTGGAAAACCCTGTTGTCACGGTACTGGGTCGTGTGACCCAGTGTTTGAGTTTTATGTATTTTTGTATTCATTTTCAATCTAGTTAATTTCTAGGTTGCTGTTCAGACCTTATTTCTTAGTTATTACTGTCATCTCCCCTTGTCCCCAGTCTCCCTGGTTCCTGCGTCTATGTTTCATGTCTATGTGGTTATGTTAAGTTCATGTCATGTTTTATCTCCATGTCTATGTCTCCGTGTTTCCTGTTTTACTATGTAAGAGTCTGGTGTTCTTTGTTCATTGTAGTTAGTGTTACTCTCCCCTGTATTGTCATTATGTTTCATTTGAGTCAGCTGTGTTCTCATGTGTCTCCACTTCCTCTGATCACCTCATGTGTGTATTTAAGTCCTCTGTTTTCTGAATGTCGTTGTCAGGTCGTCTGTTATCTCCACCATTGTCTTAGTTATTGTCATTGTTATAGTCATAGAACTTCATAGTATTTGTTTCTTAGTGTTTTTTAGTTTGCTTAGGGTTCCATGTTTAACTACTGCTATCATCCAAATAAAGGATCGCTTTCTGTTTAAACCTGCAACTCCTCGTCCACATCTGCTTTCGGGTCCTGTTTCAAAAAACACACCGGCGCACCCCGCCGTGACACCTATATATCTTGACTGTGGTACTTTAAGTTCGACCCTTATTTGACCACAGTGGATGGATCTGCATGTTGATTTGACATATTTTTTACACGGGATGCCCTTCCTGACGCAAACCCTCCAATGTACTGCAAGGCTGCATTAAATACACCAGCTTTGTGACCCCTGAGGTTGATTTTGTGTCTTCTGGTCTCAAACCAGTGGATTTTCACAGCTAAGATGGACATGGGCGATTTTTTTTTTTTAAATCTGTGACATAATTTGAGTCAATGTCATCTTTTAAAAAAGCTGTTTTTATTGAATTGGTGAATACAGCTTTAACCTCATCTCATGGGTATGAATGTGTAACTGAAGCAATTTAAAGTAGGACAGTCTTTAGAAAGAGAAAGAATGCAAGCTCAGCTAAACTGTTTTCCTGGAAGAATGAAGGTGTATTAATGTGGGGCTTGAGATAAGAGCAGTTATAGAGAATTCAAAATTCTGAAGAACTATGTGCATACACAAGGGCGTAGATTTGGCATGGACGGAAGGGACATGTCCCCACCAATATCCAACGATTATTGAATTGTCCCCACCAATAATTTGATCTCTTCGAGTAAAGAAAAACAAACCCGATAGAAAGAAAAAAAACGATCTGTCAACGTCTCATTCACCCAGCGGTGCAGAAAGAGTTAAATTACGTTCTCTACTGGAGTCCTACCTCATGTGACCTACCTCTGTTTAGTTTTAGCAGCGGCAAGCCTGCGATGCAAGGACATGCAAGGAGGAGAGGAGGATGGCAGCAACAAGGAAGAACCTGGATATAAGAAAGTATTTTTCAAAGAAACCTGTAAGTCACTTAAAACCAAGTTCACTCATAAAATGTGTCCGTCTTAATAACGTAACAGGCTTTGGCCCACATCAGTCTAAAACTGTATGCAACCATGAATAACGTGTTTTGTAAACTAACTGCACAACATGCAGCACTATTAGTTCTCTCAGTCCCAGAGTAGCATTTCTAATTTTGATTGAAGCTGTCAGAGAAAACGGCAGCCTCGAGCAAGCCAGGATATTAGTTTACAGAGGCTGTTAAAATTATATGTCTAACGTTAAAATGTTGGTGACACAATAATTTCATCCTAATGGCACTGACATATTCATAGGGTTGATTTTTGAGACAAAATATAATGAGGTAGTCATGATTTTGCAAATATCCACCTTGTAGTGCAGTTTGCACAAATTGTTTTAAAAATGCACTCACCCTACAAACATTACTGATGAGTCAAGATCTGCACAAATTGACAGAAACACTGAAGCAGCTGCACATTTTATTCTTATTGTCATGTATGTCCTATTTGTCAGGCGACAGAGGCAGCTCTGCCATGTTGTAGCTCAGAGGTGAGGAGGCAAGGTCACAGGTGACTGGCTGATGATTTGGTGCTATAGATTAACTAGTATTTATCATCATAACAATTGTTAGGCTGCTGGTGTAAATTGATTCATTAGTGTATATTTGACAAAGAATCTGAATTGACATGTCTCACTTTTTATATGGCACGAATCAATGTGTTATTTTATCAGGTAGCAATATGTCCTAGTGCAGTCGGAGGGGAAGAGCCAGGGTCAAAGGTGAGGCACATCAGGCACATAATAATAATTTTAATCTGAGGATAAAATGCATGTACTGAGGCTGAAAGAAGCTTCAGTGTTCTCAGAAGACTAAAAAGATGGGTAAGGTTAACAATGACTCAAATGAGATTAAACAATGCTGCTGTATGCCATGTCCACCAGAAGAGCTGGACAGTATAGATGTAAAACAAATGTGCCAGCAGTTTATCTCAGTTAACGAGAGGAGCAGGCATGTGTTTGGCTCCTTCACATAGTGGACATTGAGTTGTTGTGTGGGTCAGCAGTAGTCCGTGTCTGTTGCTGTAACAGTAGTTCATGTTTAGAATAGAAAATCTCAGCTCACTGATTTGATCGGGGCAATAGTGCCTAAAATGTTGCAGAGATCTTTTACTTTGTGGTAATCTTAGACGAGTAGTTTTATGGACAAAAACCACCAGATCATTCAGTGTTCTCTTAGTGCTAATGTATCAGAGATGTTGGTGTAGTATAACTGAAGTAATGTTGTTAAGTCCTTAAAGTCATATTCATGAAGCTATTTTTATTTTTGTATGATACCTGATTTATATGGAATATGGTTGAAGTAAATTAAGCCTAAAATACTTTAGTCAGTCATTTGTTTAATAGTAATTTAACATTATATAATTCACATATAAAACTATGAATTGTAATTTTAAATGGTTTAAAAGCATGCAGAATAGCATATGTAGGCAAGTGTCTGCATCTGTGTGCATGTTGATCATTTTTTAAACACTGATTAGTGCGAACACAAATCATCCAATGTGTGACTACAAAGCAGAGGTGTCAGCCTCGATGACCTTGATATATTTCTAATTAAAACTTCTTATGTTTATTTCCCTGCTGAGTAGCACACAGACTGTACATGACCTACTCCTGGAATCATTTCTCTTGACAGTAAAGTAGCATATCGTTAGCTTCATAGCATAAGTGCCTAAGTCATTGACTTAGTCAAATGACTTAGGCAATTATGCTATGAAGCTAACGATATATAAAAATATCCGCTCACTTTCTGTGGAAAACGTCTTATCAAGCGTTCTGTCTGAGCACTGGAGTTTCTGACATGAAATGCTCTCACAGGTCGTGAGCTGGATGTCTGTACAAGCCTGCACATCATATCGGCAGAGTCACAGTTTCTGAGCTGCATGGATCTGTCTGATCTCCACGTTATTTCACACGTGTCTGCTTCCGTGAGTCCTGCGATGGGAGGTGTGACTACACCTCTGGCTTCTGGTAGATAACTTCCCCTCAGGGTTGCTGTCATTCAGAGGTTTTGAATTATAAAACTAATCAGCATGAAATCCTGAAGCCTGCAGAAGTGCAAAAAAAAAAAGACAACCTAAACTATTTGAAATAAAAAGGAAAATAAAGCAGGTCTGTGGCTCTTCACTACTCTCCACCAGGTGTGTCTCATTAGCAGGAAATTCACGGGGGGGATTCATCACCTTAATTAAGGCTTTGTTGCAGTACAGTGCTCCGCTTCTATAACCCCACTGTGCACACTGCCTGCTGGCTCCATGATCAAAAAGCAGCCATTGTTGAACTCATTAGTTACCTATTGTTTTGCTGCAACAGAAAGTCAAAATCTCTCCTGTAAACAGCCCTGCCCTGGCCTATTTATGGGCTCAAATTGTGGTCATAAATATTTTGTACTTGTAAATCAGTTTTGTATGTGTAAAAAGAATTTGTCTGTGCGTAAAAAAGATTTGTGTGTGGACTTAGCCAAAAAATATGTGTGAAACTCTGCACTCAAGTTTCAAGTTACAAGTACGGATTTTGACCCTATTTTTCTTCCTTTCATCTGATTGGCCAATGTCATGTCAATCACAAATTTAACAATCCAATCACATACACATTACACATACAAATCTTTTTCATGCACACACAAATTCTTTTTACACATACAAAACTGATTTGGAAGTACAAAATATTTATGACCACAATTTGAGCCCATACCTATTCTGACGTTTTTATACGCAGAAAATGTGAGTTTAAATGTCACATTCTTGACACTGTGGATGAATTAAAATCTATGATAAATAAAATATATGACCTTCTGAGAACAAAACTAATTTCACAGAAAATTAGATTGAATCAAATATAAAGAATAAATACAGACTGTTCATAAAAGATGATCAACTTTCTGGGTCTGAGAACTGTCTTAACCCTGCAGTTTTTCTAATGGCCTGCAGGGGGCAGAGCCAAAAGGCTGATCGGATAGAAGCCTACTGGGAAAACAACCCTTTGACTTCATTGGTCTGAGTGCTCAGGAAACAATTTCCTGATGAGTGTATGGCTTTTATTCAAATTTCTAAGTCTTATTTAATGCAACATGTGATTTATTTTGCAAATTCTAGTCTACATTAGAGTAAAAAAGGACAATAAAGCCGGGTATTTGTGCCTCATGACAGGCTTAACTGGTACAACCCCAATTCCAAAAAGAAAAAAGGATCTTGTGTGAAATGTAAATAAGAGCTGAATGCAATGACTTGTAATGTTTAAACTTTGAACATTTCCAATTTTAAGACTAAAGAAAATGTTAACGCATTTTAAATTCGATTGCAGCAACGTCTCAAAAAAGTTGGAATGGTGTTAACAAAGGTAATCAGAACCAAAAAGGAAACAGCTGGAAGAATATTCACAAGGTTAATTGGCAACAATTCCCTAACATGATTGGGCCTAAAAAGAGCAAGAAAGTTTCTCAAAAGTACAGATGGGCAGACACCCATCATTCCACCGAAAATGGATCTACAAATTATGGAAAAGCTTCAGAATAATGCTCAACAAAAAAAAGTGGCGAGTTTGAACATCTCATCATCTATACGACATATCATCCAAAGATTCAGAGAATCTGGGGAAATCTCTGTGAGCAAGGAGATGCAAAATGGATCTTTGGGCCCTCGAGCCCCAGTACATAAAAACAAGCATGAGTGTGTCATGGAAATCGGTGCGTTTCAGGAAATCCTCCAGAAACTATGAGGGAAGTGGGAGGACAGGGGTAAAGACAGTTCATTGTGCCACCAAAAAAGAAGTTTCGAGCTTTACCGTGAAGAAAAAGAAGCCATATGTGAATATGATCCCACCGCTATCTTCCGTGGACTGTTCCTCATTTGAAATGGATGTGTGACAAAGTAGAAAACTGTTCTGTGGTCAGAAAAACAAAACAAAACCCCCAAACAAGCCAAAATGTCAAATTCTTACAATTCATGGATGCTGCACCTTCTTGAGTGAAGATGAGGGACGAGGGTTCTCAGCTCTTGGTCCAAGAGAGGATGGGGTGCATATATTAGTGTCTATGGAATTGGCAGCTTACACATCTTGCGAGACACAAACACTGCTGTACATTTTACAGAAACATATGCTCTCATCTAGGTGTCTTTTTCAGGGAGAGGCTTTTATACTTCATGAAGTTAATGATAAACCACATACTGCACCTTTATTACAACAGCATGACTTCACATAGAGGAGTCTGGGTATCTGCAGTCCAGACCTTTCATCAGCTGAACAAAATCTGAAACCATCATGAAACCAAATATTTGACGCAGCGACCGAGGACTGTCAGACAAGAATAGGACACCATTCCTCTCCCAAAGGTCAGCTGGTCTCCACAGTTCCCAGATGTTTGCCGATCACTAAAAGAAGCTAGGATGCTACACAGTTATAAACATGTGACCTGTTGTTATTCCCATTTTAAAGAGCATTCCAGCCTTTCTGGATCGGGGTTGTAATCGACAGGTAGATGATTATGAGCATGCACCGTTTTCAGTTTCTCACTCACAGATCCAAACAGCAAAATAGCAATACTGAAAATCCTCAGCTAGAGTATTTAATAACCAGCTGATGATGTCACAATTGCCATGTCCATCTGCTGCTGAGTTTTAAAAAAATGGTCCTACCCAGCCCTCTGTGTTGTGATGCGGTGACTAAAATGCATGAACAAGTGCAAAATCAACAAAGAACGAAGATTTAGAGTATCTCTTATTTGAGGTCTTTAATTCAGTTAGACGCCAACAGTACTGACTCAAAGGTAAACCTCCACATCCCAGTTCATAATTTTATTTCTCAGGTCTGTTGGTTACACAATGATCACACAATAGTGATTTCTCCCTTGCATCATATATATTTTTAACACTCCAGGCGTACTTATATTTACTATTTTTACAATATATTGCTATTTAATTCATTCATTCATGAATCCATCCACCCTCCCCATTCACATGCACACGCACAAACACTGTACAATATCGTTAATTTGTTTTGTCCCCCCCAAGATGATGTTCTGCCCACTGTTAGATGATTTATTCTAAAAACTAAGAAGGTGGCGTGCAGATGCAATACCGGAGGCGATAACCTTTATGTGTTCAGAGGACCTTGGTCCTGTTTCTCAGCAAGAAAATACAGAGAAGCAGATTCAAAGAGAGGGGGAATGATCCACTTAAACTAAATGTAAAAAAAGAAAAACTAAACAAACAAAATAAAAAAAACAACAACAAAAAATATTCTTCCCTCCTCTTCTTGTTACAGCGTCAGCATGTTTCACCTTTTCTGTCCGAGGGTAAAGAGTCCACAGTTTGGTTTCCTTCTGTTGGTTCCTCAGTGTGGTTCATACAGGAGTGACTATACAAGTAATGAGATTTACAGTACAGTACATACAAGCTGCATCCAGCATCATAAACCCCCAATACTGCTGCCTCATCTGTAAATACAGCCTACTGGACCTGCTGCTGCTGCTTTGGCCTCAGTCAGTCTGTGCAGTAGTTCAGGCTTGCTTGGCCTAGTAAGTAATAATAGTTTTAGGAATCCAGTGATAGGACAGAAGGACGCCACCTTTGCAGTAAAGTGGCACAAATACAGCTGCGGGAGAAAACGAGACTGAAAAGTGCAAAGAGTCCAAACTTTTTGGTCGATAGTTATGGATGTTTTCATTGTATATTTTCGGTTGGCTTTGTTGGTCTAAGATTTTGAAGATCGGAGAAGTCAGCAACCAGAGAAGCCAGGTTGGTAAGAGTTCAGGATAAGCTGGCCCAGACCGGGGCAGGGCGAGGCTGGGCCGGGTTGACCCGAGGCCTGCCACACTAGGTTAGGAAGAGCTCTGCACTGGGAGAGGAAAAGAAGAAAAAAAAAAGAGAGAGAAGCTCATCCTGTGGCATCTACCTTCCAAAAATGCTCTCATACTCTAGCAGTATAAGCTCTACAATCTGGTTCTGATACACCATGTGGACCGCCATGTTCAGCGTCTCCGTTTCAGGCCGCAGCAGCGTGGGGCCGAATACGATGGCGACGCTCTGGGTCGTCATACGGTTCTCCTCGCCGTAGTCAATCACTCTGGAAAAAATAGATAAACCCATTGTCAGTTATTTACCGTGCAAGGTAATATGGAAGCCAAAGAGTGCTCAGTACTCATTTGTTAATTAACTGAGCAGTCATCAAGTAGATCAATCTTTTTTATTTTCTTCCATTATTTAACACCTTTGAGTTTGCTCATGTTGAGAATGAAGCCCTCTTATGATTGAATATGATTTTTTTTAATATTTAACTTTTGTTTTCCTAGGAGGGGAAAAATCAATCAGGGAAAAATCAATAACATGGTGTGCTGCTCTTACTTCCTGAGGTGTTTGAAGAGAGCCTGCATGGTGTCGTGGTTGGGTTTGGGCAGCTGTCTGACCAGCTCTTTGATCGACTGAACTCGATGCTTGTGGTCAGATATTTCTGCAGAACAAAAGACAAAATCCATCAAAGTCTGGATCCATCACAAAGTTACACCAGCTCACCAGTACAAAATCCAACATATCTTTACTTTCAGTGAGACAATGATGAGAAAAAGTGCACTTCGTTTCACTGACACTCATTTTTAAAGCGTTTTCAGAGAGAGGTTTGGTGACTGCAGCTGACCCTGCCTGTCTTTACAGACCCTTACAGTAAATACAGATGAGTCCCTGGATAAAAACCCAGGAGCTGTAGTCCTTGACTGAGTTTGGGTCTTTGCTGTTTGGGTGCTGTGAACCAGCTGTTTAAAAAGTTAACAGGATTCCACTTAAGGGATACTACAGTGACACTGCATTTATTTACAGATACAGAGACACATACTGATGGCGCTGACAAAGTCGTGGAAGAGACTGTAGGTGAAGAGGGGCTCCGGCAGCTCTCTGAAGAACATCTTCAGGGCTCCTGTGGTCACGTGGATGTCCTCCCACTTCCCGTCTGACAGATTCACCTTCTCATCTGGTGACAAACACATGTGAACACCACTTAAGTATCTTATTGAGAATAAAAGAAAGGAATTCAAGTCAAAATATCTTGTATAACACTGTATGTAAAATATTATGCTCATCTATGACCTGAATGAAGCAGTTTTAGCTTTCTCTTCCTTTCTGTTTAGCTTTTGTCTGGTTGGTTTGAGCAAAAGGTCAATGGAGCTTCTAGAGAGCTGTGTGCTTAGAACATCAACACCATAAAAATCATAGGGTTGAAAAAAAATGTGAAAATGAGCTCCGTTTGGCTCATAGGGATTACCAGATTACCTGTACTCCTAATGTAGAACTTTGACAATATTTAACATGACTTTAAAGAAATATTTACATTAAAAAGTGAGAATATTTAATGCTTTGTAAAGTGTTGTGCCATAAATAGGTGATGTATCACACATCAAATTGTGTTTTTAAAATCGTGTTAAAAGTACGTTTTGAATATTTTTCGTCTTTACTTTTCATTTTTACTCCATTATTCACTTCAGTGGTATCTCTGCAATTAAAGGCAGAGGCAGTTTCAAAGGGCACTTACCGTGATTGACAGCAAAGCGGAGTTTCTGTATGACTGCCAGGTTCCCGCTAACTCTGTACAGCCCGTCTACCGACAGACCTGCAGGGATCAACACCAGGTTATCAGTATCTGTAAATTAACCTTAAAGTCTGAGTAGCAGAAAAGCACAATCAGCTAAAAGGAGACCACAGTCGCACCTTATTTCAGTAGGCAGTAAACCTCACCTTTCTTTTATGACAGGGAAGAAAACAGAGAGTAGAATGATTTTCTCTTAACAGCAAAGTTACTCACCGTTATTCTCCACATTGTCAATGCACATTTTGACAAAGTTCGGCACCGTGGTGTTCTCCCTTTGACACAAACTGGAAAGAGCACAGCCAAACACCTGATCTGGAGACAGAAAATAAAGAACGGTCATAAAACAGACCAAACACACTAGTTTGCTTTCAGATCTCAACATTAGACCTCTGGTACGTCAGTGCTTTTAGTTTTTATTAGAGTTTAAGGTACAGAAGGCGAAAACGAATCATAAATTCCTGATTTATGTGTGAAAACTGGACTCTGATGTCTTAAGCCAAAAGTCTTAAAAGTAAAATAAATAACAAGAAACACACCAAAGCTCATGTGATGCATCCAAATGTACGGCTCTAACCTTAAACGGCAAGCGGTGGTTAAAAAAAAAGCACTGATGTGTACTTCTTTACTGCTGTCATCACATTTCCAAACCTTTGCTGCTTGTAACATCTTTTCAACTTTCCACAGAAGAAATGAAACCGAAAACATTTCGAGTGTTGCTGTTGTTTCTTTGGCACCTTTAATGTATCCCTTGTCCTTGACGGTCTGAAGGGTGGGACGGCCGGTCAGGAGCTTCTTCAGCTTGTGCCTGGTCTTCTTGTGCTCGGCGGAGTCCATGCTGGTTGAGGGCTTCATGGCTGTGGAGGAGACACGAGACAGGACGGTGTTATCCACCATTCGTCTCAGCACGCTGATCGCCATGATGTTTTGGAGGAGTGAAACTGATAAGCTATTGTTTTATAGGGTAAGGAGGGCAGATGAGGTTGCTGAGGCCTTTGACCAAATAGGCTTGTTGTTGTACTTTGTGCTTTCACTCATGTATCCCTTCTGCTCTTTGTTAGAGGAGTCATGCACGTTAGTCATTTACTGCTACTGTAAATATTTGGCATGTGATGATTTGTGGCTACTTTCAGTCACGTTTTATTTCTCGAATCACACCCTGAATGAATGAATCCCACCATTTAACAGCATGCACACCTTTGGCTTTCTTGGAGTCTCTGCGGTCTTTCTCTTTGTCATGTTTCTCCGCACCAGGCGACTCGGGCATGTCCGCCTCTATGGGGTCATCAGACTCACTGGCCTAATACACACAGAAAAAAAAATACACGCACAAGGAAATAAGATACAACCGCTTGTAAAAGTCTCAAAAGGTGCTCTTTGGCCTCTGGAAAGAAAACAATAAACTCTCTATCTTCTCGGTTTAATTTTCATGCTACTCTGCTTTTATGTAGCTTTGAAGTGTTTATTTCCCTTACAGTTGCTGGTTGTAGGTTTTCCATAAATGTGAAATTGCGTTTCATTCAGACCATAAAGCCTATTGTTGGTTAACGTTTTCCCTCAGTGGGTAAAAATGAGCAGCTGCTGTTTAGTTTGTGCTCAGAGCAAAAAGGTAACTGCGACACAGCAGTCCTCTTTGTTTCTCTTATCAGTCACCCGCACAATGTCAAACCCGGACGTATTCCTTCATGCTGAACCACAAATCTTCTCACTGCAGATGATTTAAAATGGACTTTATTCTGTTTGAAACAGATGGAAACTATATTGACAGAGTGAAGGTGTTGCTGCTCACATGGTTGCTGATGGTGTCCTGCAGCGCCTTGAACCAATCGTTGACGACGCTGTCGTTTTCTGACTGGATCAGCAGGTCTGTTCCCTGACGAGTCTTCAGCTGCAGAGAGGCACAAATCGTTTTTCTCATAAACATTTTGAGTTTGTGAGTGCAGCACTGACTACTGATTAAAATCACAAAACATCCGAATCCACCAGAGCGATAGTTTATTCTCTAAACATTTTACAATAACTGCTGGATGTCCTGCATATAAGAAATTGTGAGACCCACCAGAGAAGCTTAAACCAGGAAAAACCTGTTATACTTCATAACTGAGAAATATTAACATCACTCAATGCTTTCTCCACCTGAATATGAAACATTTACTTCAATCAAGCAAGCCGTCATAATCTGCAGTAACATACATGTTACTGTTTCAGTAACTGGCTGTGTTTGTTTTGTCATTTATGTATTTAGATGCTTTAGCAACTCACTGGGGACAGCAGAGGAAAATCATAAAACAAATTATAGCCAAATCTTGCACATTTACATGGCACACCCAAGCACTAATGTTAAACAACATGCACAATCGCTTTTTGATACAATAAACAGAAATAAAAGCTCAGGAGTAAGTGCTGGATTTTTTTGTTTGTGATGGCTTTTTGTTCCTTTCTCATGTTTTCAACGTTTGTTCATAAAGTAAAAAATGTGTTTATTTCATCTGTAAATAACGCTACTAACTTTCTCATGTTTAAAAGAAATTACAATTTCGATTTCAACGCTGTAGCTTTTTCAATAGTTGAAGTTCTTTAAAATGTTTGCACAGATGTATAATATGACAGAGGCGAACAAGAGATTTTGGTCTACAGTTAATAGATTTTATTTTGATTCTGAATAAAAAATGATATGTAAAAACAGTGACGCCTCATAAAAAGCGATAAAAGCAAAAGACTGGATGTTATTTAAGATCTCCCTCACCTCTATAACGTGCTTCTTGCTGGACTTGTCTTTGGAAGCCCAGTCCACTGAGCCGCCCTTCAGATCCACTGTGAACTCTGGTTTCGATTGACCGCCTCCAAACTGGACAGAGACAGAAAAACAATCATATTAACAAACAGAGGGCCTGCTTATATACAGGGGTCTCCTTTTTCTTTGATTGTTGAACCATGCAACAGCTCACATCAAAGAAAATAAAAAGTCAAATGATAACGGTGCGCACGTCAGTCAAGTTTCTGCCCAACTGTAAAATTTTCTTAGCTTTTAAAGTGTGAGGAAGAAAACAGAAGAATAGTTTCAGTCGAGGCCAAACACTTAATGGTGAATATGAATGGAGAGTTGTACTACTTGTATTTTCAGCTTTTTCCTTGCAAGTGTATTAGATGTGGTCGTCCTAGTTGCCTACTCAGTGCTCTGCTGCCTAATTTACTGCTGAAAACAAAGGCTTAAATATGCACTTCCCTTCAAAGGAAGACAAGAAATAACATTTAAAATGTCCAACTGCCTTTACGATAGAGTAAAGTGCCCATCACCACCTAAATCAGTACTAGGGACTCAATGTAATTGCACACACTTTGCTTCAGTATTTCCTTTTCTTGGCACACCAGGTGTCTTCACCCTTCAGCCAATTGGCTGACGAGACTGATGACTTTTTGATAGTAGAGTTTAAAAAAAAAAAAAAAAAAATCTAAACAATAAGAAAAACAAACAAACAAAAAAAACATGCATTTGATCCAAATTCACATGCATATAAAACGTAACTCCAGTGATTGAGCTGTAGTCTTCCTGTGTGCTAAACAAAAACAAAAAAAAAAGACAAAATCCACCTGTAGCACTCGTTTCACATCAGGAGCTCATAAACCAAAGGCAGTCCAGAAAAGATTGGTTTGCACAAGTACATCTAAAACTCAAGGTAATCCTGCTTGTGTGAGAAATCAATAATTGTGATGCCCTGCAGATCTCCATCCCAGTTTTCCATTTCTAACCAAACAACTCTATGATTAAATTAAATCTACATCAACCCAGAGATTAGCAAGTAATGACAGCAATATTGTCCCTTTTTTTGAGTCATGCCAGTGAATATTAGTCAGAGCATGACAGACAGCAGGAAGATGGCATGCAGAGAAGTAGGAAGAGTTGGAAGCACGCATAAGGAAGGAGGAAGAACATACAGAGGAGGCTCGGTTGAGCCTTGAGCAGCCAAAGGAGACATCAGGTTGTTTCTTAGCTGACGGCCTCCAGTTACTCAACAGTGACAGGAGCAATTCAGGGAAGTAGCCGCTCTGATAGTATGGCTGAACAGAGGGATGGAGGGAGGAATGAAAGAAAAGGATGATGGGAGGATGAGGCCAAAGGTAAAGAGATGGAGGCATGGAAAGAAAAGGACACATACAGAAGAGAGAATATTCAACTCCCCCTCAGTGACCTAACAAACAGCCTGAAAAATGTTGTGCAAATTTTGAAGAGATGGGGTTTATATAATAACCCCAGATGCAGGGGAATAAGTACAGAATACAGAGGCATGCTTAATTAATTCAGAAGTTTAACCTGTCACCGAGTTTCTTAACCACCAGCTAACTATATCCAACAGGTAAAGGAACAGTTAGCAGCCAGGCTGCCCTTGAGACTGAGATAACAGAAACCAGATAGTCATCCAATTCAAAAGCTTAAATGCACACAGTGTTTCTTAACACTCCTACATCTGCCCTTCAGATCAAAGGAACTGACCTGCACTATAAATAAGCAGAACGACCTTTCCACTGAGACTGACCTTTTTCAGGCCTCACTGAGTTAGTGAGACTTCACCAAAAGGAGAGGTTACCTCCAAAATATTCCCTAATGTATGAAGTTATGGACTGTGTTAACAAAGCTGCAATCAAAATTGAACTGTACATAATGAAAAGGATACTGCTGGGCATACATCTAATCATGAAAGTCGGTGTTCGATACAGGCTGTGTCAGAAGCGTAAGAAAGTGAACTCAGATGAAAAAGTCCCTGAAGGAGGTCTTTCAATACAACAGAGCAGCAGAGCCACATTAGTAACTCTTTTCAATGGCCTTTAATGTTCACAAAACAGTGTGTGGCTCTGTTTTGATACGAAACGACAGCTTTTAATGGCAGCAAGTTTCTATCACTCACCCAGCTAGTTCCACCTCCCTGTCCTTTGGCAAACAGGAGCGTTGAACCTTGGAGGACGGTCCAGGAAGAAGTCCAGTTCTTCCTGTAATGGATGTAAATAATAATAATAATAGTAACAAAAAAAACATACTTCATGTACTTAAAACAAGTGCTGAGATTAGAGACAACTACATCATGTACATGCAAGACAGAAAAGAATTGGAGAAACATTCACGGGATCGTTTCTATTGTTAATTTACTGAGAGTACTTAACTGCCTCCTTTTTTGTTTTTCAATCTTTTTGTCCTCCACTCATCCGACAGGGTAAAAGACGGACATAGTCACTTTAACATCACCCACAAGTTTATGAAGTCTAGTTTTAAAGTCTTAAGATAAGCATCGTTGCCATCAGCATCGCCGTCTTGCTTTTGAAGCGAATGTGATGAACAAGGGGTGGGTCTAACTGTGAAGCTCTGGCCAGTGACTTGCCCATCAGAAACCAAATAGTATAACCTGGATACATCCTTTCTGACCCTTAGAATGACCAGCATGTACCAAACAGACTTCAGTATGACCTGAGAGGAGTGACTGAGGACATTAACTCATCTGGAAAATGTTTACTGAGGTGAAATGTATGAGCCGATTTCTCGTATACTTCGATAGGATCTTAAGTCTTTTTGCAGCCTTTTATTAGCTATCCTCCTTGTGGCTAATAAAAAGAATGCAAGTTCAGGTTCTTCTACATTTGCTTCACTTTTCATAGAAAGAAGCTACGTCCATTTAATTTATTTTTTTTTCTAATGGCGTCTATAGCCTGTATTTCAACTGGTGTAACAAAATAATTTCCAAAATATTGGAAAAACAGTATCGTGTGTCATGCTGCATTGTTTGGAATTTATAAAGAAAAAAGTAATGACAGCATGCATCAATCTTTAAGTTTATCATTACAAAGAAACCCTAATGTGGTAAATAAAAGAAAAAAACAAAACATCTGCATGGGCTAAACACATTACATCAGCGTCGCATAGCAGGCTGTGATACTCATACTCATATGGGAAGAAGTTCAAAAAAGCTTCTAAGATAGACTACCATGCCCTGGATGACTCAGAACCTACACAGACAGGCTGTGAAATATTTGACAGTAAAGAGATGTCCTAGCAGCAGCATGGTGTCCAGAGACTACAGAACGTCAAACATTCAATAATGATGGGCAAAATACCTCTGCTGAGCAGGTAGGTCCTTTATTCAACTTCCTCTCACAAAAAGTGAGAGCAAAGGATACCGCTGACTGACATTACAGGGTTGGTAAATACTTTCAAGGGTTACCTAGGCAACTGGAGTCTGACCAACCATCAGCCACAAAGTACTACATAAGTTAATTGTTTCCAGTGTGGACCCTCTTTGAGAAAGCAGATTAATTTGGACAAATTGTGGCCTATTTTTTAACAACACAATGATTCCTGGTGCAACTTACAGGGAAATGTGCAAAAAAGCTTTTATTATTATTTTTTAAATCATGAGGGGACTAGCCTAATAAGAGAGACCCTCTGCTGTGCTGATAATAATACTGAGACAGTATTACTCACTGGGGTTGGATTTTCTCTATAGTTCGATTGTCCTATCATCCCCCTGCGGCACTGCTGCCATGGCGGCAGAGAAGGTTAACCTTCACCTAATAAGAGTAGTGATATCCAACCTCCATAATGCACAACGTGTAAGCGACAAACAGGAGCGCCGGGTGTTATGAAACATTTACACACTGACAATGTACAATGTTGACTGATTTGGCTGACCACGATTATTTGATGTAGTGGCAGAGATATCAGCTGAAGAGCTAAAATGGTGTTAAGTCACAACATTAGCTGATTCTGTAGTTTAGTTCTACTAAATAATTCAGTTTTTTTCACTGTGTAAAATATTTCACTTGTCTCTCCTACAGTCTTCATTGCACCATTATCACACACAGCAAAGTCGTTCACCAACAAAAATAAAGAAGACGAGTTAAACGAGTACCTCTGCAAATACATTGTCGCCTGAAGCTCCATTTAAAAAGCAAATAAATAAATCCAATAGTCATAAATAGGCATCGGCTTTTTCACACACACTAAAGGACTGAAAAGTCCAGGTACGAACCTGTAAGCCCACCTGAGCTACAGGGGTGGCTGTAGCTCAGGTGGGTCAGATCAGCCACTAACCAGAAGGTCGGTGGTTTGATCCCAGGCTGCTCCTTGCCTGCATGCTAAATATCCTTGGGCAAGATACTAACCCCATGTTGCAATCCATCGGAGTGTGAATGTGTATGAATGTTACTTAGAAAGCACCTAGAAAAATGTGCTGGTGTGAATGCACAAATTGTGTAAAGCGCTTTGAGTAGAAAAGCACTATACAAGAACCATTTGTGTCACAAATGTTGGTTATATGTGGAGACATGACCTGAAACTATGGCGAGGCAGCTTCAGTTTATTTTTAATCTCATATATTGAAATTCTTTTATGGGTAATGGAGAAATTGACTGGCAAACTCATCAATCCCTTTAACCATAATATTAATCATCATGCTACTTACTACTACTTACCGCACTTTCTTGCCATTTTCAGTGATCTTTGTCACATTCAGAATTCCACATTTTTCAGATGGCTGCAGAGGGGGAAAAAAATTAATACACAGTTTTAACATTGATTAATTTTGATAATTCCCACAAAAAGAGACAGAGAGAGATGCTGTTTAATCTTGGTTGCTACTGCTGTATAAAAACACCACCGCCACCACCAAACATCCCACCACCAGAATAATAACAGCCTTTAGCTTGTAGGCAAAAAATCCAAAAATCTACTATACCACTTTTCTGAAAGGCAGAATTGAATGAATGAAAATGTATTAGAATAAACTAACGTTAAAACTACTTGTGCAACATTCAGACAAACACGGTGATTTTTGGTGAATTAACCAACTCAGGGAAACAATTTCTGACAATATAAAAACTTCTGTGTGCTTAACCAAGGCCAAGAAATGCTTTTATAATCCACAGTGCTGCTTATTAACAGGATTTCCTACACAGGTTTAAGGTATTTGTTCAATTGGACTTTAGTTTTCCTTCAGGATGTTGAGCTTCTTTTATTTAACTGGGACAAAGACCTGTGCAGGAAACCTGCCATACAACATGTGTCACCATCCAACAATCTGAGACCACGTTAAATCCCTGCAGGAGGTGAAGAAGGTGAGGTTAGTGGTGAGTACTAACAGAGGCGGGGGGCTTGGGAGACGAAGGGCAGGAGTCAGAGTCAGGAGAGGGGGGCTTGAGACCCAAAGGAGCATCCTAGTCAGGAGACAGGGATGAAAAAAAGAAACAATGTCAAATGGGCTAACAAAAGAAGGTTAATGAGAATATGATGCAAGGCTAAGGAGACACGGACAACTGAAAGAGGGTGATGGTAATTAGCAGTGAGATTATAATGTGTGTCTAGTACCTGTGTGTTTTCCAGGAGACACAAAAGGATTATTAATTAAGATGTGGATGCAACTACAGTTTCTATGAGGTTTCATGCAGCTATAACTACTTCATGTTCAGGCTAATCAGTACATTTTAAAGACAATCATCCAACATTGCTGCAAAAGTCCAGTTTGTGATTAATGCAAATTATTTAAATTAAAAATAAAATCAACTGAGAGTTAGAAAGGAGGTTTAATAATCACTCCGGTTGTGCGATTACGGTCATGCAGGCTGAAGGAACAGACACTGACTTGGTGTTTGTATGGATGTGGGCGTGCAGAGCCTGTTCGGAAACGCCTGGTTTTTAACAGCCGCTGCAAAGCAATCAGTCTACAACTGAAAATCTTAACTCAACAAATATCTCGGTCTATTTTTAAATCCAGGTGCAGCAGGAAACCTTAAGGATAAGTAAGGTGCATGAGGCTAATAGTACAATTTGACAATTTGTTGTATAGGGGTGTCAGACCTTGTCAGCTGGGTCCTGGACGTGGGCGCTATGTCTCCACTTGGTCAGGACGATGGGCTCCACATTTCTTCTGTCTAGACTGCGGGTCTTTGGAGCATCCCCAGAGGGTTGGGGAGGGGAGTGGTTGTACTTCATTGAAGAAACAAAGAATTGAATGACTTCAGTATACCCATAAAACCATTTTTTCCTTAACAAAAAAAAAAAAAAAAGCCCTTGCAATAATATATTAAATTATTAGGTGCAGTAGAGATGTCGCAAGTATTCTCTAGTTATCGCTTGTCGCATTGAAGTATGAAGCTTTACCGCCCCATCACATGTGGTCCATCCTGTGCGGTTGTGCAGCACGTACACTGTGCTCACCTGTACGACAGGTCAGTACGCCATTAATTCTCATCGCTCGACTGTTTTAGCGTCTCACCTTCGGCAGCTCCCATTCTGACCTGGAGCCGTCTGCACTGTAGTAATAAGGTCTTCCCTGGTCATCAACGTGCTTTAACCACTGAGCAGACACACCGGAGAAAAATCATTCAGTGGTTTGAATCCTAAAAATGTATTTTATTTATATATTAATTTTCAGCCTTCTTTTATATTGTCTTGATTAAGATTTTATTAATTTATTTTCTGAGTAGATTTGACCTAATTGGGTTTCCTTTTAGTTACACATAAAAGCCATTAAAACAAATTATGACAATAAGAAAATAATAGGTAAAAGTGTGTATAGTTTGGTATCATCATAGTTTCCTTGTTAACAGGAAACATTTGTGCTGTGCCCCCCAAGCAGAACTTTCCAGCAAATCAAATCAAAACCTGCTCCCACGTGCAGTCCCAGAAACCCCCAGCAGTAAAGACAGATTGGAGCGGAGCAGCCGGTACCTTCTCGTTAGTATAGTCACTGACGTACAGCGTGTGACCGTACTCGTCCATCTCCTCCGACCAACCACGTGGCGGTGAGCCATATTGGCTGTCTGACTGGCTAGAGTAGGTAGAGTAGGTACTGAAGCAGGTGTCCTCCGATGACAGAGGCTGCAGTCGACCAATAGAAAGCGAGAGAAAGGGGAGGAAAGACGGCGAGAGCGAGAGAGGGGTGGTCTGCCATTTGTTTAAAAAGAGAAAGAGACAGGAGAGGGCAAATTTCACCACAGCGTTGGAGAGAAAAAAAGACAGTCATGCACCCAGAAACAATAAATCATCAGTAAAACACCCAACACCAGTTTGATTCAGTATAGAGACCCAGAAACGTCAACAGAGTGCTAAAAATGTTCTTGCTTGATTTTGGCCAGTGATGAAGGCAGCTCCCGCACTGTGGCACAGAACAGATGAGGGGACAGTGCCTGCTTTGGGCCTGAAGGTGGCAGTGTGGTGCAGTCATTTAATGAAACAGAGGCTGAGTCAGTATTAGAGATGACTCAGGGGTATGTGGTAAGTCACTAGCGCGTGTGTGTATGTGTGTGAGCTGATTATAAAAATAGTCATTCACTGTTGATCAGCTGTAGTCATCTCATTTGAACTGAAATACAGCATTGTGGACTTTTACTCATAGCTTTTCGAGGACAAATCATTCTGTTGTTGCGTCAGAAAGAAAACAAGAACTTTCATTATCTCCGAGATATATTCTGTCTGATAATCCAAATCTCCCAAAACAATCTGGCGGGGCTGAAAGAGCAATTCTGCAGTTGCCTCCGTCTGTCTACGCGTATAGCAATGTGAGTGAGAAGACAGCCACAATATGTGATGAAGTACTGCCACGGCATATTTGTTTTCAGTTTAATATTTGTCTCTGACTCATGCTTTGACGCTGGGTGAGTATATATGAACAACTTCTGTGTACAAGCGGGTTTATGTAACTGTGTGCTTGTGAGAACCAGTTTGACTTTGTCAACATTTTTGCAACATCAGGTGATTAATGGCTCACCTGTTCGAAGGTTTAACAGTAACATTTCCGAGTTCATGTTGTTATAAAAATTGATGCGATAACAATTGGGACTTAATTTAGATTAAAGGATTTAATAAAATATAAACTTTGTCAGAAGAGCTGTATAAAGGCTGGCTGCACCTGCTTTATTTTAATGCTTATTTAAAAGGGACAGTACATATTAATTATGCAGTGATTGATCAGAGGCTGACATGTATGGCAAAAAAAGGAAAAGGACCAGACCCTTTATGATCTCTACTTCTCAGATTCTTACAGCTGCATTTTTACCTGACTTGTAGACTGCTGTCTACTATGTTTCTGCTGATTTTCAAGATAAAAATACCTAAAATGAAAAAAGTATTTGATTTCTGTAATGTTTGTAACAGCTATCTAAAGCATTTTTACAGTACCAATGATGTGATGGGCAGTTTCACGTCACTTTATGTGCTCTTGCTGGGTGTTAAACAATTTGAACTTGCTCCAAACATTTTGATCATCTTACAGGCTTACTCATAGTCCAAGCAGCTGCTTATATTTCTATTTGTTACTGTTTACAAAAATATCTATGGTTACCAAAGTGTCATATATTGCATTTGCAAATCAGACTGGATTCAATGAAACTGCTGCACATTTCACAGCAACACAACTCATTATTAAAATGTATTGTTATCCATCATTTCACATATTAAGCATCTAAAATGATATATCAGTCTAATGTTATGTTTTCATATTTATTCACGAGGCTATGTCACTGCTTGTTAAAACTCAAAGTAATGCATCTTGATACTAGGGCACATGGCTCAGGAAAAGGCAACCCAAAAGTGTTGCCAATGCTCGCGATACTTCACTAACCTCCACTACGGTAAATTGCGTTTACCTCTGAGCTCTCTCCGGTGCTGTGGCTCTCTCCTTGCAAGTTTCTGGTGCTATTGTCCCTGGTTCGAGGTGGCTTCCAGGTCCTCTCCTGGGTGGCGCGATTGTAGTAGAAGTGCCTACCATTCTGGTCCTTATGGGTCTCCCAGTCTCCAACCACATGGAGCGGGGAGGCTGAGGGCAGAGGGGGCTGGGTAGACTGGGTGATCTTCAGTTCCTGGAGGTTGCTGTAGACGGGTGACTCGGGGCGGCCCTGGCCAGAAGACACAGTCTAAGGAAGGGAAAAAAGAAAGAGGGAACTGTGATTCATCTGTGACCGGATGTAAGTCTGTTACATAAAAGTTCCTGGACAGTAAGTGAAGGGGCATGATGTAAAATATTCACAGCTTTCAGGCTGTAAATCACCAGCTGCACGCACAAGCTGGTAGACATTTTCATTTGAAACATTTTAGAACGGCACGTACATCAAACAGCTCACCCCCACACTCCATTCCTACAGAGTTTCAAATGAAGTCAATCATTTAATCTTCACAGTAGGTTTGAGGTGTACTCTACTCTCTCAGCTGCACTGGAGCATTGAGTAACTGATTAAAGTCAGAGAGAAATTACAAGCTCTACTTCAAGGCTTTGTGAGCCGTGGAGGAGCAGATCATTGAATGAACTTGGAGAAGGACAAGGGAAGGAAGTTGCTGCTGTTATACAACCGGGAGTGGCAATAACCCATGTCAGGTAGAAAAGAGGAAGTTAAACTAGCTCAAGATGCATCCTAAACACTGGGATGAGAGTTTGTCCAACCTCATCTGAACAACTCTGAACACAGAAAAGGACTGTTACTGGTTACTGGCAAACCCTAATGTGTTGATTGACATTTTTACTTAAAAACTAACAGGATAACTGCTAACGATAAGAATTCCTTTTTAACTTGCATTGTCCCCCCGTACACATCATTCAGAAGAAGAACTTTCTGCAGACAGTGAAAAATGATACTGGCTGGACTGAGCTATTCAAGTTCACAAGGAAAATATGAGTTACGTTTCAGATCCTGTTTTAATTTCAACATGCAGCAATCTGGTCTTGATACTTAAACACTTACAAAAATGTTCCTGTATAACAAGCTGGAAAACCTGACCAACCATGACTCAAATGTTTTTAAGTGTGAGTCTGTAACCGTCACTTTAACCAGTGGCAAACATGATTACAACTCTAACCTCCTAAGAACGTAAAATATGGTGATATTCAAGTGCCATGTGAACAAGAGAGCTCCTGTTCAGTCAAAGAAGAACATTTCTATTGCTGTGTAGTACAGCTCTGCTCTAATGACAGAGCATCCTTTAAAACCCAGATGAACCAGTGATCCAGTCAATGGGCTTCTTGTCATGATTATTTCATGTTGGCATTACAAAGAAGGAGCGCGGCTGCAGAGCGACAGGGCAGAGAGAGGCATGAATAATGCCAGTGCCCTGAGGCCTCCCAACGTTGGCTCTGTGATGTTTTTATTGCATGGGAATCAATGGGGATGAAATATGCAGGAGCCAAGCAAACAGCTGGAGGTACCAAGGAGAACTTGATATTCCGTAGAAGTGCTAGCTGTTCAATACAGTATCACAGGACCACAATATACATACTGTATCTTATTATATAATTAAAACAGTTTCATCCCTCTATTTGTGAAAACATTTCACAGAAGTCCAAACTTTCTTTAAAAGTTTCTGACCACGCGGGTTATCAAGCAAAGCTCTAGATTTCAAAGTTACAGCCAGCATTCAGTAGAAAGCTTCTGCAATGCTGAGCAAATTTCCACCCATTAATTAAAATGCACGACAAATTACCTCCAGTGGTTGACAAATAGTAAATACGTCATCCTCTTCATGGACTGAAATGGCTCGCGAAAAACGTTTCATCAAACGGATCACTGCCATCGTCCCTGTTTAGTATTTTGAGTGATTTGATTGAAGCTGTCAGTCTGCTTTACTGCATGCAGCGTGCAACACTGGTGACTGTTCTGTGGTCTTCCTGCATAATGCTGCACAAACATGTGATTTAGTGCATGGATCTGTCAAAGGGGAAGTCCTGGTAGTCAATCGACCGTTAAAAAGCCACAGAGGTGGTCGCCCACTTCAGTTTTGGCCACGAAAAACACAGTTTCCTCAAGGCTGCTCGGAAATTTAAGCTTAAGTGGAAAAAAAGACAACTCTGCGAATTCAACAAAGCAGTGTTGTTTTGTTTTTTTTCTACTAGCAGTACAGCAACAAGCCACATGCGATCCATGCATGTAATGTAGGTAAAAAAAAGGCTATTTTCCTTGATACACAGCAACTATCATGTCTCAGTGCCTTAAGTGCATTTACTTTGTTTCATTTGTTTAATTGAAGCTGGATCAAACGTTAGCTTCACTGCACTTTGGCAGGCCAGAGTCTTCTTTGTTGTTATAAGCTTTTGCAATCGAACGAAGGAGGATATTTAGATGATGGTGATTTTTGTCATTTCTGATTATATGTGATATACATCCACATCCTTTTACTGCTATTACCTTCATGTAAAGACTGCGGCACCCACGGTGTGGGACGGAGAGATTTCGCAGGTCTTTCCTCCCCACTGCTGTCAGACTCCATAATAAAGACTTTAACTGATCAAGCACACACATCCATACATATGCAATAATACTAAGTGCAATAATCCTTTCTGTCATCGTTGTATTTTTACTCAGTTGTATATAGTATTTGTATTTGTATTCTATTTTTATCTTATTGTATATTTATTTTATTTTATTCTACTGTATATAGTATTTTATTTTATTCTATTCTGTACAGTTGTGTACTGTATTTATTCTTATTGTATTCTAATTTTTGCCTCATAACTTTTGCACTGTCCACTTCCTGCTGTGACGAAACAAATTTCCCACGTGTGGGACTAATAAAGGTTATCTTATCTTATCTTATGTAAATGACAATATGCGTGTAACACTCTACATACTCCATCAAATCTGTGCAGGACAAGTAGACACTTTGTGTATTACTGCCAGACCAAAGGGTTGTATTTTTAAAAGAGATGAGAAGTTCTAATGAAACAGAAAACAAGAGTTTGTTTTTGTATCAATTCTGTAAAAACACAAGAATAAAAATCCCCTTCATGCCTGTACCAATCTGAGCATCTCAGGAGTACAGAAAAGAACAACATGCTTATCACCAAAGCTGTATATGCTCTATCAAATAGACCCCTATTATGTAACTAAAGTCTTTACTGCCAGGTTGGCTCATTAAAAATGCACAGGGAGTCTCTTAACTCTGTTAAAGCAGCAGTATATCCCTGAGCAGCTGGTGCTGGACATCTGGTGTTATCAGACTGACCAGCTAATCAATACGGAGCTCTGAAGCCACTGAACATTAAGAGGTTGACCTCTCAGTATGAGGAAGCTGCTCTCTTTGTCAGTACACTGTGTTTTAAGTACAGGTTGCAATGGAGTCAGGTGTCAGCACCTACGCACATTTTCTGCACAGGGATTCCTGCAGTGAAATATCCGAAATAAAGCACTCGCTGTGACATTTTTATGAAGCATAAAATTAGGTATTTATGAGTAACCCTAGTGTTTAAAGTGCCATCTTATAATACAGACAATAAGAGGAGAGCTTGTATAATGCATCCGATGCAGCTCAGTGGGTGAACAGCTGATTAAGTTTGCTTTGCCACAATAAATCTGAGCCACTTGCGAGTCAATGCCAGGAACACAGAAACCCTCTACAGTTTACAAGCTGGTAAAAGTGGAAACAAGTGTGGCCTTTGTAGTTATTGCAGGTGGGCTGTGAGAAGTATTTTAGAACAAATGATAAACATTTTTAATGTTTAATTCTTTAATTCTGTCTGAAATGACCATGAACATTTAGGATTAAATAAATTAAAGTAAAACAAAAATAAGGAATCATGGGAAATCAAGCAGGCAAATTAAATTAAGAAGAAAGAACCCATTTTAGTGTGCAGCACTAAAGTTTGGAAATGCTACACTATCAGAAACATTTAACGATGTTTTATGTTCTTCCTTGTGGAGGAAAATCAAATATTTCCCAAAACAAATATTTCCAAATATGACAGTGGTCATTTTCAGAGACGGCACGAACAGAAATCATTAAGAAACCAAACTGTGAGAAGAAAGAGGGCGATCGTGGCTCAAGAGTTGGGAGTTCGCCTTGTAATCGGAAGGTTGCTGGTTCGAGTCCCGGCTTGGACAGTCTCGGTCGTTGTGTCCACCAGTAGGCAATGGGTAAAGTGCCTACTGGTGGTGGTCAGAGGGCCCGGTGGCGCCAGTGTCCGGCAGCCTCGCCTCTGTCAGTGCGCCCCAGGGTGGCTGTGGCTACAATGTAGCTTGCCATCACCAGTGTGTGAATGTGTGTGTGAATGGGTGAATGACTGGATGTGTAAAGGGACTAGTTGTTAGGGATGTTAGGGACTAGTAAAGCGCTATACAAATACAGGCCATTTACCATTTTACACAGAGCTAATAATTACACAGGCTGACCAAACCACAGTTCCACCAGAAATTAAGTACAACCACAGCACCCGGTGTACAGGCCACAGTCTGAGCCTGAGGGTTCACTACACAGCAGCAGCAGCAGCCAATTAACAGTTCTGATTGCAGCTCAGCATCTTAATTTCCTATTATAGGCCAGAGCACCGCTTAATGGGTGGGGAAACGAAAGGGACTGAGTGATGCTGCCAGTTCTAAATTTACAGTCTTATCAGCACAGCCTGCAGTCTGAATAATAACCACCCGGCCCAGTGTTATTCAGCTCAGAGATAAACCGCATCAGGACCAGGAAAAACAGAAGAACCTAAGACTCCGCTTCAGGCAGTGAATCCATCAGCGCTAACACTGGAGAGAACTGGCTGCAGATGCTGTTTATATTTAGACTCGTCTGCTGAGAGATTCAGAGCAGTGTGTTCATTTTATGCAAAGTTATCCTGGTTCTCGTAAATATGGGGTCAACTGTAAAACTGCTCAGCTGCTTTTCAAAAACAAATGTCTGGTTTCTAGTCAAATCATTTCAGCAACACTCTGAAAACAGATCAATGTGCAACATTGTGATCATGACTACAAACTGATGATTACAGAGATTATATATATATTAGGCCTGCACAATAAATCGAAAATTTATTGTCATCGCGATATCAGCCTGTGCGATGGGCCCATCGCAAAAGACGGCGTAAACTGCGATAATTGGGTACCTTAAAATGTTTACACACGTGCTTTAAAGAATTTACCAATCAAAGAGACAAAGGTTAAGGTCGCACCGTCCTTTAGGTGGCAGCCTGACAACAAAGTTAAACCTAAAGAGACGTAGCAGTATTGCAGGAGGAATAGGAGGCAGAGGTGTGTCTGTCCACGTTTACCGCTTCTATTTGACACAGATGAACCTGCTCTACCACATACCTGCAGGGATATGGGCCATGCAAACACAAACACACACACAGGTACTTTGATGTGAATCAAGTGTGCGCGCTTGACTAGTGTGCACACATACAAGTGTGCACATGCACAATCATGCCCACAAAAACAAAAATAGACAGGCCGGCCCTTTCCCTCTTCTACTTCCTTGTCCATTCAGTTTTTTAGTTTCACTGGAGGGGTTTTTCACTGCAGTGCTTTACATGGTCATGTTCGGTGGTTACAGTTTATTGCATAATGTAGTTGGAAGGGTTTTATAACATTTCTTTTTGCACTAATGTAGCTGACGGAAGCAGAAAAACTCCCCATTTTTCTTCACATGTGGGATACAGGTTTCATGTTACAATGGAAAGTTCATGTTTTAATCATTTTTTTGATCCAAACAAAATTACCCAATTACTTTGGGATCAGTGTAGTTACTGGTATACTGGTAAACTTTAATTCATAGCTACATGTGACAGGTGAAACCAGCTAGGAAGCATGACAACACCTGATCGAAACAGGAAGAAAGGAGGCTATGTTAGAGCCGAGCTGATTACATCACAGATACTGCAACGCAGTGAGAACTTTACAGCACGAGCAGTGAACTAAACTTGACATTTTTTCTTCTGTAGGAAGAACACAGAGGGAAAGGGAAACAATAAAAAACACAGAGGGAAGGAGCTTGCAATCAAAAATAACATTTAATGTGTCTGGAAAAGTTACAAAGACACCCGGACAAACCCCATGATTGTAAAACACATGCTCATTGCAGCTTGATGCCTATTTCAGTGTAGTCTGAGGTAATCTCACCAAATATGACCCAACTGAATAATAAAGAACAGCAAACCATGGACAAACACACAGAAAGGCCTTGAAACACAGGCCCCACCCAAGATAGTTGCGCAACCCAAGAGAAGTGACATTCAACAGGAGAAAAGAGCAGACAATGCAGGGACAAAAAGAGAACAGCCTGAGGTGGGTTCAAGACCTGGGTGAACTCAAAATGCCTTCAGTATGTGGTACAGTTACAATGTTGTTTTTAATCACATGCCAAAAAAACAAAACAAAAAGAAAGTATAAATCTGTACTTTTCCAAGCATGCTACAGGATGTTCATTAATATTATTAAAGTCACTGATTTACAGTTATAACTTCAGATACGTGTTCAGTTCCTACAAATGGTCAATCTTATCCTTTTCAACAATACTATCCTACACCTTATAAATATCACATTTACAAATCCATCTTTAACTTAAAAAGGCTTCTTGGTATTTTATTGCAGATAACTGAGCCGTCATCTATATGTCACATTGGTATAAGCAAGGATTGACAAACTTATGTACAGTCTCCAAACTCTTCTACCTAAGCTCAGTCTCCTGTCTTTTTCTCAGTGCCACCATCTCCAAGTACACATCATGGCTGGTCTCACCATCAGCTACATTAATAATGTAGGCTTAAAAAAAATTAACAAGTGAAAAATGCTTACTGCAGATTCTTTTATCTTGAGGTAACGTCTCCAAATGACTCATTTCAATTAATTTAACATGATAATAAGAGGGGGGGGGGAAAAAGCTAATACTCACATTTACATAACTGAAACCAGTGAACCTGTGTAGTTTTAAGCATTTTTCCCCAGTGATGTGATTAATTACTAAAACAATGTCAACATTCTGAATCAATTAATTATTTTAAATTATTTATTTATTTTTAAATATGAGTCCCCACTGGGTTAGGTGCTGGATTTAAAAAAATATTACAGGGAAATAAGTGGAAAAAATACCTTGTATAATTAATCAGTCAATTAAGGAAGGCCAACTACTTAAACACAGTCCAATGGATAAGGCTGAACGTTATCCAAATATTGATGCCAATCTTTTCCATAGGGAACTAGGGAAATCTCTACAAGCTGATAAACCAGAGAAATTGTGAACATGTTATTTATTTATTTTTTTTTCCATCCAATGCAGTAAAGTTCTCACACACATTAATGAGATTCATAAACAGAGGAACAAGTGAGCAGAAACAGGCTTGGTGTTACTCAGGGTCATCTATTCACTCCATGGGCTTGCAGCTGTGCCCACATTAACACATGTGTTCTTCTAATAAAGTCTAAAAATACAATGGGTAATATTTGAAGAGGTGCCTTAGGATAAAGGATGTGGATAGTGTTGTTTTTAAGACTCTGCAGATGCCGATTAATCTTCTAATTTCATGTACCTGACTGGTCACAGCTGATGATGCTAATACTCCAGCACAGCGGTTGGCTGAGAGCTGGAGGGGTCCATTAAGGACAGCTGGCATGTATAAATATTATATATAAAGGTGTGTGTGTGTGTGTGTGTGTGTGTGTGTGTGTGTGTGTGTGTGTGTGTGTGTGTGTGTGTGTTTATGTAAGAGGGTAGCAGGCAAGGGGGCAGGTGTGGTCACTGCTCAGGACACATAATACAAATGGATGTGACTTCCGAAGATGTAGATGTAGCTTTCTCCTCCAATCCGGGCTCCAGCAGAGGATTTAATGTTGTTATCTAACACACAGACATCGAGCCAACCATCCTGTTGCCAGGTAGGAAACATTAGATATTTAAAGAGGGATTTTAAGAACAGCTAAGAGAAGTAGTGTTTGTTTAGCCTGGAAAGTGCATTTGTTATCTTGGTTTTGAAAATGTATCAAAAAAAGAAATCCTTTAGACAAAAAGCATAAAAGGGAAAAACCAGATTGAAAAGATGATGTTTTCACTTTCACCACAGAAAAGCAAGCCGTGGTTGAGATTATCCTATTCTGGGCCGCTTCATTGTATCTTAAATAGATAAATGGAGGACTGCATCATAGCAGGCTATCTAAATCACAACTGACTGATGCTGACATCTTGACGCCTGTTATCTCAATCCAGCTCTGTCAATCCAGCCAACACAGATGAGGAGGATGAAGATATGAAGCAAAGATACAGAGACTCTTCCTTATCTGTGCCGTCCTACTGCTCAGCTAATCCCAGTCACAATATCATTCCACAGGCTTAGAGACCAGTTCACTGAATCTGATTCTCAGCCACAATAAACAGAGCACGTTATGAACCTGAGTAGGTTTCCTAAGAACACTAAGCTTGTCCAGAGTCTTTACAAAGTTTTGACTTTTTCCATAAGATTTTGGATTACTGCAAAAAAATAAGGTTTGAGGTAAATAAAACTTTTTGATACATGTGCTGTACTGCAAGATAATCGCACACTGACGCCACTTTTATAACATGATAACATCAGGCTATCACAACTACTAACCGCCTGTGTTTTCTGTAAAGCCAAATATGCCCAACAACATCTTTAGCCTTAGCATTTTTTTTCAAACAATATTTGAAAATCTCTAAAACTTGAATCAACTGCAAATCTTACTCATATTACCACAGTAGGCAAACTAAAAGAGCCCAGATTGAGATGTGGGAACTCAAATCCAGGTGTTCACACTCAGGTCTGCTCCACTCTATTTAAACTACCCATTTAACTTAAGACGCTACAGCACAGTGGACTGGATCTACTTTTATCAATCTGTTTTGCATTTATAAATGAACACACTCTCAGGCCTGAAGCAACAGTTTCCTACTGTTTGGTGCTTTTAAAAAAACTTTATTAGCACAGCTGGGCATTAAATGCTTTGCTTAAAGACTCATTTAAGTGGTGATGCATGGTTCACGAAAGAGAGAGAGTTTCTGGCCTATTTTCAATAATTTTTTTAACCTCATTCTGGTTACAAGACCACTACTATTCCAGCTGGCCTTAAAAAGCTTCAGCCACAGAGTTGCCTTAAAAAGCAAACAAAGCAGTTATTATGAGTCATTTTTTAAGGAAAGATTCTTAATTAATTCAACAAATTTCTGCACTGTTCTCTATTATGTATGATTTACGTGTGAAATTCTGGTGACTTTATCTCAATAAGGTGGTTTCACACAGTGTGTCCCAGTGCCAACCCTTTCCTTCGAATAGCTTGTGTGATGCACAGCAGCAGGCTGCTGCTATGCTGAACAAATCACTCATGCGCCTTTAAATTAACCAAATTTCAACCCTGACAGTGAACTGTGAAAACTGCCCATGCAGACACTCTGAATGAGTCATGTCATCAGCATATATCAGTCAACTATAAATTGCAAATTTGAGCTTGTTTTGGGAATGTGTCCTTCCATGTAGATATGTGAGGTGTGGGTTTTAACTGGTTTTCACATAGCTTGTTGTTGGCAGTCAGTGTGTTTAAATGAACTTTAAACCTGCATTCCTGTTAATTGCTGCCAGGGGCTGACTCCCGTGATTGTGAAAAGACCACAGAAGGTCAATGGGAAAATGGCCCCAGCCCAGACTTCTGTTCCTGATGAACTTATGGGCTTAGTCACTCCTTTAGGGTCATAATGAATAAAACATTTTCCAAACGTATTGTTTAGGTAATTGTTTATGTTAGAAAGGAGGTTAATCAGGGGTATTTTCATTGGCTAATGACCTGTATGACATGACCATGAAACAAAGCAAACGGAGAATGTAACATCACATTTGCAGGGGGGAGATGAAATGAAAATCAAAAGAATCTATAGTATTTTTTTTAGTTAACATAGATAAAAAAAAACAAAACAAAAAAAAACAAAAACATAACATCCCCCGCCACCCAAAAAGAAACATATACATCAGCTGTATATGCCTCGCTCACCAAATCATAACTATTCATACAAGCACTTTTTTCTACAGTTTTCTCTATCTATAATTTACATTTATTCGTACTCCAATGACCACATGAGCTACAGCCCAGCCATTATTGAGGAAATAGGACATACATATACACATACAAAGGCTACGATCATTACAGTAAGATGATGTAAACACGGCTTAGCTTTACTATGGGTTTCTTACACAAGCTGTACAGAACTATTAAAGATTCTTAGTTAAGCTCATTTGAGAGAAAAGTGCAGTTTTTCCTGCAGAAAATTAAACCCCTGAAAATTCTGCCTTTGTTGGTGCTATAATGGATCGCAAGTCAAAACCTTTATAATTTATTTCAGTGGTTTTCTGCCAAGATAGACTTTTTGTGGTTAACGTAACAAATGCAGAAATGTCAGGGACAAAGCAAGCGGAGGTGGAGACAGCTACACTGACGAAAACATTTACTCGTCAATGCCAGCAGCAGAAAATGTCAACAGAGCTGCCCATACAGCATGCCAAACATTTCCTGCTGAACTGAAAATAGGAAAATGTGGTTTAAAGGGTTAGGGAGACAGTACAAGAGGACACCTGCAGCTTTGTGCACCTGTCTGATCCTTTCTCTCAGCTTTTTAGGCCTTTTTTGTAGAACCGTTTATCACCTGTGCAATAACTCAATTTATGGACCCCTCAGTCTTTTATCAAGCAAAAACTGACAAGCACATGCAGAATCAAGCTTCACTGTGTGTGTGTGTGTGTGTGTGTGTGTGTGTGTGTGTGTGTGTGTGTGTGTGTGATTTACACCATTATAAATGAGTGTTCCGCAGACGGAGATTATCATTTTCTCGTAGTCAAGATAAACGTCTGACGTGCCATCAGGCTGTTGAAAGCAAACGAAGTCTTTAATTCACTGTCAGATACTGTTTAACCTCAGTGTGGCTGCAGCAGAACTCTGAATTGATTTGTGAGTGATGAGGCAGATGGCTGTGCATGTGTGTGCGCACTGTTGTTGTAGTAATCCCTCGGCGACAGGCAGGACACGTTCGGTTTATTTCCCATTCAGCAGCAGAACATCAGAGAACATTAACGGGACACAGCCTGTTCTTCAACTAGAGTCCACTAAAACAACAATCACAACACATCTATCACAATTTGATCACATAAAACAACCAGTATGTAAACTATATAAACATATAATTCCCTTAAAATGCTCACAGTTAACCATGAATCAGACACGTTTCCAGCCTGGTACACTGTTCTAGTCGACATGGGTAATTCTCTGCTTTATGAAACTATGTGGGGTTAACACAGCCCAAAAGCCCATCCAAGAAATGTGTGCTTAGATCTTCTCAGCAGATTAAATTCTAGCACTATTTTATTTTTATGTTAGCAGTAATCAACAGGTATCTCTGTCCATGTGATATACAAATACCATCTATGGTTGCCTTTCACAAGCCAAGTCACCTAAGCTAGCTTTGTTTATAGCATTCCACCTTCTTATGCCAACACTGTAACATCTGGCTTTGTAAAACAAAGATAGTAAACGCCACACTTTCACTTGAAAGGTAAATATACCATCTGTAAACACAGGTGAAAGGTCAGTCTGAAAAACCTTACATTTTTCATTTCCAACTAACATAAATCACTTTAACTTTTTTTTGAACACCAAAACTTATTACAACCTTAAAAAAAGCTAAAAATAAAGAGACATAAAATTTGATAAACCACTGAATACTGTACAGCCACGCTGTACACATTTTGTCTGATCTTATTATTAGACAGACACAGCTTCACTGTTGTGCACTCTGACCCAGCTGGGCACACTAAAACATTAAAAAACAAATCCAGACAGGACTGGGTATTATTTCTTCAAACACTGACTGGGGTCCTTCAAGCAGTCCAAATGTGTTGGGTGTCCATTCACTGACATTGAATGAAGCTATGCATCCATTAACCCAGACAACAGTGACAGACCACAGCCATGAAGCACTTGATTCAGCAAGAGTGAAGATAAAGAGGCTTGGAGGGGAGCTGCAATTATCTAAGTAGACTTTATTCAGTCAAAGCTAAATGGCTGACAATAAACAGAAAACAGAAACAATACTGAATACTTACAAAGCTAACTGAAATAAAAGAAAAACATGCATGAAACAGTTAAAATGTCAGTTAAATTTACCAACACAGGAAGCCTGAGAACGCATCAATACATACATTTCTTTGAGACTATTATACTGATCCGTCAGTCAGTGGCCTTAAGCGTTGTTTGTCTTGTAATACAGAGTTGGAGTAATTTATTTTATTTATTTATTTTTTTTAAATACGACACTTCCATATAAATATTCACATATCCATCCATACTGTTCATCCATACTAGGCTGCCTTCATTTACCACGCACATCCAGAGACACTTCACTGAATAACTCAGTGATCGAATCCTCTGATTAGTAAATGACCCACTCTACCTCCCGAGTCAAAGTTTTCCCAGAGGGCAGGAAGTCCTTCAACAATCTCACTGGGAATTCCTTGTTTCATGGGTAATGACTGCAATCCCTGTCACACATGGACTTCAATAGTTATCTACAGTTCACCAAATACTCAGTATTACATCATATCTATTATGAACTTCTTAAATTTTGTCCCAATGAATATTAAAAAAAACTGACCGTTAAACAAAAATAACAAATAACAATTAACTTAAAAAAAACCAAAAAAACCCAATATATAATCCACTCACAAATGGGGTCCCCGGTTTTCTTATATTTCACAATGTTAATACAGCCTTATACGGCTTTAGCCTTCTATAACATACGTGTGATGCTAGACACTCTATGAAACCAAAATGTACATTAATAAAACCAGGCCATCTGAGATAGAAACAACACGGAGCTTTAAAATGTATAAGATTTTTAAAAAGAATAAAAGTGAACATTAAATAGTTCTATTTAGCTGATTGCAGGAAAGAGCCAAAAGTATTTGGATCTTTTTTTTTTTACTATTGGTTTTATCATCTGATGGCAATCTATAGACTAAATGATACATGAAAACAGTCATCATGAGAATCAGCCACAATTAAAATAGCAGCCTCTCTACTAGAATACAAAGGTTGAATCAGAACAGTTCTCTCATACTAAAAATATAAAAATCCGTCATTGGTCATAAACCTAAAGACTTCCTGGAACAACTGCAGAGGTCAGAAGAGCCTCTAGAATCACAAACACAATGCTAACACTGATATAAAAACCTTGAGGTCATTACAAACAACTGTTTTCTATCTCAGGAGTCATAAAAAACAAAAACTACTTTCTTCCGTTATACATCGACAACGTCTCTAAAGTCAAACATGTGGGTGAGAAATCAATTGGAGATAGGGCTGATTAAAGAGGCGGTGTTCAGACTAAAGCTACATCAAAGACTACCTACATACTGTAAGATGACTCAATATTGCCACTAAAGTACAATATTAAAGTCACATAAAAGGACATCTATGGGCAAACATGAGATGAAAGTAATAACTAACCAGATGCAAACATTTCAGGGCTGAGACAAAAGATAGAGGACAAAATAGTAGGAGGAAGACGATGATTCACAAAGAAAAACAAACATGAAACATTAATATCTTAAATAAACTGGAGATTCAATGCATAAAAAACATTAAAGAAATCTAAAAGAGCTACAGATGTAATGGGCACTAAATGCAGTGGACCTCAATAATGAGTGGGCACCGGAAAAAGAGTGAGTCATGTCTGAGACGTGACAAATGTGGCCTTTTCACTGGCAGCACACCCCCCAGAAAACAACAAGGCAGCACACAGAAGTTTAAGGATTACTGTAAATCAGAGGAAAATACTGCAGAGGTGCGGGGGCTTATGTTATAGCAGCACCATATAATACCATTTGTTCCTTTCCTCTTCCGCACAGACTTTATTTCAGTGACACATTTGCGCAAAACAAATCTGTCATCACCACCTGATTACCAGAACGCCCGTCAGCGTGGACTAAAAATAGGTTCAGAAGCTGATAAAAATTATCTGTGATATTTTTTCAGATGTCCAGACAACAGGCACAGAGGGTAGACATTCGATAGGGCACAGTGCTCCATGACTAAAACATCTGGAACAAAACACACCAAATCAAGTATAAACCAAATCATATCAGGTCAGTTTCATCTTCACTTTCCATTTCTCAGACAGATCTGCAGTGGTTAAATGTAATAAACAGCCTGCATTTAAGAGGTCATTACATCTTTGGCCTGATTAGGTTAACTAGGTTACTGGACTGCCATGTAAATAGGACATTCTTATGGAAAAACCTAAACTGGCTTTATTTAGAAAGCCAAGAGTCACACACATCTCTCTGACTCTAACTTGGACTGAACATATAGAACAGCATCCACTCTTCGTCTACTGTTAATGTAGACACAGTAGTTCGGCGCTAGCTTTTAAGTAGTATTGACCTTTCCAGATTATGTAGCGAATCATCAAATCAATACTTGCTTAAACTTTTATTTATTTTTGTTATTTTATTTATATATATATATATATGGTTTAAACGGGTGGGTTTATGTTTTCGAACCTTCAAGTTTAAATGTGCAGTGTAAACAAACTGACCTCAATTTACTTGGAAATGTCTTGAAAACAATCTGTTCTTCATACTCAACACAAAAATAAAATACATGGTCAAGAAAAAATGTCCACTCACAACACAAACATGAGGTCATGATGTCAAAGAGAGAGGATGACTATTATATATTATCATCAGGGTCAAAAAGCTTCAGCTGTTTGAGTATCTAAATCCCAGCCATGTGCTTCTCAAACCTTCGGTTTACGAGATGTAGCCAACCAGAAGAGAGCTGACTTAAAGAAAGTGGAGTGAAAAACAGAGAGAGAAAGAACTAAGGAGCTGAACCAAGGCCATTATAAGGTGAATAGAGTGAACTGTGAACCCTGCAAAGCTACTTTAGCAGAGCCTTAAATAAAACCATGAAGCTAGAAACTATGTTCAGCTTAAACTCACTGTGCTTTTAAAAGCAAATATAAATTAAGTGCATTTCCTGATATACATTTATATACATATTTATACATATACATCATTAGCCATAAATATTATAATATAGGGCAATGACCTTATTATGTTTCTGAGATGGTTTGATAGTTTGTGCCATTTACACAAAATGAAGCTGGAATGACCTGAAGTGAAGTGAAATTAATGATCTATAACTGATAGGAATTCACCATGAGACCACTCCATGCCTTTAGGTCCAGTGAGCCAGTTAAACACTGCATTATAGCTAGCGAAGGGGCCAATAATTGTGTGGCAGAAAAGTTAAGCAGCAGCATCCAACGACAAAATGACAGAGCAATTAGGAAACCTCGGTGTAATTAAGCTCAACAATGCGCCCAAATGCTCCCTCCGAAGTCTTTTTACAAGGTCAACGACAGTGCAGAGTAATTGGTGGAGTGTAATGAGAAAATAAATGTACAACTAGAGCAATCAGTCCAAGGATACAACACATACTCCCCAAATCAGATGCAGAGGCAGAAATAGAAACAACCTGATAACTGCTGGGAAGACACAATGAAACTGCAGTTTAGTTTAAATGCTGTTTTTTTTACTGAGATTGAGTCCATATAGGTTGGCCTGCCACAGTTCCTGCTGAAGCCTCACTAATCATCATCGTCATGTATCCCAGATAAGAAACCACTGAACTTTGGTGGCTGTAGCTCAGGTGGCAGAGCAGGTCAGCCACTAATCAGAAGGTCGGTGGTTCGATCCCAGGCTGCATGCCAAATATCCTTGGGCAAGATACTAACCCCGTGTTTGCCTACTGGTGGTGGTCAGAGGGCCCGGTGGCGCCAGTGTCCGGCCGCCTCGCCTCTGTCAGTGCGCCCCAGGGCAGCTGTGGCTACAATGTAGCTTGCCATCACCAGTGTGTGAATGTGTGTGTGAATGGGTGAATGACTGAATGTAGTGTGAAGCGCTTTGGGGTCCTTAGGGACTAGAAAAGCGCTATACAAATGCAGGCCATTTACCATTTACCATTTTTTTCTTTGGAAAACAGGCCAACGTAACAGATTTGCTCTTAAAAAGGAAACTGCAACAGTTTTTAAAAAATGTTCTCTTTTTATGTTTCCTTTACTATTAACGGGAGAAAGCTGTCGTTTTTCAGTAAAGTAATAAATCATTTTCTCATCTGATGAGGTGGTTTCACAAGTTGATGTGGTCAAGGATTTTGAATATCAGCACAAAAACATCTTCTGTTTTGTAATCCTTCCATCACTCTGTGCATTTTTCCTAGCTCATTTTTCACACTCTGTTCACCACAGAGCTGTGTATCGACCTGCTTTTACACACATTCAAGAGGTGTGGTGAAGAGCGAGAAAGGGAAAAAAAAAAATATATATATATACCCTCAGATTCTTCTCCCCTCCTCCAGGCTACAGAGATGAGGCCACGAGTCCCAGTTTCCTCACAGAATCATGCCTCAACAGCACACCTCTTTATGGAGGAGGAGGAGAGTAAAGGCCAGGTATGAAGAAGAAAGAGTCAGGAAGAAAGATCCCTCTGGCTAAGTACAATCCTGTAGTCAGCCCGTAGCATGCCAAAACTCCTTTTAAAAATTACTTTGTGGGAGAAACTTGTGGAGAAAAACTAGACAGAAGGTGATTGTAGTGATTTGCTAAAGTAATTAAAACTTCTATAGAATAGTAATTAAGGTGAAATAGGCCTTCAGAATGTTATAATGTTAAAAAAAACAAAAACAAACAAAGATATCTTTGGTTTCTCTGACCGAACATGATGTAATAACAATGATCATGGAAGTAAATGAGGCTCTATCCTCAATTATCATTTATTGACACCGACTATTATACAATGATCATCTCATTATAAAAGAATACACTTTGCAAGCTTGGGTCCTTTTATGTACGTTGCTGTTAACAACCATCTAAACACTGATGCAAACAAAGCACCCTTGCCTAAAAAAGGCCGCATTAGCGGAGGACCCCACTACAGGTCAATGGCCCAACTAAACAACAGAAACTGCTCAGGAACAACTCAAGGAACATTATAAAGAGACCACACGACTGAGCTCGGCTTCAAAGTCCAGAGATCCAGTCTAAATTAACATTCAACCCATCTTGAAATTCAGAGGACTCAAAGGATCTGCTGGTTCAGGGCTAGGCTGGCTGCATGAGGGGGCCAAACGTAAACATTACTTTTAATGTTGCAGGTGACCAGTGTAGCACACATCTAGAGCATCCCCATAACAATATTTGTGCTGTTAGAAAACTAAAATATCGAGAAATCCTTTTATACATTGACCTCTTTGATTCCTAACAGGTAACTTTTTACTCACCTGTTAAAAACTAGGTTGAGCAAGGTGGCAAAACCCGGCAGTGACAGCTAACAAGCAAATAAGTCCACCAGATGCCATGTTGTGAAACTAGAGTTTGGGAATGCAAAGCAGGCTAAAGAAAAATAATATTTGATATTCAGAAAAGCTGCCCTGCTAGAATAACCGTAGGTATTATAGTGAAGTTGTGGTAGGAAATGACAAAAAAGGAGTGGAAAATTGCATTGCACAGGTGCTGTAAACCACTGTAGCTTGTCTTCAAAATCACTCCTGGCAGTTTTCCATCTACTCCGGGGAAGGGGTGAAGCAACGTGGAGAGAGAGAGGAGCAGCCTGCTGGCTGTGATTATTTCAATGACCATGCAAATTCTGCAAGGTCACTGTGATAGGCAAGCAGGGAGGCAGAGACATAAAAGGAGAGGGGGAAAAACATCTACAATTTTATAAGGAGCTTGTAGAAAACTGCACACTGGTATAAGTCAAACATGTTATAACACAACAAAAGTAAAGACGTGGTAATGAGCTAAGAAAAAAAGATTTTGTAAAGGAAAGCTATAGCAAGCTCCAAATCTATTACAAACTACCAAAGAATACTTTTTCTCCCCATATGAGAGATACTACAAATCTTAACATTTGTGGACAGTTTGTTTTGTTCTTAACATTAACAATGAATGAAATTCTAAGAACACTGCGGTGTAAGTTAGTTTTGTCCATGAACAATAAACGGTGGAATATCAGCTTCCTGCAATTGTGACTTCCTTTTGACAATCTTAACTTAAAAACATCTGACTGTGTTCTAGAAATCTGCACAATAAAGCAGTCGAAAGACAAAGTTTAACAACGAACTTCTTAGGTAGATGTTCAGCAGCATTGACCCTAATGTTTTGCAAGTCATGTCAAATTTTGGTCGTTTTGACTACCCCTCATCCTTTATGATTATAATGTAAAGTTACTGATAAGCTTGGGAAATATGCAAAATTTCAACAAAGCCAGATGGGGCAAAGAACATTTACTTGCAGATACTGCGTGTGAAACCTCTATGATAGGCTCTCAGTACAATCGAAAGGTGTTTGTATACAGCTACAGTAAGCAGAAAAGGGTTAGCTAATTTACAGCTGAGAGTTTGCTTACGCTTTGCCACATCAGTAGTTCACAATTCTTTGCTTTAAGAATGCACTGACATTTAAAAGGAGCAGTGGCAACAACGACAAGAACAACAGCTTAACTTTAATGTTTATTTTAGCAATCAGGCCATTTACTTCTTTGATTTCAGCTTGGTGTGAAAGTCTTTGCAGCTTGCAGCTATTGTTCATGGCCTTACTAATTTCCTATTCCCTGCCCTGAACCTCATTGTGAGCTTACCTCCTCACATGTGTGACAGCTATGATGCAGATGAAGATGATGATAACCGAGCTGATGGCAACTTGTTGAATGACACATTTTTTTTCATGCCTGAACACAATTTTTAATCCGTCTGTTTTCTCTCGTGTGTGGTTATTTGTCTTCATGTACAGGAGATGAACAATTTCCACAAGTAGGGATGGGTATCGAAACCCGGTTCTTGTTGAGAACCGGTTCCCACCGTTTCCATTCCTTGGAATTGTTTGCCATTTTGCAAACGATTCCCTTATCGATTCCAGTCGCCCCGAATTTAAAAAGAAGAATCGATAAAGAATCGAATCGTTAAACAGAATCGAAAATGGAATCGGAATCGTGAAAATCTTATCAATTCCCATCCCCAGTCACAAGAAAGTTGGAGGCTGGAGAGGTTGATGGTGAAGAAGTTAATCATTCTGCCTTTCACACCCAAGACCCAAGTTTGAGTCATATGCATCATACAGTGGGGCAAAAAAAGTATTTAGTCAGCCACCGATTGTGCAAGTTCCCCCACCTAAAATGATGACAGAGGTCAGTAATTTGCACCAGAGGTACACTTCAACTGTGAGAGACAGAATGTGAAAAAAAAAAAAATCCATGAATCCACATGGTAGGATTTGTAAAGAATTGATTCGTAAATCAGGGTGGAAAATAAGTATTTGGTCAATAACAAAAATACAACTCAATACTTTGTAACATAACCTTTGTTGGCAATAACAGAGGTCAAACGTTTACTATAGGTCTTTACCAGGTTTGCACACACAGTAGCTGGTATTTTGGCCCATTCCTCCATGCAGATCTTCTCGAGAGCAGTGATGTTTTGGGGCTGTCGCCGAGCAACACGGACTTTCAACTCCCGCCACAGATTTTCTATGGGGTTGAGGTCTGGAGACTGGCTAGGCCACTCCAGGACTTTCAAATGCTTCTTACGGAGCCACTCCTTTGTTGCCCGGGCAGTGTGTTTTGGATCATTGTCATGTTGGAAGACCCAGCCTCGTTTCATCTTCAAAGTTCTCACTGATGGAAGGAGGTTTTGGCTCAAAATCTCACGATACATGGCCCCATTCATTCTGTCCTTAACACGGATCAGTCGTCCTGTCCCCTTGGCAGAAAAACAGCCCCATAGCATGATGTTTCCACCCCCATGCTTCACAGTAGGTATGGTGTTCTTGGGATGCAACTCAGTATTCTTCTTCCTCCAAACACGACGAGTTGAGTTTATACCAAAAAGTTCTACTTTGGTTTCATCTGACCACATGACATTCTCCCAATCCTCTGCTGTATCATCCATGTGCTCTCTGGCAAACTTCAGACGGGCCTGGACATGCACTGGCTTCAGCAGCGGAACACGTCTGGCACTGCGGGATTTGATTCCCTGCCGTTGTAGTGTGTTACTGATGGTGACCTTTGTTACTTTGGTCCCAGCTCTCTGCAGGTCATTCACCAGGTCCCCCCGTGTGGTTCTGGGATCTTTGCTCACCGTTCTCATGATCATTTTGACCCCACGGGATGAGATCTTGCGTGGAGCCCCAGATCGAGGGAGATTATCAGTGGTCTTGTATGTCTTCCATTTTCTGATGATTGCTCCCACAGTTGATTTTTTCACACCAAGCTGCTTGCCTATTGTAGATTCACTCTTCCCAGTCTGGTGCAGGTCTACAATACTTTTCCTGGTGTCCTTCGAAAGCTCTTTGGTCTTGGCCATGGCGGAGTTTGGAGTCTGACTGTTTGAGGCTGTGGACAGGTGTCTTTTATACAGATGATGAGTTCAAACAGGTGCCATTCATACAGGTAACGAGTGGGGGACAGAAAAGCTTCTTACAGAAGACGTTACAGGTCTGTGAGAGCCAGAGATTTTCCTTGTTTGAGGTGACCAAATACTTATTTTCCACCCTAATTTACGAATAAATTCTTTACAAATCCTACCATGTGGATTCATGGATTTTTTTTTCACATTCTGTCTCTCACAGTTGAAGTGTACCTCTGGTGCAAATTACTGACCTCTGTCATCATTTTAGGTGGGGGAACTTGCACAATCGGTGGCTGACTAAATACTTTTTTGCCCCACTGTATTTTCACACATAATTTACTTTTAATACATTATCATTCTAAAATATGTTACACAGTTAGTTAGTGCCTAACCCCAATCACAGACCACGTCGGGTTCTTTAAAGCTCAGTTTTCTGGATTACCATGATGAATTGTCTCCACTTTGCAACAACTATCTAGTTGTCAATGTGGTGAGTAAAAACTACCTCATAACTGAATAGCCTTTGCTATTAGCCAGCCTTCAGCTACTGGTGCACTGCTACTGCCAAGTGTCATAGTAAACGTAGAACAACTAACCTGAAATTAACTGTCATGAAATCCTTATCCAGCTTTTTAAGTCAGGATTGGACTAATATCTGATGGAAATATCAGTGCGTCCTCAGTCTGAATCTCTTTCTCACATGTTTTGGGGATTTCTTCTGGGGGGGAAAGAAATGTCTTTGTTGTGCCCCTCAACTACAAGTCTGGGTAAAAATGAATCATATTTTTAGTAACATTTTTCTGTCTGCACACATTTTATCTCCAACCATGCAGGTAGTCAAAGCTGCAGAGATTTGCACAGTGGAAAGATTTAAGTGTCCCGCTCGACACTTCCCTGATGCACTTACTCTAATACAATGTGAAGTAGAGCAAGAACTACAAGAATCAGATTAAGCTTGCATTTTAATAACCACCTGAATACAGTGAGCCAAACCGTCAACAAAGACAAGCTTCTGTGAAGTCACAGATAAAAGGTTTGTGTATAGGAAAATCCAGTTGTCCTTGGCGAAAAACTCCTCCTCCTTATTCTACTCAGAATACCAGCACTGGTGCTGAACCTGTATTACAGGTCTTGAATGCAAATGAACAAAACTGTGGATCACGTCTCTGACTTCTCAAACAGTTAACCTGAGCAAGGCACAAAAACCTGCTGGCAAAACCAGTTTGACAAAAACAAAGGGGGTTCACTGGTTTTTCTCTGAGGGACACAACATTATACATACAATGGGTGCTTTGGTGTATTACATCTGCTTTGTACTTATTATTGAAGACAGGAAGAGCAAAAGCAGGAGGGAAGCGCATACAGGTCTCCCAGAATAATCTACTAATCTAATCTGAAATGGAATTACTGCAGGAGCCCAGTATAAACAGGAAGTTAAGGAGCTTTTATCCTGCAGGAGAAGAGCTGACAGTGTGCAGCCAGTTCCCCAGAATGACCCTAGTCATTCTGTGTGTGTTCATTTATGTTTTATTAAGCAAAATTAAACAGGACATCCCACATATAAAGCAAATTTCTTTACAAATTGTTTATTTAGAAATGTGCAAGCCGACATTCATGAAATTCAAGTTCAGAGCATATGTATAAAACTGTATACAACTTGTGTATAAACTGTGACTGCTGGAAGAGTTACCAACACACACCTAGCACAGTCATCTGAGCAGTCAGCCAGTCATGCAGTTGCCCTTCGTAGTTCTAACTTGTTCCTAGCTTCGAAGTGCAAGATAAAATCATTCAGGATTAATTAATCAATCTTTGGACTGCACTTTAATAATGAAACTTGCTGATGACAGCAGATAAGCCTGATTTCAAGAAAAGATCTCTGAATTTCAATTACTAATTCTGCAACTCTCAGACAACTATGCCTACGCTACAAGCTGCTAACTCAGCTACGCCGAGGCATTTCAGCAAATACTTGCCTAAACCTGTCATAGGTACATCAGGTAAATAAGGAGGCCTTGAGCTATGAAGAGTTGTTCGAACCTGTCGAAATTCAAGTACATGATAACTAGGAAGAGGCACAGAGTATTTTTCTTTACCGGCAGTCTGGCTATTATGATGAACTGATAAGCTAAAAGATGTCTGGCTATTATTAAGCTGCTATTCTTTAAACCACCCTTTCTTTGTCAACCTCAAACAGCCAAATTTTTAAATTTCTCCAAAAAACTATTCATCTTTTGGCAGATTTATTTTTATTTTAAGGTTTGAATGATCAGGTTTCATTTTAGTCAGACAGCATTTTTTCCATCAAACCTTCATACTGACGTGGTTAAACAGAGCATCGTCAGGCTGTGTTTCAGTTGACTGCCTAAAAAAGCATTCCCATCCTCAAGAAACATGCAGGCATGCTCTTTTTCCTTTTGCGGGGAAGAAATTATACTAGGTGCATGTCCCAACTTGTTTCATGAATTTGTCAAAGGTTTATATAACTACAAAATACAAAATAAGAACCCGATGCCACCAGCAATTTGCCATTTAAGTTCAAGCCAGGGTGACTGTAAGAAGACGGTTAACAATCAGCAGGGGCTCAACTGTGGAGCTTTGTGTAAGAGTTGAAAAAGAAACTCATTTGCCGAGAATACAGTGTCCCACTGACACATTAGAAACCCACTGTAGACTCTGAAGAGAAAGTACGTCTTTGTTGGTAAAGACTAAAGTCTGACTCCATTATCCGCATCTAAGCTTTAGCTGAAGAAACGCACTGTATATACAGCTACTGTATATGTGTGTTCTGTGAATAAGGAAATCTGGCAAAAAGTTATTATAAAAATTGCAATAAAGACATGAAATCTGGAAAAAAAAGAAGCCACAACTTCAAAAAAAACTGATAAATTGCAGAGGATGAAAAGGCCCTTAAACACATCTTATTGACAACTCCTGCACCTAGAGGCTTTCTTTCAGGGGGGTTTAAAAACAGGACAACGGCAGACGTTACCTAGTTATAGACCTGTGAATCGGCAACTAAATGCGTGTTGTTTAAGATTATAGGCAGGGATGTTGATTCTTTTGCCATTCTGGGCTATGAAATGATGCTGTGGTGAACTACAAACTCGATGTTATTAAAATAAATAAAATCATAAAACTTTATATTTCTGTATCAGTCTAATTGGTTTATCTTTAAAAAAAAAATTAACATTTCTTACAGTCACTTTATTTCTAGGACTTCTCCTAAATATAGCATGCAAGGGCTACATTTCCTCATAGACCCACGCTATATTAACCAGACTGAAGCTGGATGTATAGAACTATAAAATCATGTTCCCATGCTGCCAAGTTAATCATCTCTGACTCTGAGCTTTGCAGAGGGCAAAGTGCACACACAGGTGGTTCACTCTACTGGAAAGTCAGAAATTAATAGTGCAAGCAGTCCTCAGCCAAACAAGTACACATGGGTAGGGCCAAAAGCAAACCTTTATTTATATTGGACCAAGAGATTACATACCGTAGCGGCTCATTGTGGTTCGGTGGCTGCTCGGGTATACATGGTGGTTAGGAAATGACTGATCATCACATAAAGGAAAGGAAGTTTTAAAAGAACTGTCAAAGGTGTGTTCTGTCTTACTGTACACTTTGCTTTACTGAAGCCTCCCCTCACAGAGATAGAGAATCATTTATGTATAGTTTCAATAAATACTATTATGATGCCAACGTGAGAAGGCACGAAAGTTTAATCATCCTTTTGCTTAGTTGGGTATATCCCTAATTAGGAACTGTGCCATGTTAACATAATAATCTGATGTTGCAGTTGTGGAAGAGGTATACAGTTTCATGTGGCCAGGCAACCAGAACCCACCCACTGGCAAGTCCACTGGATAGATCTGCAGAGTGTGAAAGCTGCAGTGCAAGCTTTTAGTTTCTCATTTATTCTTCATAAAATACACTGCTATTCTAGGTGCAATGATGCCAGCATGACTACACGTGAGTGAAAACGTGAAAGTAGAAAAATAGTGTGGATCACAAATATTACTGCTTGTCAAAACTCTACATGTGAAAATGTGAATGTTAAAGATTTTTTTCTCACCTCAGGCTCTCCATCATCTTTGTTTTTAAATGGATGTTGCATTAAATGTGAAAATTGTAAAATTTTCTGAAAGTCCATCTTTAAACCTAGTAAAGGAGACATTTTAGAGAGGTATTTATTTTCATATAGGTAAATATGTTGTAGTATTTGTGGTCTGAGAATTCATTTAATGCATGTTACAGTTACAAGGGGAAAAAATAAATAAATCTTAGCTGCTGATTGTAGCGTCTTGCATGCATGTTGTATTAAAGGTTTAGGGCAAAAAAACCAAAAACAACCCAAATCACCCACTACTCATGACAATCAATAAATGGCCAAAAATTATTATTTAAAAACATAAGATTAATAACTTTCTTACTAAGCATTGTTTGTTAAACTATCATTCTAAAATACAGCGCATCTATAATTGAATTACATGTCACAGGATACTCTGCCCTGTCTGCCACCCTCCTCCCTGTCCTCTCTGCCATCATCACTGCTGCCCCGAGCTCGTCTCACAAGCCAGCTGTCCAAACAAATGTTACGTAGCTGGCGCTTATGTAATGAAGCATACCAAGTGCTTAGTGCATCCTCTTAGCTATCCTGTCCCATGGCACCATCAGTTCCAACATCTCAGGATAAGACTGAACCTCCCCTGTGTCCCTTCCGGCTACTGAGTTTACTGGATCAGTGGGAGTAAAAAGCAGCTAGATTTTCACTAATCAATGGTATGGATTACTGTGAACACTCACACTGAGAGAATGGATAATAAACACAAATCTGCCCAAAGCTTGTGAGCTAAAGCTGCAAGATCACCTGCTTTGTGAATGGAAAGAAAAACAGAGCTGTGAATGAGAATGTATGATTATGCATATAACTGTAAGAAAATAAATCCTTGCATAAACAAGATAAAACTAAATAAATAACTAAATCACTATATACAGCAGCATGACTGATGACATTCAAAACAGGCAGCACTTCGCTTAAAGACAATTTACTCTTTGCAACAGACTCTGTAAATGCAGCAGTGCCTGCTGGCATGTGTGCTTCCTGCAACCCAAACAGCTTGATGCTTTATCAAGAGTTTCATTGCGCTAGTAATATGTGCGAGCATTAATCACTGCGCAACACATTACTTTGGTACAACAGAGTATAACACACTGCAGGCTATGCTGACTAGGCAAAAAATGTGCATGTAGTTTTACAAAAATTCTCTATTCAAGAGCATCCCCCTGCCAGTGTATGCACACATAAAGCGGCTGTCTTACCCTCTCATTCTCATCTGGGTACATACTGTCCTGTAGCTGAGTTGCCGCTGCAGAAGAATAAGTGTTGTAGCCGGCGTTGCTGATGAGAACAGTGATGGTGCAGAGAAAAGCAGCCGCCCCTGCCTATTCACCAACTCTCTGACTGACATGTCACTGTGGCAAACCAGATAATGTCACTCTGTGAGCACATACACAAACTCCAATTCACTCACACATCCTTACATAAAAAGACAGGGAGGGAGGGACAGAGAGAGAGAGAGAGCACACACACACACACACACACAGCTTAGTGATGCTCGCTCTCCCTGCGCTTCCACGACACACGCCGCTTGACCTGCCCTCCCATAATGCCGCTCTGCACAACACAGGACATCGCAGCTGACATAATAACCAAACACACAAAGAAACACATACATATCCAAATGAAGCTCCCAGAGGGATTAAGAAAAGCTCCATGAAGTGCGTGCACACAAACACACACACACACACACACACACTCTCTCTCTCTCTGTCTTCTGTTTCATCTGTCTCTCTAATCAAAGAAATACAGAGAATAGCAATGGTTTACATTGGATTATCCCTGAAAGTCAGTATCAAGGAGAGTATTTATACTTCGGGAGAGTTGCATTTCTACAGTGTCTAACTTCAGTCATTCATTGCTCATCAGTCTACAGTATGATGTGGCAGAGAGCAGCTCTTGTACTAAGAAAAGCCTGATTTTGCATCAATGTGGAAGCTGCAAATACTCGCATCTTGGCTGTGAAATGTAACACAACTCCTACAATTTTGATCAAATTCTTGTTACACAACTTTCCTAAACTAGACATCTGACTTTGTGAGAACTGTGGATGCACCAGTCTTTAATGCTGAGGTGACATGTCACCAGTATCGACTCCGGCTATGACTCTACACAATCACAGTATCATTTTTCAATGAAAAGGGACTTATGTTATCATCCATAAAACTTTAGAATAGGTGAAGGTTTTTAGTGCATCAGATTGGATACTGATGAGGCTTAAAATTAGGAACACAGCTTCTTTGACTGATAGGGGCTAACACAGGCCAATGCAGCTAACTGCAGCCAAGTCTCTGAATAACTGAGCTGGACCTCTTATGATGCTGGTCCCTTTTGGAGCATTTTAATTAAATTCTATAACAAACACTAGAACACAATGTGCTCCAGGTTTGATGAGTGAAATTCTACTGTACTTAGCACTAATTATTAGTTATCTATGTCCTAATGATGCAACCATCAGAGTTTATGAAGGTTTATGAATGCCTTCTCCTCCAAAAAAACCAGCAAAATTCACCCTCTAAAAGTCTCATAGCCAAGTAGCTCTCTCTGAAATCACTGGCTGTTAAAGACCCTTTGCAAATTATTCTAAATTAATGAGCTTGACAGCTTTATGGCAATATTGGATTTAAGTCACAAAATTTGTGAGTAAAAAAGTAATGATTTTTCAGTCTTCTTCTAATGTGTATAGGGATTTTTATAGAAAGAAGAAAAGAAAAAAACTTATACTGGAAATGCATTTTAAATTACTCAATGGCCTTACTGGAACCCTTTTTATGTTTCAAGTCGCAGGTTAAAGTTATTACTTTTAAATGTTTTAAATGTTAGTGAGAGGTAAGACTGCAGTGTATCAACATAAAAAGGTAAGTGGAAGCGGCCAAATCAGAGCTTTGAAGAGGCCCAGGTGAATCTGACTGAAGGCAAAGGTAACAGGATAGAAGAGTGTTAAAAAAAACCAGACAGAGACATAAATTAAGTGTGTAAAATCTGGCCTCGCCGTTGCTCTGTTACACAACAACCAAACACACTGCAAAGGGTCAGCTGCCAGACTGCCTGAAACTCTGTGGGTTTGTGTGTGTCCCAGGCTGAGAAGAGTACTATAAAGTCCTCAGGGCTGGTTCATAGCATCGGTGATGAGCATCCAAACTGACATCACAGCTATCTGCAGACTTAACCTTCTTTTTCTTCAGATGATCTGCTGTTTACTGGCTGAGAGTTTCCTGAAAGGCCACATCTGTGAAGTCATATTGAGGTTTGACTCCCATTAGAAATTAGTATCCTCAAGAAACACAGGGCAATAATTGCACCAAAGACACCTTTTTCATTAAATCATGCAAGCTAGGACTAGGACTAGTAATTTGGTGGGGAAAATGAGGTATAAGTTTCCTCTGTATGTATTTTTATGCATGCTGTATACTAAAAGCCCCTTTTTAGCTAAAAGCATGCAAGTGGCAGAGGTAGGTTTAGCCTCTCTAAACTGTGACAGGCAATGGACGATTCAATAAAACCCTCAGTTAATTGTTAATAAAAGAAGTATTATTGGTTGAAGCCATACTAAACAACCTGTCATTGAGCTACCAGTCATGTGGATGGCTGCATGGTGACCTAGATGTATGAGAAGTATGTTTCTGACAGAAGGTCAACTGTAATCCACTAACAATTTGGTAGGAAACATGATGGAGTATGATAAGGTTAAAAAAAAAGAAAGGAACATACAGCAGAGGTCAGGGGAAAAACGGTGGAAAGTAGGTAAAAATAGCAAGCTCTTTTTTTTCAGGGAACCTCTCTCTCAACTTTAGTTCAGTAAAGGTAAGCAGATGCTGTAATTCAAGAGCTGTAAATCAGCAGTGAAAGTTTTTAAAAAAAATATATAATTTATTATAAAAAAATTATTATTTTATTTATTATTTTAATCTGTTAATAGAAAAATATATTCTCCAGCAACTAATTCATGCTTTATTTAAAATCCTTACAAAGTAGAGCCCATTTTTTATTATGTTTCCATCTGGGGTCCTAACCCTGAAAACATTTGGGAACTGAAAGACTTTGGATCCTCCTGCCAACATTTGATATAATAAGCTTTTTTAATAAGGCAGAGAAAGAGATTTAACAGTAGTGCAGATGGCCTGGCTCCTATTAACAGATCTCTCAGACGCTGTGTGTGTGTGTGTGTGTACAAATTTGTCTGTTTGAATGTGTCTTTGCATAACTGAACAGAAACAGGAGTCCATGCTAATGAGAGTGCATAGACTGTGTGTGTGTGTTTCTGCTTGCGTAAGTGTGCGGAGAATTACTAAAATACTTGTTTCATGTGCTAAAGATGCACATCAATGTTCAACCACGTCATGTAGAAACAAGGTGTGACGGTGTAAAGACACACACTTGCCATCTCAACTTCCTGCCACACTAAGTAATCAAAGAAATGAGGAAGTCCTCCAATCAATCATCCTGCTGAGAGTCATTACAGGTTTTTAGTTGATTACAGCTGCCATTTAAGAACGATGGGAGTCTGCAGGGTTGAGTGGGTGTAATTGACTGTGACAATCAGAGGAGGGGGTACTGAAAGCTGGTAACTCTTAAATGTTACTTTTAAAAAGTGAGACAGCAAAAGAACAGCTGATTTACATAATTTTAAGACCTTCAGCAGAGTTTCTAGATTAAAGACACCATAAAAAGTTGCTGAAAAGTATATATATATATTTTAAAAGAGGTTCTAGTTTACATAAAGAGAAACACAAATGTTAAGAAGCACTAATGGAAACAAAACCCAGAGTTATAAATTAACTCCAAGACAATTGAACTAATTATTTGCATTTTATTAATGTTAACTGCTGGTCTTCAGATGTTACGCAGTCACCCAACCAACAGCCAGGCCTGCAGCAACACCCCTCTCTATTCTTCTGATAGAAAGTTGTAAACAAGCGAGATGGTAAGACAGACAGACGACAGCAACGCTAACCATTGTGGTTTTTCCGCTTTGATCAAGAAAATAACTGGCTGCATGTTATTGTGTAAGAATAAACTGGCAAATAATCCCTTAATTCAGACATTTCCAAAAAAATCTAACATTGACTGCTATACAAATGCCACAGATAACAGCAGCATTTAAAAATAATTCATTATCAAAGAATGTGATCAAATAACTAAAAGCTAATAACACAATAGCTAATAATAACACAGGCAATAACTGAGCTGCAATGTTTAACCACAATGTGTCAATGCGTCACAGTCTATACCACACACACTTGATGTCCACTGACACAAAACAACATTTTGACTTTCAGCACATCCCTTTTCCTGCATTACAAAACTGCTTCATTGGTGGTGTGCGATTAACTTAATTTTATTATCAGTTACAATTTTGGATTTCACTGATCGTTGAAATAATATTATCGAGATGAAACTACGATTCGATGGCATTCTATTTTGCCTTCGTTTGTTTTACTTCACTCTTAGTGCTGTACACATTTATTTAATTTGAGTTTGAAGCATTATAAATTCCTGGAAACCCATTCAGTAAATTTAAAAAAAGGTTTTCAAACTCTGCAATCATATTAAATAATCATTACTTCAATATTCAGCAAAATAACTGGAAAAATGAGTTCTGCCATAATCAAGGAGCTCTAGTAGTCACTCTTATCTACTTGAGCTGCTACAAATACAGGATACAAATTAACACCCCTCACTGTCTTTTCACTAGAGAAGATGTCAGGGTGACCAGGCTGGACTAAAAAATGCTTTTAATATAGTAGACATATAGTATGTGCTTCAGTTTTTCCCCCACATGCTGACCGACGATCAAGATCCCGACGGAAGGTGGATGATGAAAGGCAACGGATGAGAGTGCAGTAAAGCAGCAAATTAAAAACACAGCAAGATCTGACAGCCATTATATTCAGTGGCAGGAGGGAAGCATCTCCTTCAGCGAATACAATGACCAATCCAGTGTTGCTAGAGGTTTTAACTGTATGCATGGAAGTACCGAGTGATATCTCAGCTGGAAACTGCGAGAAGGAATGGAATACTAATGCAGTGACAGGTCAGCGATGTTTTGCAAACATACCTGCATTGTTTCTCTTACTGCTCTAATAGTATTGCAGTACGTCACCTTTCAACTATGAGTTTCCGCTTTGGATGCAGTTGCTAGTGTAATATAAGGCAGTATGAGAATAGTTCTTTACCCTTGATTCTCTGAGATTAACTGAAAAAAGTTATTTTTTAACCAAACTAACAGTCAACCTTCTAGCCTCTGCTAACAAATGACATAAAGTGTAGGAAATGTTTATCTTGCAGTAATCAAACTGTGGCTTTGGAAAATGTTAGACACATAAAAGGCATATATGTAACTTCATCTCTCCCCCAACAAAGCATGCCTTTACTGTAAAGCACTTTAGAGAGATGTTTAATTAAAATTGGATGGTGCAACACAGCTAATAAGCTATTACAACAAAGGTCTGCACAGCCAAGGCAAATTGCTTTTGCACAACATCACACATTTATGTCATAGAAAATTTGCCTGGATTTCTTTCTCACTACTGAATTTCTCAAGCTTGCAAAATGTCGTTGTGATTCACTAGTCTTGGAGCAAACGCTCAAGTGACAGCTAGAGGAGTAAACTCTTCTTCTTGCAGATGAATGCATCTCTGAATACATCTGTACTATTTTGGACAGACAACATTCCCAAACTTCATTAAAAAAAAACGTCCCTGCTGTCTGAGATAATGATGAACAGATGAAGTAATGATGAAATACTGCCAGTAGTTTAAAGGAGGACATGTGACAAAAGTAGTGACAAAGTGGGCCTTGGTGTCAGGTCGAGTACAGCAGATAAGTGTTTGGCACACTAACTACAACCTACTCAAGTAGCTTGTCAAAAGCTGGATGAACTGGGAATAAGAAACAGGACCTGGCAGCAGGACACAAACACACAGCTCTCCTTCCTGCATTCAGACTGCGGCTTTGGCTTTATATCCATTACTTCTTTCTTTATACTTTAAATTAAAGGCTGCAGGGAAGCAAAAAGGCGAATGGGCCCAGTACACTCTTCATCAATGAGTGAACGACACTACACGCCTGCAGGCGCAAGCCATACTTTGGTGTCATTGCGGTCAGTCATGCACCTCTTGATTTTTGTAACCTTACTTTTATGCTGCCGCGGCACTGCCAGGTTCAAGATACGAGTATGTGATCGTGTTGGGTTTTACTGTAACTGTAATGGTATATCAGTGCAGAAGATCAGAGAGTCAAATTATACAGAGAAAGATAACAGTTCTGAAAACCTCCTTACCTCCTGGAAAATGACTTTAATTCAGGTTTTGACTTCTTCTCTTCCTCCTATACCTGCTGATTTAGGCCAGTTTTGATTATGGCAATGCCACTGTTTACAAGCAACAACATGAGGGCTCTGCTTGTTTTAGGAAGTCCTAACTCAACCCAGAGTTTGTGTCACCAGCACCCTGCTGCCAGGACTGAGGAAAAAACAAACAAAACAAACCCACTAACACTGGATGAGTTTCACATCACCGGATTTATGTAGGAAGCGTCCACCTTCTGGCTTTCATGAGCTTTGCAGGCCTGAAGAATAGTCAATCACTGAATCATTACTATGTTATGGGTTGATAGATCACATTGATGACACTGGTTCTGGTCCCTTATGAAAAGCCTACAATCACAGGAAGACACTACACCACAGAGCGAATCCAGATTTTCAGAGATAACACATCCTTATCAAGCAGCGGCAGTAAGTGAAGAACACCAGATCACATCTTTTCCTTCCAGTAGCGGGACGCCTCAGGCCACTTCTCTTGCCCTACATATTTTGGAAATATCGCTTTTGCATGTGCATGTGTCTTCAGAGCTTAACAGGGGAGCACATGATGAGTTAGGGGGGTCTGATCGCTACCACAGTGGTGGAAAGTTCTCAGGAGACATTCATCATGTCGTCACCTATAAAGCTGCCACTGCTGTTATGGTCACAACATACACGATACAATTTCCTCCTCGAGTGTCAGTTTCTGTTGTGCAAAGGTCTGTTCTCATAAGGAAGATATTTCAGGAATGATGCTGATGCAGTTTGCACAACAGTGGATACACTTTTTAATCTTGATTCTCACAACGAGCAAAAAGCCACCCTGAGCCTGCTTCTACTGGGAATGTTTTTCTATGAAAAGGAAGTTCTTTCTCCCTGCCAACACCAACTGCTATGAGACTGTCAATTGCAGCATAAAGTACATAGCAAGACGGCCAATGTTGTGAAAATCACTGAGACTGAGTTGTTGTATTTGCCCTAAGAAAGAGAAAATCACAGAGTTTACTGGCACACAAAGCCAGACTGGTTGTATACATAACCAAAATCAAGCTTGACTGCTTTGACCTTTGTCCTTCCATTTAAATACACACAGACACAATAACCAAGGAAGGAGATCTATTGAGAACTGGGCTGCATTCAGAAAATACATGGACTTGTAAAAAAGGACTTTCCTTCAGATAACCTTTTTACGCACAACATACTGAAACAATGCTTACGTCAGTGCGTGATGCATCATACTGAGATCCAAACCTATGAAACTACAGTTGACAGATTAACTAGATGACCTGTTGTAAAACAAATAAGTCATTTAGAAGACGTGACGTGTCAATGACAAAAAATCCTACAATTGTCATTTTATTATCACAGGGAAGGTAAAGACAGTGTCTTTATTACTCAATACACGATCAAATGTGTTGCTCACGGGTTCAAGCCGAAACATGTCAGTTTCTTTCAGTGTTTTTATTGTACTTCTAATGATGGTGCTAATGAAGGAGCTGACTTTTGTGTATGTATAGTGCAAATAATAACTTAGAAATGGAAAATAAGAACAGGAAGAGAAGTTCAGCTGAACTCTGTTCATGGAACAGGAGATGTGTGTCTTTTAACTGGATATACCTGCAGTGCACGTTCAGCATAAAGGTGTGCGTACGGCAAAAAAAAATAAAAAATACTATGAGTTTCCGCTTTGGATGCAGTGGCTAGTGTAATATAAGGCAGTATGAGAATAGTTCTTTACCCTTGATTCTCTGAGATTAACTGAAAAAAGTTATTTTTTAACCAAACTAACAGTCAACCTTCTAGCCTCTGCTAACAAATGACATAAAGTGTAGGAAATGTTTATCTTGTAGTAATCAAACTGTGGCTTTGGAAAATGTTAGACACATAAAAGGCAAAAAAAAAAAAAGAGGGCAAAATTTTCTTTTGGGACTTGGTTTCGTCTTTAATTTTTGAAGCTATCAGAACACATTAAAGGTTTTGAACAAGTTTAAGTAATCCAGGACAGGTAAAGATTATTAGGTTATCCAAAATAAAGTTTAGAGGCAAAAATCAGCTGACACTGAACAAATTAATGTTAATGTTAGTCATTTGGGCATACCAACAGTTTAAAACTAAAACACTTTATGACCCATTTCTGTTTAACAGAATACTGGTCTGATTTTTTATCTGAAAACCGAATCTCTGTGCTGCACATGAATCATTTAGGCATTTAAACTTTCTGCGACCACAAGTCCACTCGGGTCAGAGTGATGTAAATTCATCACACTTTGGATAGTGACCAAGAAGGTCTGTGACAACGTCCAAGTGCCAGCCAGTTTTTTGTTATCATGTGACGTTGCACTGCAGTGCACCAATACACGTTGCTTTGTTTTTGTGCTTGAAGTGGAAAATAACAGGAATGCCTACTTAGCCATTATGTCGCCAGCTGCCCGTGTCTATGTCCACAACAGAGTATAAACGAGGGCTCAGATACTGCTCTGTAGCAGGGTGTGGCAGGTTCAGGTTCCCTTTTCAAGTTCTTCATAACACTTTATGAAGAAAGTAGGATAATTGATATACTAGCAAACCTAATAGCATCTGCTCAGAAATAGTCTGCATATATTAAACACTTGATGTGAAAAGTTTCACAAACACCTAAAATAACAAAAATAGTTGCTACATTCGTTCTAAGGCCGTAATCAAGGAACAAGAAACAAAAGTTGCTCTGGATCTGATATATCCAATATGTGAGTATTGGCTATAATTTAATAAAAGTGAAACAAAAGTCCTATTCCACAATGTCCCCCCCCCAAAAATTCTTGTATACATCACCGCCAACATTAACAGTAACACACACACACACACACACACACACACACACACACACACACACGCACAAAAAGCTTTGATGTTACCTGGAGATGTTCAGTGGAAGAGCTGCTCAGTTCGTCTCCAGACTCAGAGTCATTTGTACGTCTATCTTCACCCGCAGAGTCACAGTACTGGGTGGTGTCCACGTCCAGTGGCGCTCTGACCAGTTCTGGGGATCTGGCTCGACTGCGGGGCAGGGTGCTGGACCCACCTTTGTAAGGGGGTGGTGGGACACCACCATGGAGAGCTTCAGCGAGAGCTTTGTCATGGTCAGTGGGAAAGGTGGGGGCATGATGGTGGTTATTGTCCCTGCGCTGAATCGGGGGAGTGAATTTAGCCTTGTTTCCAGTTTGTGCTGAAGGGGAGCGCTGATAGTTGGACTCATTTCTGTGAAGGTTCTCAGCGGGATGATTGTTGAGTCCCAGATCCAGATTGTTTGGTTTTACCCAGCGTGCACCTGCACTTTGTGAAGATGGATTACCAGTAGCACTCGGAAGATGGAGGATTGGTTTAGGGGGTGGCATGAGGGCTTTGCGGACTTCTCGGACATATTGAGCAGGTACATAAAAAGCTTTAGACGCCTCCTCTTTTTTCACCTGCCACCAATCCTCATTACTTTTCTTGACTAGCATGTAGCATTCCCCCTGCTGGATCTTAATGAGCCGGTCTTTAAACTTATACTCATAGTCGTATTCTACCTCGATGTAGATCTGGCCCGGGGCAATAGGCAGATCTGCCATGATGCCTCTTACTATCCACCAGGCTGTTCACCCCAAAAGAAAAATATTTATTACCATGTCTTCATCAGTAGACCTTTGAAAAAACAAAGAGAATATATTAAATATACATTTAATTTCAGTGTGAATAACTCTGCTATTGTACTTATTATATATACACCTCGGGTGCCACAATGTTCTAATGTTCCAGTATGTATAACATCTAACTAAGTTATCACCTGTGAAGTTTTTCCATTTTTCCCCAAAGATTGAAATTAATTATTAAATAACAATGTCAATAAGGAGCATCTCTGCAAAATACTTTATAACCTTTAAATGGAGTAATATAATCATAATCTCAGTTGTCTCATTAGTGAGTTTTTTTTCCTGAAAATGTACTCTGTCCACTCTCTTGGACTGCAGCTTAACAAAGTCTATGTGGCAGCAACTAGCAGCTATAGTCCAAGGTGGTGGAGTTAGACTTAAGTCTTTCTGGAGAGGCAGCCAAACAATTTCTGGGACCACCATTACAGGGACCTGCCCGCAGAGGTGGTAGACTTTCTCACCAAATATAATGTGGCATACCTAAATATTCCTGATTGTGCCACCTAATTAAAGTGTATGTATAGAGAAACGCTCTTCTTATTACTTACTTTTTCTGTATTAGTAACCTTTGAAACAATAAAATGAATAAAAACTTTGAATGGCTTTCTAACTAAAGGTATCGTATGCATTTCTTTTTAAATTGTCATTAAAACAACATGTTTTCAACTAACAATTTTAAGGAAAAATGAAAAGTTGTGTTTTTATGTATGAGAGAAAATAACTTGAAGAAATAAGCTTAAATCAAAACTAACAATGAACATTAAAACCATAAAAAAAAAAATCTTGAGGTATAGTTAAGTCAGAAAATACTTATTCCCTTCTCCTCTCATTTAATCAAAATAAAGACAAAAATAAAAATGCCATTGAAAGCCTGACACTCACATGCTAACCCAATCAGAACAAACAAATAAGATATAAACTGAGAAGATTTAATCCTCTTCAAGGGTGAATGTACCGTCCAGCTCAGAGCTTCAAAGCAAAGTAAGATAAGACGGAAGAAGTGGAGACAGTAACAAGAGTCACGCTGCTTTCTCCCACTTACTGTGTTTTTATGTCTTACTCTATTTCTTCCTCCTTACTAAGGACAGCTTGTCCAGCAGCTATTAGGGCATCTTGGATTAGCTAAGTCACACACATAGTTTCCTGTTGAAGTCACACGCATGTGCGCACACTCTCTTACACAATGATGTGATGCTGTACGCCAATATGATTTATTTAATGGAGTCAAGGCTTATATTAAAAGAAACATCTTATCAATAGTGAACTTCGTGGCCAACCTTGAGTTAAACAATAATACACCAAAACTATTAGATTAAATAAAATTAGTGTTTCCTGGTTGGACTTTACTGCTTCAGGGTATGACTGAGCATGGCCTATTTTGATAGAAAGAGGTACCTCAGCTGTTTAGATTTTCAAATTAACAGGAAAATAAATATATTATGATCAAATAAGTTTAATAGTTCAAAGAAACTACAATCTTAGGCTACCCTCAAGTCAACTCTCACTACAAAAAGAGATTTAGTCTCAGCTCTCTCTTTCTGCCTCCGGTACATGACAAAAATGACTTCTAAAGTTCTGACTAGTCACTTTAGGAGACAAGTGTCAGCTGAATGCCTCATATGTACAATGTAAAAATGCAATAACTACAATGACAAATTGTTGCAGACTGCACAAATTTACTAGGTCACAAATATTCAACTGGGTATAATGTTTCTCAAATGTTGGCAAACTTGATAAAGCAAAGAGACATTTAGAGACCTATAAAGTTTAAGCTATCCCAGCTGCCACGGGACAACGACCGGGGTACGCCCTGGGCAGGTCGCCAATCTATCACTGAAAGACAGACAACCATTCACCATCAATTAGACTAACACGCAGTTCTTTTATGAGAAGAAAGACGATCTATTCTTTTTGTAATTTTCTTTATATTTTAAGCAAAAATGCCAGTCACTTACACAAAACTAACACTTGAAAGAAAAGGAATATAGATTTTATTTTTAAAACTCCAACTTTTTTTTTTTTGCTTTTGAAACTTTAGATCTGCACATAAACTAAGCCTGAGCTTGGTAACTGATGAAAAGAAACAAGATACCAATCAGTTGTATCTCTGGTAATAATTAAAATACTAAAGCCACTGGGACCTCAGTGTTTATAAGATAAGATAAGATAACTCTTTATTGTCATTGCACAGTCATACATAGTACAGTAGTACAATGAAATTGGAAAAACTGTCCTACGTCGGCACTACATATAACACAACACGACACGATATGACACATCACAACGTAACAAACAACACAACACAGTATATTAACTTAGTATAAAAAAGAAGAATAAGTGTATGTGTATTGCACACTGTTATTATTGCACATTAATTATTATTGCACCTTGTTATAAATATAAATATTATTGTTATCGTTTTAAACATTGTTACCTCCCCCTAAAAAGTCCAGGGAGGTATCCAGTCAGGTCAGCTATTTACATTGATCAGGGCTATTGCCCTGTTGTAAAAGCTGTCCTTGAGTCTATTTGTTCGGGACCTCAGCAGCCTGAACCTCCTGCCAGACGGCAGCAGCTTAAACACCCGGTGTCCTGGGTGTGTGCAGTCCCGTAGGATGCTGCGTGCCCTCTTGAGACAGCGAGTGCTGTACAGGTCCTTCAGGGAGGGAAGAGGATGTCCAATGATTTTTTGGGCCATGTTGATGACCCTCTGGAGTGCCTTTCTGTGTGCTGTGGTGCAGCTGGAGAACCACACACCGATGCAATATGTCAGCACACTTTCAATGGAGCAGCGGTAGAAGACGGTCAGCAGCTCCTTCTTCAGGTCCATTTTTCTGAGGATTCTCAGAAAGTGGAGACGCTGTTGGGCCTTCTTTAAGACCGCAGAGGTGTTAGAGCTCCATTGGAGGTCTGTGTCTATGTGCACACCCAGAAACTTGAAACTGGAGACCCTTTCCACGCACTCCCCGTTGATGCTGACAGGCTGCAGCTCGGACTTCCTCCTTCTGAAGTCAACTACCAGTTCTTTTGTTTTGGTGGTATTGAGGTCCAGGTTGTTGTCTGCACACCAATCTGACAGCCTCTGAACTTCAGCTCTGTATGCAGTCTCATCTCCCCCTGAGATGAGCCCCACCACAGTGGTATCATCTGCAAACTTGATGACTGTGTTGTCTGGGTGGGAACTAACACAGTCATGTGTGTACAGAGTGTACAGTAGGGGACTCAGTACACAGCCTTGTGGAGAGCCGGTGTTGAGGCTGAGGGCTGAGGAAAGATGAGGCCCCACTCTAACTCTCTGTACACGGTCTGAGAGGAAGTCTCTGATCCAGCGGCAGGTGGTGGAAGGAAGTCCAATTTCCAGCAGTTTATCTATTAGTCTGTCCGGGAGTATCGTATTGAAAGCAGAGCTAAAGTCAACAAAGAGCAGCCTGGCGTAACGGCCCTGCACTTCCAGGTGAGAGATGGTGGTGTGGAGCATTGTAGCAATGGCATCTTCAGTTGATCTGTTAGCTCTGTATGCAAACTGGAGCGGGTCGAGTGTGGGTGGCAGGCAGGACATGATGTGACGTCGGACCAGTTTCTCAAAGCACTTCATTATAACAGGTGTTAGAGCAACTGGTCGGTAGTCGTTGAGGCTGCTAATGTTAGTACGCTTTGGCAGTGGGACAATTGTGGCTGACTTTAGGCACGGCGGGATGCAGGACTGGGACAGTGAAGTGTTGAATATTTGCAGTATTAAATAAAGTATGAAAAAAAAATCATCGCAACTCATTCCTTCCTGTTTAATGAAATAGTCCAAATCAAATTAGTCTACTGTCCCAAGGCATCCAAAACCACGAGGTGGTTAAAGGACCTGTAATGTCAGCCGTGAAACAATTTCAAACAAAGTGCGATAGTCAAGCAGACTCACTTGACGACGATACAGGCTACTGCAGAATGAGCAGCAGGATATTACAATGACAGTCATAACTGCAATCCTACAAAATTATCAGTGAGTTACATCATTATCAAACCAAGAATATGCCTCCAAAGACAAAGAGTGCATTGTTGCTATTTTTTAACCCAGCAGCACTAATTTCTCTTCAGTATCAAAGTCCTATGGTCCCTGTAAGCCACTGGGGCAGTTAAGGAAATGTCGTTAAACTAACGACACCCTCCACAAACACACGCGCGCGTGCACACACACACACACACTCACAAAAGAAAAACAAAAAGCACACATACATACCAAGAAAAAAAGAAGGTGGGGAGAAATTTGCATCTCTACAATAGTAACCAACACACTTCTGTGTGTTTCCTCTCGTCTTGAGTTCATGATGAATGATGAGCATCGCTGCACAACACATGCAGATTCACTTAAGAGACACCCATGATCCATGAAACTATAGCGAGGCCACCATCTGCAGCTGGTGATATAACCCCACGAATTCTGTGAAAACATTGGAATGGGCACCAGACAAAGCGCACAACAAATAGTGGTCACTGTGAAGACTGTTGTGGTTGTACGAGTGTCCTGAGAATGCTTAATGAGCATATCCCCACACACATTAACCAGCATGAGCTACGCTATTTTAAAACCACTTGATTAATCAAAAAGTAGTTTCCACTGGGTGTCACCATTAAAGCTGCAGCTGAACATTAAATGCGCGGTTGGCAGCTATTACCTAATAATAGCATTGCGCTTCTGTTTACCTTCAGTCGTGCATTAGCTTAATAAATATCTGTGATTAGGCGAGCAGTGCTGGGATTACTGCTGATGCAGTGACTGGTGGGATAATATCGCCACAGATTAACTCGAGGGTTCAGGCTAACAAGTACTGAGGGAAATCTCACCGAATCTATCAGCTGAACAGAAAGTCCATTAGCCAAATGAAAATAAAACATTGCATCTGGTGCTAATTCACAGCTATTCACTGAATAACAGCAGAGTAGCGAGGAATAAGACTGTGTGATGGTTATAGCATGAGTAGTAGTGGCAGCTTTCCTTGTTAACATCCTCAACCCTCATGCTGAAGGCATGGAGTCGATCACTATATCACTATTTTATTTTTTATTTTTTAAATGAGAAACAGTGCTTGTAGTCAAGGAAAAATATGATGAAACCAAATGTGGTAGAACACTAATAAAAAGATAGTTTTAAAAGTATTTAATTTAAACCTATTTCTTTAATAAAGAAATCAAAAGGCAGGAAGCTTAACAGTGCTTTTGTCCATTAGTTTTTGAGAGCTTTTCCCAGCTCAAAATGGGCCTTAGTAGGTTTACAAAGTGTCTTTGTTAACATACTTATCATAAATCTATGCATTTTCCTGTAATTTGGGTCCAAAAATATGGATTTTAATAATAAAAACCCACTTAAATTAACTGCTAACAAAATATTTTTATTACAATGCTGAAGATTTTTCCTTGGGGGAAGGTCAAAAACTCTTTGGGGGAAAGTCAAGATTTGCTGGAAAAACCCAGAGTATATATAGTGTAGCTAAGAATTCCTTAATGGGCAAGACTTTGGTGATAGTGGTGAAGGGAAAAAAAAAAACAAACTCAGGGTGGGCAGTCAACCTGGCACAACCAGTTATGGCTGGAGAGAGTGGAGAGGAAGAAAAAAAGAAAAAAAAGAACAATAAACAGTCAACACTAAACAGGAGTCAGATAAAAAAAACAAAAAAACTCTGTAGTCTGCACAGAGTTCAGATGCACGACCGCCTTTCTGGGAATAACTGAGCAAATGGCGTGCCTAACCTGCTAATATTAAGGGGCTCTACAAGCATCGTTTGCCCAGTGAAATAATCACAGTGGCTGGAAGGTTTGGGGACTCAAGACAGTGAGATGAGATTTAATTTCCTGCCATCCCTCCACCCCTTGCAGGGTTTTGGTCTTCCCTCAAAGAAAAACCACATGGGTCATAAAAATCTAATCTCAACCAGTTTGTTTTTCCAATGTGAGGTTTAATTTACTCAAGCATGAAACACATTTTTGCTCATAATCAGCCAGAAATAACAGGAACAAATTTAGACAACAGACTCTTTGTCTTATATATGTGAACCAGTCAAATGCCTGTTTTCCACTAGTACCTACTCAGATTTTACTCTACTCGACTTGGTTTTGGTCTTATTCCATTACAACTGAGTACCACCTTAATGTGCTTGGGGTCATTGTAGCAATGTGACCAAAAGTCCCATGACGTCGTGGCAGTGGTATACCTGCTGCGCTTTCTGTGGCTTTTTGTCAGACTCAGAGACCACGGTGTTGGTTTTTGTGCAGCCATTTCCCTCGTTGCTAGGTTTTGAAAATGGCAGTTTGAGTTTTGAGAAGAAGTCGTTCTCATGACTCGGCTCACTTGGAACCTCAGCCAAGGTACCAAAAAAGTACCTCTTGCGTAGAAGACGCTATTTTGTCCGCAAAGCTTGTCAACTACTCAACAAGCAGTAGTGAAACTTGTAAAAGTGCAACACAAACCAGAAATGGAGACCATTCACCTTCAGAGTAAAAGTTTTGCCTTTTGAAACACCCTTGATGCAGCTTTAGGACACAAATTTGACTCTGAAGGCAAACCTTCTCCATTTCCAGTTTGCATCACACTTTTTCAAGTTTCACTACTGCTAGGTGGGTAGTTGAAGAGTCGCCATCTTCTGTGGAAACTAAAGATGACCTCAGCAATTCTGTAGAAACCAGAGATTGCAACAGGTTCATTAATCAGTCTCTATGCCTGTGGCACTGAGGCCTTATATGCCAAGTGACCCTTGAAAGAACAATTTTGATTCAGAAAAAACATACCTTTGAATGTTTCCTTCTCACTGTTTTTAAATTTAAGACTGATTTTAAACTAGAGTACAGCTTTTAATTACTAAGTTAGGTAAACCTCAAGTCATACAATGCTAAACATGTAAAAACCAACAAATCATTTAAAGTTTGTGGGTTCCTTTTTAACATGTAGCTTTAAAAAAAGTGATGATTAATTATGAAAAAGGTGTCAAAAATGCAATCCCTCTATGAGAGAGTCTGGCATGTTGGTTCTGAAAATACCCTTTGAATTAAAATGAGGAAGACTACAAACAAAACAGACAATCAACTTAATGCTCCAATTCGTCATATGGAAAGGTCTTTGGAAGATTAAGTACCTGGGGGTTGTTGTCTCTTTCACTTATCCCCCACTAAGATTAAGCTACAGCTTCAGTGCTGCTATTTAGCAAACAAATCTTCTCAGAGTCCAATCAGCAAAATCAGAAGACGACCCTTAATTCAGAGTGATGGTAATAAGATTTGCAGTGGGAGACAGAGTGGATGGGTGGGTCCCATGAAAGCAGGACCTCGGCTGAAGTGTGTGGAAGTGTTGGAACTGATATGTATGTTTAAAAATCCGCTGCTGTCAGCACATGCAGGAAACACACCCTCACAGTTTCTCTTGCCTCAGCAAAACAGAAATCAGCACACTGCAAATACTCTCTCATTGTGAGCACATTAAATATTGCAACTGAAACAGGGACGAGTGAAGCACCAGCACCAGCAGCAGCAGCAGCGGCGAAATTCCTCTGCATCGAGTCTCACATGACTCTTGTTAGCCAAGTTCAGACTGTTGATTCAGAGCCGGGCCACTGGTGATGGTCTAAACTTGATAATGTTTCTGCTTCCATGCCTTTAAATATGATTAGGGTGACTGTGCACCCCCCCCCCGTTCCCCTGATCTTTTATATTTAAACAAAAGCCAACACATTTACTTTCAATATGTTTTCTTTGGTCTTTTAGAGATGAAATCTTGCTATAAATGACTTGCCATTTAGACTATGCTGTATATATATATAAAAAAAAAAGGTAGGTGTAATAAGCCAGAGCTTCAACCCACATCTTAAGTAATGTGTGTTCAATTCAATTTAAGTCTTTGCTGTTGGACATTTATTTTTATAGCTTTGGTCGTTTGCTTTTCTCTTATTAATGAACAAAGAAATATCATTATCCCGTCAGCCTGACAAGCATCGTGTGGCTCAAAAAGATGTGGTAATAACGGGTGTATTCTACACTATGAAAATGAACAACTTTAAGAGTTTTAACAGTCACTGGAGGAGGAAAAATGGACATGAATGAGGCCATGAAAACAAATCAGAGCTTCCATTTATCCTTAATAAATGTACTTACTGCAAGGGGAAATGTGAGAAATATACATTCAAATAAAAAAATACTGATTATAACAAACCATCTTGTTTGTGGTTTTTAAGTTGGATATATAATATGGAGAGAAATATGTCTCATAAGGGTTACAAATGCATATGACATTATCCACCAGCGTACACTAAGATTAACAAATGTGTGCAGTGATTTGTGTGTAATGTTTGAGGACTCACAAGCACGTGCTTCGATGAATCAAATAAGCTGCTGCTGCATCCTGAAATGTTTTTCTGCTGGGGAAAGTCAGTGAGTGCTCAGCTGCAGATGTGGAAACACTGTGGTTGTGTTGATGTTAATTTTACCATTGTACAATAACAGCAGGCTAACATTAAGGAAGGAATACGGAGGAAGCCCAGATGATGGACACAGCTTACATTTGTGGATCTGCAAAGCTGGCAGCATGAAATTTGTCTCACAACCCCCACACGGGGGTCATTTACACTTGTATGTATCGAAAGGGTTACAAATGCGTACGAATCATCCACATTTCTGCATGATATAAAAACTGCCAATGAACTCTCAGCATCAGTTACTTGTCTCATGCAAGCATACTCTTTGCTCCACATTTAGTTTGCTGGGATGTGATCTGCCTCATCTTAATCTGTATTTTTATTACAACTGGTGGCCCCACAGTACGGAAGGTGTGAACAGCAGGTGGGTGGGATGTCAGATCACAGATATCTGCTCTCACTGACATCATTCAGAGCCAAGGAGAGAAAAAAAAACTTCAGAGTTTTTAGAGCCGTCTGAAATGCGAGCTTTTGGCTCTTAGGTAGTACAAGCTGACCTCATTATTAGAAACTTTGGTCACATCTATTAGAACTATCCAACTTTGTAACACAAAGCGCAAATCACTCTGGCCTGTGAGCGCCGATCAGATGTAACAGAACATTAGCATGAGTCTCGAAAAGCACTAATTATTTTCCACTGGGTCATTCACTGTTCAGATGTCAAGAGCACATGCGTGTGTTTGCTCTTGCTGCCAACAACAGCTAGCAAAAGAGGCTGTGATGATGGAAATAATGGGTGGACATGGAGGAAGTTGCTCAAGGTTGGATGGTCAGTCTCTTTGGCAAGACCAAGGCTAAGGGCAGTGACCGCATACCTGTGACACTGCAACCTTATAGACGTCCTGATTGCCTGTTTACAGGCACAGTTTGTTAAAATGGGGTATGGGTATTTACATTTATGTCCAGACCCACTTCACCACTAGAAGAGACACATAGCTAATACTCTTAAAAACATGGTGATAATCAGGGATGCACCACATATCAGATATTTGGATCCAATATCAGTCTGATCCCATCTCACAAAGTTAGACTGGTAACAATGAGCTTATTTAAGGAATCCATCTATTGAATTAAATTCTGTGTTGTTAGCTGCAGAACGATGGTTGCAAAATGGAGAGGTAAGTTAGCAAAGAAGAAGCTAAAAGCAAAGCTTTAGCAGTTTGGATATTTTAGAGGGATTTGGGTTCAGTTTGACCCTTGGTAAATCTTTACTGTGACCATGTTTTTTTTTTAATCATCTAAATTATCATCTAAATGATGTATGTGGTTCCTCTTAGTTGTCAAGCTCTTTGTTTAGCTTTCTGGCTCTTAAATGTCCCATTTCAAGCCACTGCAAACAGCTTAAAAAAAAAAAACCCTAAAACAGCAAAAAAAAAAAAAAAAAAACAACCACAAAACACAAAAAGAAAAACAAACTCACAGACACACAAAGCAACCCAGTGGAACAAAAAGTAGTAAAAATGTTATTCGCTACAGAGCCAAACATTTCCCTCAGGAGTCGGTAGGAACCAAAAATATTGGCTTTACATTCACCAGAGGACCACAAACACATCTCCAAATGAACCATAATTCTATCAAATAAGCAATTGTTTGTGTCCAGATTTATGTGTCAATGTTATGTTTATACTGCCCATATCTATATTTTGCTTTTCACTTGTTTGGAGCAGAAAAAACACAGTTACCAGCAAACAGCTCACAAACAAAAGTCAGAATAGTTTCAGAGTGGGGGAAAAGTGAGGACATAAAATAGACCCTTTAATGTGTAAAACTAATTCTCGATGTATCTATTTGTAACAAGCAGAAGCAGTGCACTGTGCCCCGTGCACAAAGAAGCCACCAAATATAGGCCCAAGCTGCCTCAAACAGCCTGGATCCAGCACTGGCTGTCCTACTTTGACACTGGCTCTCACCATAATTTTCTTCTAGAGAAATCAAAATCAGCTCCCCACGGCATCCCCCCACCCTATCACTGTTAAAGCCACAGCCTGAACCACTTCGACCAACTACGGCCAGCTGCAGCTCCCTCAATCGAGAAAGAAAGAAATCAGAGTACACATTTTAAGCAAAACACAAATAAAGAACATGTTAAAGGCATGCTGGCCACAATAAGACCAAGAGGTTTTATAGAAAATCTCTCTTCTGTTCACCACGTGAAGCTCTGTCACCAGCAAGGTTTTCTCAAGCCCATCATTACAAAAATAAAGTAAATAAAAACAGTAAAACTGCTTTAACAGTCTCTTTAAATTGGTTGCTTTTTCACTTCATAAACAAATATTGCTTTATTTTCATAAATGGCAGATTTGGGGGAGAGTATCCAAACTCTCAAATAACTAACTACTTGCTCAAATGACACTCACTTATGCCCTTTAAAAAGTACAGGTTTAGTTTTAAGGTCAGAAAGACTTTCATTAATGGCATAGACACATCTGCTTCTAAATCACCTCAAAACTTAAGAGAATGAACATTTTTGAAACAATTAAAGGTTCTTCATTATAATTCATGATAGGACTGTGTCGTTGAGGTGATGATTATAGGCTCTACTGTGATTTAAACGGCAGCTTTCAAACCACGAGGATCAGATCAACTTTAAAAAGCCATTTATCACTATTTCATATATTTAAAAAAGTGTGAGCGGGAGGATTTCTGCTCTATGGCAGATCCATTTCACTGCTCTCAGGTAATAAGGTTAACCCTGCCAGTCAAAAAGTACTATAACACATCTGTTTAAGACACTCCTTAGAAAAGTAAACACTGATTTCTGCGCTTTCTTAACGCTAATTTAGAAGGTATTCCCAAAAGGATTCAAGTTTCTCTGATTTTTTTAAAATATATATTAGGTCTGAAAGTAGCTTTGGGCTCTTTTGTGGGTTCAGAGCTTTAACTTTCACCTTAACGTCACGTTTTGTGGTCTTAACTCTCAGTTTCAGCTCGCAGGTCTCCTCGGTCTTGCTTTAATCTGCCCTCTAACGTTAGCTAGCTAATTAGCTTTCAGGGCTACAGCATTCCTCAGTGTCCCGCACTGAGGCACAGATACGCACCTTCACCTACCTCCTCCGCTGGCTCCCAGGGGGGAACACACCGACACGACGGTGCTCCCGGGTGTAGTTAAACTCCCAGTAAACTTCCCCGTCGACCGACCACCGTGTGAAACTATTTCCCTACTTGTCAGGTTTGTCGGAGAGCGGCGTTCCAGTCCGTCCTGCTCTTCCCTAGCCGGTGTGTAATCTACAGCAGTGCTCGCTCCCGTGGAGTCGCTTGCCCCGAGAACTTCGCAACTACCTTCAAGCAAAGATCGTCTATGCAGACAAGACGTGCTATTCTATATATTTTCCGGAAAACACAAAAATAAAACTTTCCGGTTTAACTAATTGTAAGTTACCATAGTCACCGGTCTTGTACATGCACATTTAACAAAATAATTAAACTTAGCACTATTTTATCAGGCAATGCTGTAGTTGTAAGTGGCTAATGACTAAGCACTAGCTATCGTAGTGAGACCTCTTCTCTTGTTTGTGAGTTATACACATGGTTCGAACTTTCAGGTGTTCCGGACACAAAAGGGGATTTAGCGCAACCTGGCGGTGATGACCGCGAACTGCAAATACATTGTGCGTAATTGTGTCTGCTTTTAAAACGAAAAAAAATTTTTTAGTTCATGGCACACATACAATGTGCGAATCAGCCCAATGTGCTGTCAAGTGAGTGACCAGCAAATGAACAATCAATCAACTATCATTTTACGGTTTACAAAATGCCCATTCCTTTCCCTGTGTGTTACAATTCACAGACCATCTACAAATGGGACCAAAAGCTGCACTGTTCTACATCAAAAGTTTTACACTACTTTTAACTTTGTCTTATTTTTATAAACACTATAAAGACAAACTCATCCAGTTGGCCAGTTTGAACCCTTTAGTGGGCCATTTTGGACCCGAGGCTGCATGTTTGACACCCATGGCTTGAGGCAACAACAGAAATCAAAGTCATTGATGTTTATGAGGCATATTTGGCCAAGATTTTACTTCAAATGAGCCTTTAATGAACCATCTATTTAAAAAGAAAAAAGCATCAGTATTCCCTCAGGAGTTATTACAGGTTTGTTAGTATGCATGGATCACAGCGGCTCTACAAAAGCACAAAAACTGCAAAGGTTTTGTAAAGATACAGTATCGCAGAAAGTTGATTCTGCTGATCTGGACATTGTGTTTTCAGTGGGAGAAAGGTTTCATTACTCATCAAAGTGACTTCTTCAGTCTCAGCCGACTGCAGGTTTCCCCAACTTTATAAACAGTACATTTGCATAAAGACCAAACCTAGCACCACTGATTAACAATGGGGTCATGAGGTCAGTTTCATGATCATTAACATGCAGACTGTCATGACCACTGATCAATGGCCAAGAAACAATAGAATTTTACTATTTACAACTTTAACATCCTGAGTCTGGGGGAATCAGGTGTCCCACTGTGGCTGGGACATCCCCGGCATACTGAGAAAATGTCCTATATTTTCACTTGTTTTAGTTGTTGTGCTGGGCGACACACTGCACACAGGTTTGAATCCACCAGCCGACTGGCACTTTTCTGTGTTTGCAAACTTTTCAAAGATGGGTTCAGTCATCAGGACAGCAAGTATATCCCCTGTCAGTTCTTAAATATAATGGGCAGCAAGTTGCTTCTCTAAGACCACTGCTGGTCCCTCTCCTCCTTGGCCTTGTGTTTACACACACCTAAATGCTTCAGACCAGCAAACTGCCAAGACCTTTGCTTTAGTCAAGGCGCTCACACTTGCAAATGATCACATGCTACTTGTCCTCTTAATTCACGATGAAGCAGTAAGGTGTACTGCTTCTGCACTTTGGCTTCATCTTCATGCAATACGTCATGTATTTCATTCATCTGAGGTCGTATTCACCAAATTTTACGCCCTTCTTTAATTATATGTAAAACCTGAACTGACAGAGGGTGTACTTTCTTTTTGCCATGACTGTAAATTGGATTTATTGGTGATTCTAAAATGGCTGTAGGTGTGAGTTGCTGTCTTTCTGTGTTAGCTAACTGCAGCTTTCCTCACAGCAATTTTTACACTTTGTAAAACCATCTAGTGGGCTGATGCCACTCAGTGGCAAATCCCTCCACTTAAGACTGGGGAAATATTTTATATGTACCTGGATTTGCTTGAAGTGACTGTGTTAAAGCATGAAAGAAGACCCCATCTCTAATTCCAGGAGAGTTCTCAGAACAAAGCCACAAACCAAAAAAAAAAAAAAAAAAAAAAAAAAAAAAAAAAAGTAGTCGACCAGTGTATGTACGTAAAAGAGAAACAGGCACGTGAAACCCATCTCCACATTCACAAGAGTCAAATGACAGAACACAGAGGGGGCAGTTTTTTTTCCTCATAATTATTTAATCACACATACATTTACATCATGCAGTCAATCCAAAACTGATCTCATTAACGTCCCGTCTCCGTCCGTATCAGAGCCCAGCCATTTGTGCCCCAGTTCTCCAGGAATGATCCAGTACCTTGTCCACTGATGGAGCCCCAAAACTGTCCTTTTAAAAACTGACCAACTATTACACAGTAATAAAAAAAAAGTGGCTACACTTTTAATTTAGAATTAATGCAAAATTTAATTTAGGTAAACACACGTATTTATCTTTTTGCTGTATTTATTCCCCATTTCGTGTCCAGTTTTGGTGGGAGGTCAAAGGATGAACATCTTGAGGTCCACGCGGCAATGTCTCAGCTAAATCTAGAAGGTTACACAGATGGTATAAACCGTCTCCATAAGACACCAAACACTGTCCTGTCATAGATGCAGGGAGCTACTCCTCCCTGCATCTTGCAGAGCGTAATTATTACAACTGAATACACTTCAGCGACAACAAGCAGTTGTCAAAACTTTTCTTCCCCTCCTCCACTCAAAAACAGCCACATGTGGAGTGTTTTTTATCTGAGTGCAGCTAAAGAAGTGCTGTTTTACACCCAGCTTTCCTGTATGGAGATAACAGGTTTTAGCCAAAATCATTTCCCCTCCTTTTGTTTTCCAGCTACATTCGTTCCACCAGTCTCAAAACGTATCCTTTTTCAGTAGAAGTTTCTTTGACCAGTCTTCCTAAAAAGCTTCAAACTCAAAACTTTGGGTCATATGTGATTTTTTATACAATCTGTGCACTTTTGTTAACTTTCCATTACAGCAGCTGCAGTAGATTTGATATAGAATATGAGGTTTATATAAAACAACAAAACAAAAGATCTGCAACATGTCTCAGCTTTTCAGAAAGAGTGATCAAAGAAAGAGAGCACACACACCGAGGACTTGACACCAGTGAAAGTAAACGCAACACAAAAAGGAGGATTGGGCAGGTACTACCACTGCAACCACACCCTGATCACACCTGCCGGCCGACTGATATACAGTGTATTTTACAGTATATTGCACTTGCACAAGATGTTAGTGTTCTCATGCTGGGATTACAATCACAACAAGCTCTTTGCCAAATGCAGTGGGGCTTCACAGGGTTAAAATAAAGATGTGATGGGAAATTAATAACAATTTAAAAAAACCCACTAAAAAAAAACAACAAAAAACAAAAACACAAAAAATCTACACCCCTGGTTAGATTTAGTTAAATAGACCCTTCCTCCAGATGATAACAGAAGATCATTGTGCAATTATAGACCCCGCTCTCCCTGACTGGCTGATCAGCGGCGAAGGTTTAACCCATCAACTGAACGATCCCACTCCACCCGCCCATCATTACCCCCCACTTTGAAATAGAAATCTACACCATCTATGGAACAAAGAAAGAGATACAGTACATAAAACCAAGCATGACACTCTGCTAATTTATAACCGAAAGGGGGCGCATACAGTTACGGGTCTTTTAATCTATAAGGTGTGGGGAGGGAAGACGGAAGAAGCGAGGCACCCTTGAAAAAGAAAACATGACACTGTAGGGATTCAACAGTCAAACTAGTAACAAGAACCAAAAAAAAGAAGAGGTCCTGAATACACGAGTGAAAGGAGACGAGTTACCGACAGGGACCCAGCGAGGACAGGACGAGCTTCGTGTGCTATTTCCATCTATACACTTGCAATCTATGTGCTCCAATGTGCAGAGAGATATTAAACAGCTTCCATTAACACGTCATTATTAACCACTGAGAGAAGTAAAAACAGTACATTTAGCTACGTAGCATAGGCTATGCTAAAAGGTGGAAGTCTGTTGTGTTAACCGGATCCTCCTCCTCTCTTTTCCCTTCATTCTACATTCTTTGCATCCTTCTCATGAAGCCACCATTAACGAGTATAGTTTTTTTTTTTAACTTAATATTAAAAACAGTTGGCCTCCACAGGTATTTAGGTAAATACACCTACGGTACACTGTTGCACGTCTTCTTGGCTTTAGTTTAATCCTTGTGTTTAGCCTCGTCTCTCCAGGGAAACGTGTGCAGTAGTGCCAATTTTACAACTGTACAACAAGATCAGACAGAACAGTAGTGCTCGACGCCATCTAGTCAATTCAAAACATTTTTTTGTACTTTTTTGTTTTTCCCTTAAAGAAGCATGTAAAATCTACCCAGAGAAAAGTGTGGTTAACAGCCAATGATAATAATAATAATTATAATAATAATAACAATGAACTGTACAGAGGTTAGCTTTATAGGGTCAAGCTGTTTCTCACTGTAGGGTCTCCTCTTCGTTTTTTTTTGGTCTTTTTTAGTATTAGGTGTTTATTTCTATGAATTTTTTGGATCTTTCGACCGTTACATTCAGCTTGGCACAGTGCAGAACTACTCGCACGACGACAGATGACGACAGACTGTGCAAAACGAAAAAGAAAAAAAACTAAATAAAATCAACAAACCCGAAGCTACACATTCGAGTCGCGCTGCGGTTTCGCTCGCCGAGGCTTCGCTCAAGACTGCGTTTGGTTGCCTGAATAAGAATATTATCTTGGCTTTTTGTAAATTAAAACTGTTGTCTTCTTTCTTTTATTATATCCAGTAAGAGAAAAAGAGATAAGTCATGATTAGAACGTCGGGGAGAGGGGGGTGGGTAGGTGGAGGTGTGATGGTGGGGGGGCTGGAGCTGTACAAGCTGGGAATATTTATATATATATATATATATTTATATTTCAGAAACTCCGTGGTTCCAAAGCAGCGACGAGGAGTCTGTTCGCTGTAATGGAATGACAGGCTGTCGGGGTGGGCGGGGGGTGATATTGGCTTCTTCTGTGGTGTCGTCCTTCTGTTCTGCTGCTCTTCAGCTACATAATAAAAATATATATATTAAAAAAAAAAAAAATTAGTGAAGTGCATTAGTGAAGACTACTTTCATTTAACTTAAGAAGTTTTCAGTTGTACAATAAATAAAAATGATTTTTAACAGGATATCTTCAGTACTCCTGGATATTAATGAAAGTCTACCATGCCTGGCTTTTGATGCGTTATTGTGTACTTTTAAGAATTGCTGTGTGAGAAAAAACAAAACAAAAACAAAAAAAAAAAAAAACCTAACAACTACAAACTACTTACTTCTTGTCAGGCTTGCTGCTGCCCCCTCCTCTGATGGACACCGTCTGGCTGTTCTGGTAGAAGCCTCCTCCACTGCGGTTAATGTTGGGGTGGGTGGGGGATGCCACTGGCTGCTGCCCAGGCCTGATGGGTTTGGCTGAGCAGAAGAGGAAGACAAGTTACCTTTAGAAGACGACCGTTTGCTTTATGACAGGCAGCCAATCAGACAAAAGCTACAGTGGAGCCAAAACAGCAGGAATGCACCGAGGCCTGGTATAAGATGAATGTGGATTATTTTGAACTGTCAATCATACAAAGCTAATCTTAGAGAACTTCAGGGGGAAAAAGCAGAGACATAAGCCTAACAGGTTCCCATTAAAGTACCTTTCAACACATATAATCTAAAGAGATAGAAAAAGAAATACTCATATTTGGTATCAAATAATTGAGAAATCCAGTAGATATAAAAAAATAAAATAAAATACACCAACACAAAGCTGGTGTATTTTTTTTTTCAAAGTAAATTCAGCTTTCTATTTAAATGATATTCATATACAGGTTAGCAAAATCTTCTGCAAAACAGCAACACGATGTTCTCCTTTGATCCACCATAAAATTAAAATGATGACTTTCTGTCGTAATTAAAAGGAAGAATGGTGAGGGGTGTTCCTCGCCCTGTTCATTCCTACTAACCAATCTGGGCTGAATGTCCCCTCCTGGCCATGTTCTTGGCTCTGACGGCCTCTTTGATGCGGTCCACTTCCTGCTGGTAGCGCTTGCGATCGCGGGCGGCGTTCTCCTTGGCTTCCTTCAAAGCAGACTCCAAGGCCTTGACCCGCTCAGCCGTAGCTCGAAGACGCTTTTCCAGTTTAGGAAGCTCACAGCGCAGGTCTGCATTATCACGCACCAGCTGTGGGACAATTTGCGTGAAAACGTGGAAATCATTTAGTCATTTTAGCTTCATACATAAGTGCCAACAAGGGAAGATGAGTTGCGCTACAACAGGCAAACAAAAATATGGCATGAACAAAAAACAAAAAAACAAAAACAAAAGGTGTGCACGTCTGTCTCGTACCTGTTTGTGAACCTTGGTGAGCTGTTCAAGATTGTTCTCAAGAAAGGAAATTTTCTGTTTCTGAGCTGCACTCCCACCTGTGTCATCTGAGTCCATCTCAGCGCTCTGCACAAAATAAAAAACATACAGATGTGACTCATGAACAGAGATTAATATACACGCCTCCCATCTGTCACCACATCCTTGTTTATTGCTGCATGTGATTTTTGGTGTGCTCTCTCTCTTTTTAAACTCAAAGTTCTTCTCTACAGAGATAAATATTTCTTGGTAAGCTGCCTGTCATCCTGTGAATGCTCACCTTCTTTACTCGGGTGGCCAGGTCCTGGACAAAGAGTTTCCTCAGGTTGTGCAGAGTCTGCAGCTCTTTAGCCTGAAATAAAAACAGAAAAGTGTATTCTAAACTTATTTGCAGGAATAATGAAACAAACACAGTGTGTTTCCTACAAAGGTGAATCCCATTTTTAATGGTAGTGTGTATGTATGCAAAAGTAAGACACAAGCATGCCAAATAATGCTGTTCATAACATGCTCCTCTCAAAATATTTTAACAGCAGAGCATTTTGTGATAAATTAATCATGCAGCAATAGAATCGGCTGCCCAATGTTTCTTCTGCACCACAAGTCATCTTCAACTCCACAGTACTGGACTGCAGGCTTCTGCTCCTCAGCCTCAGAGAGACCTCAGCAAAGCACAGCTCTCCATCTGTTGTATGTTCTGATTAGAGTGGCGCACTAGCTTTCAGAGGACTTCCAGAGCTGAACAAAGACTACAGAGTGCTGCAGTCCAACACTGTGAGTTGGACTTTGGTAAAACAGAATAACAATGACGACCACTACAGCGAGCCAGCGGAAGAGGAAACGGGGACTAGACTGCTAAAGTTTCAAAATAAGATCAAGGGAGTTAAATATAAAAGCAGATGGCATCCTTCTCCTGGGATTAAAAAGAATACTAAGCTGAGTAGTCAAAGACACCTGGTCAGACTGTTCAAACCCATGTACTTTATTTATCAGACAATTTCAATGAACTCACCACTGTCTCTTCCAGACCCTTCAGGTCCTGTCTGGCCTGCTCCCTCCTGTCCTGCATCACCCTGAAGAAGAACAAAAGAACAATAATACATCACATATGAAATTCTAAAAAACTATAACAAAACTGCGCGTTGACAGAGTTGTTTTTTGTTGCATCTTGAAAGTGAAGAGAAAAACAAACAGAAAATGGCGGCCAGTGGACAGTAAACATACGTGAGCTCGTGCAGCTTGCGGCTCTTCTCCTGATCGGTGGATTTGAGCTTCTCATGCTCCACTCTGAGTCTCTCCTGCTCCAGCATGATCTTCTGATTCAGACTAGAAGAAACAAAATAAAATCATAGTAAGTATGTCTCAGTCAACATATCCAAGTCCTAAGTGCACTTTTTCTACTCTTCTCATGAACCTCCATGCAGTTTCAATTAAACTTTGCATAAATATTTGTTCGACTGTGGGTTTCCATGTCCCACTACTGCATCTATGTGCACAGACAAAGACTGACGACAAAGGCAGCCGGACATTGTAAAGCCTTACTCCTGCAGCTCGGTGATGAGCTTCTCCTTGTTGTCCAGCTCGTCTCTCAGGCTGCTGATCTGTTTCTGATGAGCTTCACGATGGGAGTGGATCTGCTTCTCCACTGCTTCCTGAACACAGACATAAACAGATAATCAGATTCAAAGGAAATTTTCACTGACTAATAAACAAGCAAAATGATAATGGGATACAAAAAATTACCAGGATGACATTTAGCATTAGCATGGGAGTGACATATTTTAGTAACAATAGTCAGCCAAAGGCCGCCACTGAGAACATTTTATGTGGCATTTTATGCACCCACAATTGATCTCACACTATTATATGGCAGGACAAAATGAGACTCAAAGGACCACTTGTTCTTAATGTCTCTTCTGGCCGTCATCAGCTGATGTGAAACAGCCAGCCCAATAAAGGTAAAAACACACACCAACACAGAAATAAGACAATAAAATTAAGAAACAGAAATTAAAAATAAAATACGTGAGTGTGTAATTTTCCTGTCAATAATAAAATACTTCCCTAAAATAAAACTGATGTTTGTTTGTTTTTTAACATCCTGTTTATTGGGAATGAGGAACACACCTTGACTTCATTGGCAGTCTGGATCTCGTTCTCTTTCTCCATAGCATGGACTTTCTCTGCATAACAGAAAACAATTCCCCATTATTCACTGACATCAAAAGGACAAAGTGCTGAATGCATTGTACAAAAGATCCTCAAAGTGAACTCATTATTTTCTGTAGGAAACCACACTGAGTTTAACCAGCCGTGAAAGCTTGTTTATTTCTGCTAGACTGCACGTCGTCTTAACCTCCTAGGACCTGGCGTCCACATATGTGGACATCACATTTTATTTAGACCAAAATACTGAATTTTGCTCTACAAGGGCCTGGTATCCACTTACAAGGACATTATACTGTCCTCATACTTGGCTCTTATTTTTCTTAAAAACAAAAATAAGGTAAAAAAAAAAAATAAATCTGGTAATTCTTTGTTTTTACATTCATCGGGCCCCAATATGACCAAATATCAAAGAGAAATTAAAAATCCATGCCGTGGAAGAGTTCGGGTCTTAGGAGGTTAAAGCGGACTTTGAGTGAGTGCCAGTGCTTTAATTCCTGCCCTTCCCTCATAGAGTGACGTACCTTGAGCATTGAGCTTGACAAGTTCCTCATTGAGAGCATCCACATTTTCCTCCAACTGCCTCTTCTTCTGCTCCACATTTTGCAGGTACTCAGTCAAGGACTTGATTTTAGCCTCGTGCTTTGGACAGAGGAAAGAGGCACATGTAAATACATAGGTGCCAGTGAAAGCCGTGATTCACTGTGCCGTTTTCGGTTCGTTTCCACATACCTGGGAGATGCGCAGCTGGCAGGCAGCCAGTTCCTTCTCGTTCTCATCCATCTTCTTGTTGCTTTCTGCCTGGGTTCCCTCTAGCTGCTTGCAGCGTTTCACCATCGTCTTCACTTCTGACTTCATCTTGCTGATGTACAGACGGGCCACTGTAAACTCCTCATCAATCAGACCACTGCCACCGTCATGTTGCTGAAATGAAAAACCGACGTTAAGACCACATAGTGGGAAAAGAAATGAGAAAAAGAGGAACAAAAACTGGAAAAGATGGATAGAAGCTGAACCAGAAAGTGCAGAAATCAGCTCAGTACCTTAATGTCATTGCTGCCTACAGCGATGCCAATCTCAGTTAGGTCTTTAAGCAGTGATGACATCATCTCAGTCACCCTCTTCTTCTGGTGGTTGGACATCTCCTTCAGCTTCTGAAGCTCAGAGTCCAGAGATGACAGGATGGACTGCAAGAAAAGAGAAAGTATTAATACAAAGTTAACTGCTATTGAACGATTCAGCACTAACGTTGTCACTGCTCCTCCTTTTCTTCTCTTGGCTGATCCCTTTTAGGGGTCACTGCAGATAAACGACTTCCATCTCATCCTATCCCAACCCAACACCAACCATCTGCACTTCCTCCTTCACTACATCCATACATTCTGTGGTCTTCCTCTTTTCCTCCTTCCTATCTGCTCCATCTTCAATATTCCTTTGTCCAATATATTCACAACTGTCTCCAAGCTCTTCAGCCTGAGCTGTCCCTCTTGCTTCTTAACCAATATTTGAATTTAATTCAGTGCTATTCTCTATAATACAACAATACAACCGGTGTACTGGTGCATGCGTGTTCATCTTTCCCTGTCAGGCATCTCTCTATCACTGTGTTCAAGTATAGCACATGCTGGGAATATTTTATTGCACTTGCAAGTAAAACTTGTGCAATTAATATTATTTCAGCTGTATGTGAGCAGGTGAACCTATAATTAATAACAGCAACTAGTGACCTACTCACTCTCACACTGAGCTAAAATGAGAGAAGCATGTTATTTATGTTTATGTTATGATGTTATTTATTCTATGCATTTTGATCTAATTAGCATACTGATAGATATAAATTCCATAATCTTATGTTATTTTTTATATGTGTCTGTTAGATTAAAAAAAAAAAAAAAAAAGTCAGGGAAGCAATATCCAGACGGATTCTGCTGTACAGACACAAGAATGATTTCCAGTCTGCAAGTGGAAAAAACTGGATCAGTGCATGCCAATTAAAGTTTCCTCCACATTCTCTGACCCTGCACACGACAACTTATGTGGCCAAAAGGCTACTACTACTACTACAGGCATTGCTCCCTCACTCCTCTGCTGCTTTTTCAATACGTTCTTGTAAACAGGCATTGAGACTTATTTGAGGGTGTAATTACCTTTGTAAAATCATAAATTAATGTTTTTGCCTTGAGGCACGTAATAAGAATGAAGGCATTTAGTCAATCTGCCAAGTACTTCTCCACTTTATGGAACATGGTTCAGTTACTTACAGAAACAAAGGTTCTGCAGCACCAATTAATATGCACATGTTTGCCGGGTGAATGTGTCAGTTCTAGTTTTTAATCCCCGCAGGTTTTAAAGGCTTTAATTATAGCGCTGTGTCTGTGTGTTGCATATTAGCATGGCCACTATAAAGGACACGTAAAAGGCACCTGAATGAAATTAAAGTATCACTGAGTCTATGAGCATGCTGATATCTGTTCCGGGCTCACCGATTTCTGGCTGAGCTCCTCGCTGATGGTCTCAAACTCCTTGGTTTTATCCTCCACCTCTTGGCTCTTCTGGTCATAATTGACAGCCAGCTCTTCCAGAGCCTGCAGCACCTCCTTCACCTCCTCCTTTGAGGCTTCGTTTTCCGCCTGGAGGCGGTTCAGCTCTGTCTGGAGGTTCTCATGATCACGGCGGGAAGAGGCTAGAAGCTGGATGAAGGAAAAGCAGCTTAACTTTGTTTTATTCTTTTAAACGTGTCATTGCAACAATAAGGAAAGCTGACTGCATTTTAAGTCCAATAAAAACATTTTTCATAGTGATGTGACAGCTTCACGTTTTTCCTCGCTCCTGTGAAGCTACAAAGATCACGAGTTCACTCTGCATCTGTGCCTCCACGCCACCTGTTAGACCTCCAGTACTCACCTCCTCCTGGTCCAGCATCTGTTGCTTCAGCTTCTCAGCCAGCTGGCTCTGCTGGTTGATTTCCTCATCCTGTAAAGGGTAAAGACAGACGGCAACATCAGCATTTACGCCAGGCCAAACACCACAAGTAGACAATTACAAGGTGAAAGACCACTGGTTAAACAAAGAATGGTCTGGATGATTAAAGGAACATTTTTCTCATTTAATAACTGAAGATTTTCAAAAGAAGACTCAGACTTCTACTTCCCAATGAAAAGGAAGCAGAATAAAGTCTGACGGGAATCAATCTTTAGTTACTGGTATAACTTAACTGTTGTCGCATTTTCACATTTACTAAGTAGTAATTGTTTAAAACCTGTCACACACAGGTTGACAAACGCACCTTATCATCCAGCTGTTTATAGAGTTTGGCCAGCTCTGCTTCACACTTGTCCTTCTCCACGTCAGTGAGCCGAACGCCGGGCACGTTGGGCGTGGAGGCCGCCTTTTCGTTTATAACATTATCCAGGGCCAGCACCTCGGCGTTGGCTTTCTCCTTATCAAACTGCTCCTCCACTGGCACGCTCTCACCTGAGGAGCAGCAGGAAAACGTGTGTTCAGTAGATGGAAGAAGAGTTGTTTCTTTCATGCGCACATAAACGGCACTGAGAAAGGATTAGACGACAGCCTCACCATTTCTCCAGCGGTTCAGCTCATTCTCCAGCCACGTGATGGTGTTCCTCAGGGTCTTGTTCTTCTCCTTCTCTCTCTCATACTTCTGCTTCCACTGCTCTGCTGTCAGCTCAATGTTCACTGTCACTGTGTTCTTGATGGTCTTTGCTCTGGATTATGAAGAAATACATTTTTGTTTTCCACCAGAGAAAAACCTCATGCATCATTATTCATTACAAGGAAAATAGCACATAAATGCACCATCTGAAACTTAACAAGTATTTTTTTTATAACTTTATATTCTGCTTTGTTGTAAATCTGATATTTATAATTACATTTTCTAATGTAGTTGCTTAATTTATATGAAAACATTTTCTGTAATGTCAAAGTGGGACGTGAAGCGGATTTGTTTTGACAAAACCAACACAGTTGAAAATTTTCCATCAGCCTACTGACCTCTGCCCGAACATTAGGGTGGTTTTGGTTTCAGCCTCATTAAAGGAGGAAGGTGAGCAGCAGATGACAATGGTGGTTCGACAGTTACCGCCCAGCGAGTCCTGCAGGATACGGGTCATCTTGCTGTCTCGGTAAGGGATGTAAGCCTTGAAATGGGCAACAAAAAACATAAAATTCAATGACAGAAAAGCACACTTGTATTCAAACACAAGTAAAACATCAGCTCTGCAATTAGTCCCATAAATATGAAATTAGGATTACTAATAACTAAATGTTTTATAGTCATCACATATAGCTCAATTCCCTGAAATAAAATTAATAAATAAAAGCTTTAGAGAAAAAGAAAAGCTTTTTTTTTTTTTAAACCACAGCACATGTGTAGTCACTGACATTAGTGACTAATATCAGTGACAGGATAAGATATGCATCAGGTTCTCAGAGAAGGTGGCATTGTCAACAGAGATACTCAACCTTTTCGACAGAGGACACTTTTGAAGGACAGGCGCAGTCAATTAATATATTTACCAGAAATTAAACAACCAATAAAAAGTGAAGAAACATTAAAAGGCCTGGAAGTCAGCTTTTTTCAATATGATTTGCCTACAAATTTACAGCATATATTAACAATACTAACTAGGTAAAATTTCTTATTCTTTCGGCCCCTCTCTTATTAGGTATGGCCACAGTAGATCACCTACTTACTCAGCCTATCCTTAACACTCTCGTCTGTCACACCAAACCTCTCAGGTCTTCCTCTTTTCTTCCTGCCTGATCTCATCACACACAAAGATAGCTACCAATCCTACAAGTTTCTGGGCTCAGTCACTCAGTTTGAGTCATATTGAATAAAACATCAACCCTTTAATGTTCTGCTCAACCATTTGGTAGGGCATTTTGAGTCCTTATATTGTTCTGAAACAGCACTGACATTAACTTGACCTGCCTGAGCAACTTCTACCACTTGGTTTTGATAGGTTATTTTTAAAAGAATCAACTGGATGTCAATATGTCTTTTAATGGTTAGCAATGACAAAGCTAACCACTAAAAGACATATTGAATGCTTGAAATGTGGACAAGTTGGGTACATTTTTTTGGTCATGAGGCATGGTTTAGGTTAGAGGCATCGCTGTTGACGACAATACCCCATCAGCCTTTTACAGCTGAGGGTTAAAAACCTTTATCCGCCTATATTACAGGTCTCACAAGTTTAGAAAAAAAAACAGACATTTAAATAATAACTTGATATATGATTCACATTTATCCAAATGGCTAAGCTGAAACGGCCTCCTATACATCACACTCCTACACACAGTAACGGTAAGCAAGACATCTGTGGACAATAGCTCATTTGTTTTACACCATTGCCCGCCTCAGGTTGTTTACAAAGCCAAGAGTCTCTACATCAGACCAATCGTTGATCAAAATGAAAAGGGTGAAATCAGAATGAAAATTGCTGGGAGAAATGTTTTTGCTTTTTTTTTTTTTTTTAAAATCTGCGTAAGTGTTACTGCAGCACAAAGAACCTGTAGAAGGCTGAAAATGTTACTTTCACATCAAGACCACAGAAAAGGACTGTGGTTTTTCAACAAGCACACCAAGCCTGGGGTTGTGCAGCTGGTCGGTACCGACTTTGCTTCTGTTTACTACAATAACAGTAATGCCTGTCTGCTTCAAAATGCAACAGAAGCATGAGGCAAAAGAGCATAGCCTGAGGTTATAACAGATTTAATGCTTATTATGCTGAATACACCACATTATGCTGTGAAAACCAAATTATTTTTCATAATGTTTTGAACCAAAGACAGACTTCAGATATAAAACACCTTTAGCAAATGGATAATTATTCATCCAAAATAAATAATAAAAATCCTAGACACGATCAAAAAATACTCATAAACAGACCTCTTAAAAAGGAGAAATTGGCACACATTTGAAGCATTCTTAAAAGCGGGGCTTTTCATAGCATTTAGGGAGCCGGTATATGATTGAGGGCCATAAGGGAACTTTTAGTAAATGCCTCAAATGCTTTGTTTTTTGGGTAGTTTTTGCAGGTTTGTAGTTCTTCAGTAATTTGTGAGGTGACTACTACATTCTTTGACATCAGCTGCATTTGCACGTGTTAGGATGGTGGGACGTTCAAGTTTAAATGGAAGAAAAAAAAATACTCCTTTGTTTTACACTGCTGAATCACAGTAAGAGTCTAAAATCTATAACAAAGTAGTACTGACCGTTCCTTCAGCCAATGCAGAGATGACATTTCCCAGGGATGACAGGGACTTGTTGATGTTCTTGGCTTCATCCAGCACTGCTCCCTCAGCACCTGTTTTACTGACCTGAGAATCACAGAATAAATAACGTTCAATAGTCAACAAAAAGAATGGATTGTAGCCCGAATTATTTGCCACTACATGAAAAAAAAAACAAAAAACAAAGGAACAATTTATATTGCAATAATTTATCACTAATTTACTGCTAGAGCAGAATGAATACCAGAATGAATACCACTGAGGCCAATATGTAACAAATGTTCCAGCTTACCTTTTCACTACCAGCCAGATCTACCAGGTACAGCTTTCCACTGAGCTTCTGCTCTGTTTGAGTATTCTCCTGTTTAACGTTGATCAGGAAGATACTGTGACTCCTGGAGCTGTGCTCGTTCATGTCTGAGGGAGAGGCGACATTGGGTCAGACATCATCAGCCTATAAAATACAAAATCTACAGTAAATAGATTCATGACAGAGGGTGGTATCTTACTTGTAACTGCTACATGTCTGTTAGCTTTTCCTTCATCAATTGTATCCATGACCTCCTCTGGGCTGCAGACAAATCTCTCAGTGCAGCCCTTTACAAAAGGAAAACATGAGGTTAGACTCTTGGTCTTCTCTTTCCAGCAGGTTTTACCAGTTTGTTGAAATCTGATATATATGAGTAGGTCTCACCTTGACATAAGGTACTCTGTTTTTGTCTTCGTGCACTGACAAATTGGTCTTTGACACTGGAAGTAAATTGGAATAAATCAGCCTTACAAACTAATTTTGAACTATAAACATTTAATTCAAAGGCATTATAAAAGACAAAGCCATGACATTAGAAAGAATCCTGAAATGAAATCTATAGACGCAACAGAAATGGCAGGGAAAAAGCCTTTAAAACCATAAAACAGCAAACAAGTGCTTTTTGTTTTGTCAATATTTGACTGGTTTCTCTGTATAAGTACATTCCAGTGACCAGTCAAATTAAATTAAATTTAGATAACATTTCAAAATTACTGTCTAAATTAGTGCCCTGTGGCATTTCACAATGCTGCCAAGTGGCGAGACTTGTAGATGTATTGAAACTTATGGACCCATTATACTCGCTGTTCCTGCACTGGCCATATAAAGGCCCTTTATCCGACCAGAAAGTTTTATTATTCATATCTTCATGTGTGTTCAGTCTTCTGCCATTTCTACATCTTCACTGTCTTGGACTTCTAAACCATTTCCTTTTAGATCGTTTACAACAAACAAAGCCAGAAAAACCCAATCAGCAAGAAATATGACGACCTGTAACTTTTTTACAATTAATAATAAAACACGTAGTTTATTAAAAAATGACGACAAAACCTTATTATGCAATGTAGGGCAATATAAGAACTGGTACTGTGAGAGATTTAAGGCACAGCACAACTGACACAACAAAACACTGAGGATCAGCTTCTGCAGCTCATTTTGATATGAATATATAGTGTGTACTTGTACTGTTAGCATAACACGCATGCTACGCACTTGTGTAGTAGTGATTTTTGATAATACAGTGCATCTTGAATTAAAGATGGCAAGTTTCTTTCTTTACCTTTACCTGCAATTTTCACTGAGACAGTGAAGATGGCAATTCAAGATACGTAAAACAAGGCCACAAACTCACATGTTAACAAGCTTGCTAGACCTCAGTAAGCATCAGTAAAATCACTTGTCCTGACTCTGCATCCTCATGCAACCAACTAAAAACCGCCCCTCCCTTTGGTCATCTTTCTATTTCTGCTATCTTGAGTCAAGATGCCAGCGACTTGGTAAAGAAAGTATACATCATCCCACTATTCATAGAGCACTTTATAAAGTTGTACTTGATAGTGTAAACATATATGACTCAAAATGTGTAAGCATGGAAATACGTGATTAAGATAAAATAAAATACAAATAAACAAAAGAAATATTTCTCTTGAAACAGCCTGCTCCTATGCTTAGTTTTTAGATGTTTTTATACATTGTTGCACTTACAAAATTACCTACATTTGCAATTCTGTACATATACAGCTAACAACTGCCACACCGTGCTTCTAACTGCTGCTCATTAATTTCCATTTCACAGACTTCTCCTTTGACATGTGTTACCAAAGTTTGGTACAATTAGAGGAGATGAGAAATGTTTGACACTTACCGTCCAAAAGGTCCCGGATCTTGTCTAAGTAGATTTCAAAATATGAAACCTGTAAACAGATAAACAATCTCATTATGCAGGGCCAAACTGAAGGAACAAACTAAACAATCCAGATGCACACTCATCGATCTGCCTTACTCTAAGAGAAAGATGTGCGAAGGTCTGAAGAGTGTAGTTTGTAATTGTTTCTTGGATCTTTTTGATTAAATGATTTAATTCATTTCTTCACACATACTTCAAATACAGCAGCAGCAGACAGTTAAAATCTGGTACTTAGTACAGTTTCACAGTAAGGGCTTTAACATAAGAGCAGAGCTCAAAGGAGGTGGGTCAAACAGGAAATATGACATTGCAGTTCAAAGCATATCACCCTTCTCCGTCTCTTATATTGTCTCAGGCATAAGAAACACAGAATAACCGCAGGCTACAAAAAAAGAAGGAACTAAGCAGCTTGTCTCTTGCACTCATAGTCTCAGATCTTAGCTATATATCTGAAAATGTAACTTCAGTTTTAAGGAGTAAAAACTGCACTTTTTATAAAAAACTTTTTATCTGTTGGATCACTGTATTGTGCATCCCGTCTTCTTACTTTGATATGAAACTCTAGGTTTTCGTCCATGGAATAGATGTAGTTGAAGATGTCTTGCACTATCCTGGGGATAATTCCCATTGAATCTGTGTCATGGAGATTCCCCTGGGAACACAGAACAAATTACTGTAATGTCTCAAAGTCAAATGAAAATTTTATTGAAGACAAGACTTGGAGGCCATCCTTACCTCCATGGTGTGTGTTTTACCAGATGATGTCTGCCCATATGCAAAAATTGTCCCATTATAACCCTCGAGAACATCTACAAGAAAACCCAAAACAACTCAGAACTTAGTAAAGCAAAGATTCAACTGATCTGCTGTGTAAATGCCTGTAAACAAAGAAATATAAAATGATTACAAAAATAAAAGCGACCCCTCACCTTTTACAATCTTTTGGGCGCAGGCGTTGTACACTTGTTCTTGTGTTGTATTTGACTGAAACACTCTGTCAAACATGTAAGGTTTACCCTGCAGGGGGAAAAAATAAGAAAAAAAAAAAGGAGGAGGAGTATTAATGACAGTAAAAAAAAGAAAAAAAAGAAAGCCAATAATCTGCAATCTCTGAAAAATAAACCGACTTGCGTTTTGTAAACAGATGTGTGTACAATAGTTTCTTTCACTAACAGACACAATAGGAATTCACTACGGACCATGTTCCCACCCAGAATCGGATAGGTGTTTCCTGATGGAAGCTGTCCAGCAGGCTGTAAGTTATACAAACTTAAAAAAATGTCCAGCAGCAGCAGCAGCATAGATTCATCTACAGTAACTCAAAGATAGACATGGGGACCCACTACACAATATTATTTACTTGGATTACTAAATAATACTTTGTTACAATAAATAACAGATGAGTAATCAGCTGCTTATGCAAACAGTTTCTTGCTACAGATGTTCTGCACTTGGTGACGGTAGTTCTTCTTCTGCAGTCTTTCACAGCACAGTGGAGCAGCCCACTAACTGCCTCTCCACCTGCTGCAAAAGTTCTGTTTTTTGTGGCCTTCTAGCTTACAACATAAGGCCTACTAGGGCTGGGCGATATGGCCTAAAATCAATATCACGATAAATTGAGCAGTTAACCTCGATAACGATAAATGGACGATAACCACCCCAAGTGCCAAAAAAAACAAACGTTTTTGTTTTTTTTTTATTTGATGGAGCTGTGGCAGGCAGCATAGTTCCTCCAGTTATTTTGATAATATTATTCCCCCTAGACCTATTCATTGCAATTATATTATTACCACTTTAAAGGACTGTAAAATGTCACTGAAAATAAATGAAGACATTCAGGGCCACCGTAAGTAAGTACTTTTAGTGGTTAAGATTTATTAACTGAACAAAATAAAAAGTGTAGGATACAATATGTAACCATGCTCTCTAAAAAATGTGTATCCCTTGTAAACAAAATAGTTTAATAATAAATATGTTTCACATTGGCTATTCACAAAATAAACAATGATTGTGCAAATGTAATGCCATCATGGACAAAGGCCTATCTCTGCTAAGGCCTTGAGGTACTATAACTTGTAAACAAATAATGTCACAAACACAAATGTCAATTGAACACAGAAAAAACTATAATAAATACTAAGCACTGCCATGTGACTAGTGAAAACTATAAACTCTTAAACAAAAACTTGTGCTGCAGGTGGTGGAAGAGGTTGGTTGTGTTACCTTGACTTGACGCAACAGTCTTTTTGCAGAGTTTACATTTAACAATTTTTTGATCAATATCATCCTTGTTGAATCCAAAATGTTGCCAAACGATTGATGATGCATTTTTTTTTTTGTTAACAAGCGTCTCCTCTTCCTCCTCCACCAGCTCTACCTCCGTCGCTGCTGCTTCAACATTTAAATTGTCCTCCATTTGTTCACCCGTGTCTCGTCTTGTTATGCTGGGTTTATGCTGGGTTTACACTGTGCGATTTTTGGCCCATTTTGAGCCGATTTTTGAGTCGTGCGACCGTTTTGGCGATCGGCCCGATTTTGGCCTTCATCGTGCGTCATGCATCGTATAGTATACGTGGGGTAACGAGAAGCGATTGACACCTCACGACGAGCTCCCGATCATCAATCGCTTGGTCGTCGCGACCGTCGTGAGGGTGTCACCGCAGTTTGTCACACTGCGCACGCGCAAACACAAATGTCAGCGAAAAAGACTGCGCGGCACGGCAGTGCAGCGTGTGATCTGGACACAAGCGATGGACGCACAACTTGTAGAACTTTGGAAAGCTTATCCGAGCCTTTTCGATGTGGCCTCACAAAATGATCACGACCACAACAACCGTGAAAATAGTTGGATCTACACTGCTGCTCCATCACAGCTGCCTGATCAATGTTTTTCATTAGCAATTTAGCAAAGTTGATGGTGGTGGTGTGCGTGTCTGTGTGAGTGAAAGACAGAGAGGGAGAGCGAACGACAGAATTTCTGTTATAACCTTCATTTTATGTACGCAGTGTGAGCACTCAGGTCGCATCAGAGCATCGGGCCGTATAGTGTGAGACCCTGCATCGTGACCTATGAACTTCTAACCCCTGCGAGTCAATCGTACAGTTTGAGCAGGAGCTGACTCGCGCGACTGAAAAAAATCGCACAGTGTCTGCTCAACAGGTAGTAGAGTCATGTGACTCCACCCCGTCAAGTCTGTAACGTAGCACAGCGTCTTAAAGGGACATGAACATCGCCAACCTGCACATGCCTTTTCTTTTTTTTTTTAAATACCGAATTTACCGACATGGGCAAAATGACGTCGATGAGAGTCATAAATTTCGGTAACGATAAATTTTTGATATATCGCCCAGCCCTACCATCATAATGGTAGATGGTGATGTCAGGGTGGATCCCTGATCGTGACACAAGAGACTCGCCAGAACATGGTTCTGATCAGCCTGCCAATGGCAGAACATGACACCAGAAGGACTAGCTGGTAAGCAGTAACTGAACCTTAAAAATAAAGAGTGGCAGCATTGTTCACCAGCAAAATCATTAATGGTTGTAAAGTCTACGTGTGGGGAAACACTGTTAATTGTACTTTAGGTGTGTTTCATCAGTTGTTAAGTGTTTAAAAGCATTTTTTCCCCAAACACATTTTCCTTTTTTTTTCTTTTTTTTTTTTAAGAGAGAAAACTGAAAGATACCAGGAAATGTATTTTAATAGGAGGGATGTCATCTGATGTTGGACAAAATAAATAAATAAATAAACCTAAACTAAAACCTTGGCGGCTTTTATACTGTTGTATTTTTTTACTCTCCACCCAATTCAGCCTTTGTCAGCTGCACTCTAGTTAACCTCTAAATGCTTGCATTTCCCATCTAATATAGCTTTTCTCATCCCACATCTCTCTCCCAGCATTTGAAATAAACTAAAGTATACCCTGAGCTTTTAGTGCTAATTTAAGAGCCATCCTGCTTCAAAAAAGCCAAGTGTATCTCACTCTGACCCACAGGCTAGTCAAAACTTCAAAGTAGACTTTCAGTCAGATAGCAATCAATAGCTGGCAAGATGACGAAGTGCAAGATGAGGAAGAAGATGATGAACTGCAGGGCGATAAAACTAATGCTACAAGCAAATCTGAAGTTCAGCTGGGATGGCATGCTATCTCTGAAGGTTTGGATCTCTCATCTTGTTTTCAGCCGTACAGGCAAGGACGTAGCTGTGATGTGTTAACAGTCTGAGCACAAGAGAGCCTCATTAGTGATAGCCCAGGTTAAAAACAGACATGGCAGCAGGTAAGTTACTGTCAGATTCAGCGTTAACACCTGTTTAGGAAGATGAAAATGACGACAAGCAACTGCTGTCACCTTGAAGGCTCCACTTACTAGCTTACTAGTTTGAGGCCAGGAATAAAAGCAAACACATTCACTACTCAAGGTGAAGTCACAGATACTTCATAGCCTGGCAGCAAACGCAACAGCCTGTTTACCGGTGTTGGAATCATTCAGACGACTGCAGCTGTGCTTAGATGTCCTCAATTTGCACACCGGCTCATAATCCCCTCCTGACAGACGGTCGCATCTAAAGCACAGCTCTGTGCAATACCTACCGGCAGCATCTTAAGACATTTGTAATTCATTCCAGTTAGCCACATCCCGGAAACTGACCCAAAACAAGAGTGCTGAGCCACTATCAGGACTGCCAGACGCTGTCAGCAAACAACAGAGCTTGACTTTAAAGTCCTCATTGTTACCTGCACTTATGTCTAATGGGATTACTGTGTGTAATTGTAACTGCAGTGAAATGTATTGTTAGAGTATTTATGAGTGCTCTGTCACACCCCTTGCTTCCTGATGGTTTTCTATCAGGCGTATTAAGTTATATCTTAGACAATAGAGCTACAATTAGATTATTCTACCAACACCCAATGCATCTTAATATTCGAAGCATGATACAGCCATGGGGTTTTTTCCCCAAATCTGGATTTTTCTTACATATGGCAGAAAAAAATAAAAGGTGTTGACTGCTTTCACTCTTCTCTGTCATCTGTTTAAGTGCTGCTGTCACAAGGACAGAAAATCTTCAAACCATTTCATATCATTTCTGTTTCAATTTGCTCCTTTTGCATATTTTTTTAACCTGATTTCGCCGTTTTGTCCAGTTTTACTTTACTTAGCTTTTTTATGTTATTTAGATTTTTTTGTTGTTATGGTTAATGTTTTGGCTGCTGGAACACAGTAAGTTCCCATGGTTTGGGATAAATACAGTATATCTGATTTATCTCATCTTATATGTTGCATAAGCACTTTTTTTAATCCTGTGTTTCTCCATACTAGGGTTTTCACAATTAAATACATAAATATCAATACTCCTGTATTAAGTGATACTAAAAATTTATATCGAATTAAAATACACCTTTGCAACAGTATCGATACCAACAGTGGCCTCCTCCAGCCGATTCACAACTTCACACAACACTACTGCAGATAGACGATGAACGTTAACTACGTGTTTATTCTTAACTTTTTCATACTGTTCTTCTTCTAAAATAATTCAATTATTTAGAGAGTAAGTATTACCGGTATTGGTGTTTGTGACCTAGGTATCAGTGCCTAGGTTCTGAAACATATTTTACCTTCATGATCTGTGATAAAATGATCCAAATACTCTGTAAAAACTTCTAAATACTTATTTTATTAACTCTAACTTCAAATTGGGAAAGAAAAAATTAAAATTAACAGGTTAAATTAACAAGTTTTCGAGAGATGACTTTGCCATCACTTCGGTTGTTGCAGGGTGGGGTCAAAATCTTCCCCTTTGTGAAAACAATATGGTATCAAATATTTCCCGAGGTATCAGTACCGAGTTTCAAATTCTAGTATTGTGACAACCCTACCAAACACATCAATCTTACTTGGGCAGACCATCCAACAATACTAGCGACTCATTTTAGCGTTTACATGTGTAATCAAAAAGTTCTCGTTTTAAGAGTTTAGTTGCTGCTAACCACCTAGCCGTCTAGGAGTCCTAGGACGTAGGACCTACTTCAGTGCTGCCACCTTACTCTACAGCTTGCGTCTGTCCTTGGAAATTCTATGTGAGCTGGAAGGTTCCTCTAACAGCAGGTGAAGGACCAGGTGTGGTCATGTCATGGCCACATTTCCAGAGCAGAACTATCCACCAACTGCCACCAGCAGCTCACTTGAGAAGCATCTTATTATAATGTTTAGTTATTTCCCACTGGGAAAAACAAACAATTCCAAGAGGAGAAACTAGTGTGTAGCTCTTTATCCACCACACATGCACTCATATACATACAGTACATACAGTACATATAATTTTTTATACAACATTTCCTTTTATATCCTCTTTTGAATAATTTTCCTCCCATTTATCTTTCACGCTTTTGCAGTACTACACTTTGTAAAAGTACCTCAAAGCTGTTCTTGAGGGACATCTGAGGCTAATGTATGAAAATAGCAAACGTAAAAGCAAAGGAAGGGGGTGACGACCTGATCTTTCTGTGTACCACTGACGGAGAACGAAAGAAAGCATGAATAATTCACCTGCTGCACACTCACACTAGGATGGCAAAGCTTTCTTGGCAAATCAAGCTAGTTACGACACCCATACCACCTCATCTGGAAACTTCATCTACCTCTCGCTTTCAAGCCAAAAGACTGGGAGTACCTAAAAGTGAGCTACAGGGGAACTCTGATGTATTGCGTGAATTCCTCCGAAAAGACAAAGTGTGTTGGTAATCAGCTAATATCAAAGCTAAAAAGGAGCATTAAGCACTATCAAAATGGTCTGCACTGGTCTAGCTGCTTCTCTTTACAGCTGGAAGTGTGGGCACTGATGCTGAGGTATCAGTCCCAGCTCAGAGTCCATGCCCTGAATTGTTTCAAAAAGGACAAAGTATGAGCTAAGAGCATCTGCAAAACAAAATACATCACCATAATAATTACCCTCCCCACCCGCAGTGGTTGCCCAGCGCCCACTTGCTCTGATTGGTCCAACAGCTGGTAACCAGGAGAGAAAAACACCAGGGGATTACACAGGATCCCTGAGCTGCTGCCGGTCCTGTACTTCTCGAAGCAGATTTACCAACAGAGACGATTCGCTTCTGGCTCGCAACACTTGCGTCTCTCAAAATCTGCACTGGTATTTTGCCACTATGACTGGCACTCTGAACTGGGCAGGGCTGCATCATGCCTTAGCTGCACAGACAGTGTGCCTGCTATTAGCTGGAGGCCTGAAGTCATTGTCAGCAAAACTATTCAAGAACTCAGCACACAGCTCTAACGGTCATCTCTGTTTTTGCTTGACAGGAAATGAATGGCTGTGTTGTACTCTACAATCACCACCTAAATTAGTAGTTTTACTCGAGAAGACGTGACTCAAATTCACGACAAGTTTCTATTGCCTTGTAATCTCTCTTAAAGCTGTATTTCCATTGGTGATCATATCATATAAAGATAGCAAAGTCCACAAAGAGTGAGGCAGTTTGCCGTCAAGAAAAACTAATATTTAACCACGTTTTCTTCAAATAATATGCCACTCCCTTTCACCTGTTGAGCATACACTGTAAAATTTATATGTCAGTTCAGGTTTAGGGCTGTTTGCTTCTTAATTACAAGTAACTGTGAAATACATAAAGATCGGGTAACTTCCTTTTGTGTAGAGGCATGCAAGGGCAGGGCATCAAGTTGTGTGAACAGCTCCTGCTCTAGACATGCTTTACAGGCCTGCGATGACAAAGCATCAAGTGCACATTATTTGCAAATGGTTCTCAAGTCAAGTTCTTTGTTGGTTTAGTAAAATGGAGGTAACGTGGTACTGCAAGGCATTTCCTTCTTTTGTTGTGATGGTAACTGTTCCAAAGCCTTTTATCCTTATCAAGTGCAAGGGGGGTAATTAAACTAAAGACAAAAAACTCTAGTTTAAACATCCTGAAAAGAGAACACATGGATTTTATAAGATAGCACTGCAATGTGTCCAGTCACTTTAGTCCAACAGACTACAACTGGCCTGCATGATAATGGACATTTCCACTCCCAGTTATTGTGTGTCCACGTTTCCTCTTCCTCATTCCCACCCTCATATCCAATACTCTGATAAACGTGCATGGTCTGCAGAAGGGTTGGTTCAACAGCCAGCTAGTCGGCTATCTGATGTTAGCTCTGATTAAGCTACAGTATTAATACTAGCCAGCTAGCCGAGGCCAGCTAATCTGTCAACTACCAGCTGGCCTAGCCTGCTAGCCACTACCAAATCAAAGCTGGCTTACGCTTTATGCTGACGCAAACTGTTCATAATAGAGTTATCGTTACAGATGCACACTCTATGAATAATTTATATCGTTATAATATTGTAGTTTGTAAGGGATGGGACTGGCAGGCAAGCGCGCGGCCGCCGACGACATTTTAACCTGTCGCTGTGTTTGTGGCTTTGTTGAATGACAGCTCGCTAGCAATGACAGGGCAACCGCGAGTGGTGACATTTTTATGACAACAACTACTGGGCTTTGTTTCCGAAACGTGGAATTAAATCCTGCCGGAGTCTGTATATAAAATTAAAGCTGAAGACTTAGCACGTTATATGTGAGCCACTGAATCGAGGCGCCAGCCGAGGGCCAGCGAAACAACGCAACCGTGAGCAGGTTAGCGCCGCTAGCTACCAGGCTAAGGTGCTAACTGCCGTCAACGAAAGACAAAAATGGCGTACGGCTGCCAGTGCCGGAGGGCTCTGTCAAACAGGTAGCAACACAAATCAACTCACCCCGATAATGACGGTATCTTCCCCTTGAAACTTGGGAATGTACTTGTCGCCCCTGGTCACCTCGGAGCTGTTCAGGGGCCTAAAACGGCACATCACTTTGATGGTGCACTCCGCCGGGTCGGCCATCTTCCACGGTTCAAGAATGGAAATTCACGAGAAGAATTAAAGTATATACTGGATCTCAGGGGCGGCCGTGAGAGGCGAAAAGGGAGGCCGAGCCCCTCTGTCCCAATCTCAGGTTCTAGAAAGGGCGATGATCAGTTGGACATTAGACAAAAATCCTTGTTTTTCCACTCAGTCACTTCCCCCCGTCCTGTTAGGAAGCCATGATACCGGTGGATCAGCGGCTGGCCACCTCACCCCTCCTGCTACCGTGGATGTGGATCACAATGACGTCACCCCGGCAGGCGCTCCCCTCCTTACTGTTTTTCTGTAGTGAAATCTTCATTAATCAGCAAATACACACAAAAGCTCACAGCAGCTGCCCAAAGTATTTAAAGTATTTGTACCTTGCTGCCACTTTTCACTTGTACTTAATTTCAGATCATTTCTTGTAGTCATCACTCAATACTTTGTATTTTAAGTTAAAAACATGGCACACCTGTAATTATTTTTTAATAGATGAGAAATTAGAACAATATAGAAAGCAATCAGCATTAAAATGATGTATGAATAAAACTGGTGACACAGCGGATGCAGTAGTTAGCTCCGTCTCCTCGCAGAAAGAGGATGTTGTTAAATCCACCTGTTGGCTGAGTTCCTTTTGTGTGGTGTTTGCGTGTCCTCCCTCAACTTGCGTGTGCATCCGTTCTCTCCAGGTTATACTAGCTTTCTCACACAGTCCAAAGATATACTTGTTATTTGGGGAATGTGCACAATCATTCAACCAAACATTCAACCATTAACCTCCTTGAGCCACAGTTGCACACATCCACAATAATGTTGTGTATATATTATGATTTTACTATAAAAGATACGTCATAAATTAGTTTTGGTCCTAAGCTCAATAAATACTTACCCCTGTGTTGCCATAAAAATGGCATTTTCATACACTTATAAGATTGCCTAAAATTTACTTTATGCCTCAGAAGGGAAAAAAAATGGATGCAGAAAATGTATTTATATATCATCCATCGTGCTTTTAAACCTCTGTAAACCATGTACATAGACTATAAATGGGTCAAATTTAGCATCATAACATTAGACTTATTCTTCATTCTTAGATTTGAATGTTTCACTGAATATTTATGAGTTTCAATAAAACAGACAAAATGTATTTATGTTCCACAGTGTGGGAGTCTTGTTTATCTAACCTGCCAGGGAAATATTAGGAACAGTAGTGCTATTGTTACTTCCGAGAGAGGACAGAACTACGGCATGCTGTGAAGGTTGCAGCTGTGAGACCTCCTCATAACTAAAAATTCATCATGCCTGACCTCACTCAGCAGATGCCATATAATGGAGCAAAAGCCATGGCAAACCGCTAGCGGCTGGACACATTTTCAGGCCACTCCCTGAAACACTGAGTGATATCCTTTTAGAGTGCTTAGCTAATCCGAATACCAGTTCTACTGGCCCACTTGTGTATTCACAGAGGGATGAAAGGGTGTGGCGCTGCTGTGTGAGCTAACAGGGTAGTCTGGCTATAACTGAGCAACAAGTCCCCACAGACCACATTGTCGACTATGTCTACTATACTGGTAATAACAACAGGAAGGGCTATTCAGTCATATGAGCTCTTATTATGTCCCTCTTTATTCAGCTAAATCTGGGATGAGTCTGGCCTTTCATGGTATTTAAAAATGAATGCCTTTATGCCTAAATTTGATTGAAACATGAAAAGTCAACACTTGTCTTTTGATGCTGTTAAAAACTCTTAAATTCATCCTCATTTCAAAATGTTTACCCACTGAATATCCTTGTGTTGACTGGAGGTATGAATGGTAAAAAATCATGAAAGTTTAGTAGCTATTTCTATCACAACTAGTCACTGATTCAAAAATCTTTCTTTTATAGAATTTGATCATTTTGATTTCACATAGCATAATGGTGTGGTGGGACTGTTGCCTCACAGGAAGAAGGTTCTGAGTTTGATATACCGTCTGGCCTCTCTGTGTGGCCTCTCTTTCCATGTCTGTGTGGGTTCTCTCTAGGAACTCTGACTTTCTCCCACAGTCCAAACACATCCAGATAGTTAAGTGGTCATTCCAAATAGCCTACAGGTGTGAATGTGAGTGCAACTGGTTGCTTGTCTCTCTGGGTGTTAGCCCTGCAGCAGACTGGCAACCTGTGCAAGGTATACCCCACCTCTCGCCCTATGACAGTTTGGATAGGCTCCAGCCTTGGAAGAAAATTGATTAATGGAATTTGATTGCCATTTATTCTTATCTGTCTTATCAGGCAGATCCCAACTTTAACTCCAGGTACACAGACTACTATTACTAGATGTCATTTGATAATATATAGGTAAACGCATAAAAAAAAGTTTATTCCAGCCATGTGCATCTACATATACATAAATATCATGGTGAGTTGCAGTGTGAGTTTACTGTATTAGCCTCTTTCCAGTGAAATAACTTGTTTTCACCGAGTTTTTAAGTGTTGTTTGAGACGTTTCCAGAAGTGTCCATGAGGAAGAGATGTCCTTTCACATTTCAAAATATATTTAGAATCATTTTTCAATGACCTGATGACCTTTCACATGTCACATTATCTAACCAGGAAGTGAAGCTCATGAAATCAGTCTCTTTTGTGGGTGTATCCTGAGCTTACAAAAGCCTATAGGAATTTTTTTCCCCAAAAGTGGGAGAAACCCGATCTCCTGGACACAACCCACGCAAGCATGGAGAGAACATGCACACTCCACACAGAACAGCCCTGCCTGGGTTTAAACTCAAGATCCTCCTTCATGTTGCCAAAGGTTTTTCAGAGATTTTGCTCGGTGGCACTGTAATACACATTTATTTGAGCCCCCTGCCTCTCAAATCATATGTGTACTGAAGAGCTCAGCATCCAGCTAAGCCTATTAGTTGACAGCTGTGTCTTATTTATTGTAGTTGTAACCTGGACGTGTGTCCCTCTATCTATAAAGAGATGATCTATACTGCTCGCCCAAGTGCAATGTCTACAATATCCGAATCTAGGTTTGGGAAGGAGATTGGCGGTAGCAACTCTGTAAGAGCAATGAGACTTCCAACCCACATAACACGCACGACCACAGGTTTATGAAACAAAGTTTGCTTTATATATTTCCTTTTGGATCAGTTCCCTTTGCTCATCCTCAATGTAGGGATACCTTCAAATGCAGTAACCATCTCAAATGCATCACAAAATAATTGAAACAATCAAAATAGATGTAAGACAAGAAACACAATATTTCAACACCCCAAAGAAAAGGAAAAAGAAAAGAAAATAGCATGTGAGTGTCCAGTTCCTTATGGTGTCAGTTTATTCAGTTACCCACTGTCCTGGGTTAAGAACTGAAAACGACCTGAATCTCAGGCGGAGAAAAAGTAGCAAAGAAAATGATAAGGTATCTCTCAGGTGGGCTTCCTTTTGTTTTTTCCCTACCGCCCTCCTGGTACGGCAGGCATCAACGTGTCGGCGTCCTGACACAGAGAAGGCCTCCACAGCAGCAACAGTGTCTTAGACCCACGATACCAGCTCCTCACTTGGCACCCATGGAACTGTACCTCAAAAAAAAACCAGTCTGCACACAAATACGCAGAATGTTAGATGTCCACATTCCTTAAATGTCCTTGTTCCTAATGTCCTTGGTTCTTTTGAAATATTAAAATAAATCTGCATCTTGTGACACATTAAAAGTAAATACACCGTATTACTGTGCATCACCCGCAGTTACAGTAACAGCACAGCTATTGCACGTGAACTGCGCATAACCACTTAGCTGGCCGCGGCTGAACTAGCAGGCCCAAGAAAGTAAAAACATTAGACACTCATAATAAACAAAACTGTCACAACATTGCAATACTATGAAAACACATCTTAAACATCATTAAACACATTTACTACTATTCTGACTGGTTAGTTATTTTTTCCAGTGCATTGAACTGCAATAGCGGTGCTAAGTGAGCTAGGCTAACTCACCAGAATAGTTCAAAAAAGTTCAAAGAAATACTCCGGCTCCTTTCAGGTAGGTACCCGTCTGTGGTTCACCGCTAACGACAGCTCTCTCACAAATGTTAATTAAACCTCTTTCCTCTCTTTCAACTGGAAAAAACCGTGCTCCGCGGCAGCATGGAGTTTTTCCTTGCCGTCCTTTTTCCTCTACACCACACCTTCACGCGCACGGAGCTGCAGATGGTGCCTTCAGGGCAAGCCCGGAAATTAAACTATCAGACAAGGACTACGATGCATTCAAAGAACCCTGTACTTCTGATTGCTGTAAATCTTACCAGGGTTACATTCTCCCCCTCTAGACTGCATGAGTCCCAGCATGCATACCTGCCCCTACCGGTACAGACACATGTGAAATAGCAGCCCCTAAAGCCTGAAAGAATGAACTAATGGCCAAGGTTAAAGGCTCCCCCAGCTCATCGTAGGTGAGTTTCCGAGGCGGACGTCTCTCCCTAGTAGAACGCCGGACACTTGCGTTCTCGGACTCTTGACTCTCAGATACTACATTGTCAGTGTCTGCAACTACAGGGTCTGTGGTGATGAGATCTGTGTTCTCTTCATCAGGTGAGATTTGTGTCACATCAGGTTCAGGAATATCAATGACAATATGGTCCGGAGTCCTACAGTGTGAAGTAGGATGTGTAACTGAACCACTATTCTCAGAGCTAACATAAGGAGTTCCTGGTTGAAGCTCGTGAGTAGGTCTTTCAGGTAAGTGTGCGGAACTTTGGGGCACAAAAGAAGGGGTGTCTGGGTTTAATACCCTGGAAACTGGCTGAGGCTCATTGAAGCCTCCTTCCCTCTGCAGGAAAGGACCCTTCGTGATGATTTCTGGCATCCATGTATTAGGATACAGTTCATCTTCATCACTGTACGACTCGTCCTCCTGACAATCAGTGTCCCCTTGCACGCCTTTTGTTGTTTTGCCCCTCAGTCTCATTTTCCTCGATGCGTCAGTGGAAGAACTTTGCTCTCTGATCTCAGTTACAGGTAGGAACCCGCACGGCAAAAGAAGGTCTCTATGCAACGTACGGTGTGGCCCCTCCCCTGTCTCAGGTTTGACTACATAAACAGGACTGTCGCTAATCCGTCTGACAACAACATGGATTTTCTGTTCCCACCGATCTGCCAGTTTGTGTTTCCCCCTGATATTCACGTTTCTCACTAAGACCCTATCCCCTTCTAAGAGTTCAGCTGCCCTGACCTCCCTGTCAAACCTAGCCTTGTTCTTCTCTCCCATCTTCTTGGCATTTTTAGCAGCTAATGAGTAGCTCTCCTGTAGGCGTTGACGAAGGCCCTTGACATACTCTGAGTGGGTCTTGTGACTTGCCATATCAGGTTGGATTCCCAGGACAAGATCAATCGGCAGTCTGGGCTGCCTACCAAACATTAGTTCGTAAGGCGAATAGCCTGTTGTACTGTTTCTCGTGCAATTGTATGCGTGGACCAGAGGTTTGACAAAATCTCTCCAATGATATTTGTCTCTTTCTTCCAGGGTCCCTAGCATACCAAGGAGGGTCCGGTTAAATCGCTCCACTGGGTTTCCCCGGGGATGGTACGGGGTGGTACGAACTTTGTCTGCTCCAATCAGTGTGCAGAGTTCTCTGATCGTCTTAGACTCAAAGTCCCTGCCCTGGTCGCTGAGCAGACGACTGGGGAACCCGTAGTGAACAATAAAGTTCTCCCATAAAGCCTTCGCAACAGTTCTGGCTTTCTGATCCCTAGTCGGCACCGCCACAGCAAATTTTGTAAAGTGGTCGGTGATGACTAAAATGTTTCTCGTGTCTCTATCATCCGGCTCAAGGGATAGATAATCCATACAAAGAAGTTCAAGTGGATAAGTAGCAGAAATGTTTTCCAAAGGCGCGGCCCTCTGAGGCACAGCCTTCCGCCTGAAACAGCGTTCGCACTTTTTGCACTTCTCGATGTCTCTGGCCATTCTCGGCCAGTAGAACCTGGCACGAGCAAGCTGAAGTGCACGCTCAGAACCGAGATGGCCAACATCATCATGCACTCCTTGCAGTGCCCTCTCTCTGAACTGTTCGGGTAAGACCAACTGATACACCAGTTCGCCTCGCTCAGACCACTTCCTGTACAGGACACCATCCCTGAGTTCAAGTTTTTTCCACTCCCTAAAAAGAAGTTTGACATCGGGATGTTCAAGGTTTGTCTCTCTGAAACTGGGTTTTACAGCTCTCCTCACAAAGGTGATGACACGTGAGAGAGACGGATCATTATTTTGAGCATTACACCAGTCAGAGTTAGCCATGGATGGTAAAGTGCCCTCATCGAAAACATCAGGCACTACAGAAGGGTCGACAACAAGAGACTCCGCAATGACAGGCTGCTCTGAATGAGGGTGACGTTCATCTTTAACCATCACAAGATGACGTTGACATAATGCAGAGAACACCTCATGATCCATGTCATCTCCTGCTTCCATGAACCGTTTTTTCATGTCCTCTATTCTCTCTCTTTCTTTAGTGAAAGCTTCATCCTCAAGAGGCGGACCTTGAGGCCGCCGGGATAACCCATCTGCATCGCGGTTGGCCTGCCCTGCTCTGTACTTGATGGTAAACTGGTAAGTAGAAAGAGCGGCTAACCAGCGATGACCAGCAGCATCTAACTTCGCAGATGTCAAGACGTATGTGAGGGGGTTGTTGTCGGTAAGCACAGTGAAACTTGACCCATAAAGGAAATCACTGAACTTTTCACAAACGGCCCACTTTAAGGCCAAGAATTCGAGTTTGTGCGTAGGGTAGTTTCTCTCGCTCTTGGAAAGACCTCGACTGGCATACGCGACAACTCTGAGCTTCCCCTCCTGCTCTTGATAGAGCGCTGCCCCTAATCCATCGCGACAAGCGTCAGTATGTACAACATATGGTAGTTGTGGATTCGCAAAAGCAAGGATGGGCGCAGACGTCAGTTTCTTGATCAGGGTTCTGAATGCACTCTCACACTCCGAAGTCCACTCCTCACCGAGCGGTGCATTAGGGCTCACAAGAGTTGTGAAGCGTTCCCTCTTGTACACTTTGCCCCTTTTCTTTGGTGGATAGTAGCCTGCTGTCAGGCTATTAAGAGGTTTGGCTATCTGGGAATATCCTTCGACAAACCGCCGATAATACCCAGCGAAGCCTAAGAAACATTTAAGCTCTTTCCTATTTGAAGGACGAGGCCAGTCTCTCAAGGCGGATATCTTATCAGGGTCAGTATGAACTCCTCGTGCATCCACGACATGACCAAGATACTTTACTGACGTCTTAAAGAAGTGACATTTCTCCGGAGAAAGCTTTAGACCGAAATCTTTAAGACGGTTCAGCACCTTCATGAGTCGTGCTTCATGTTCTTCCAATGTGTCTGAAAAGACAATCAAGTCGTCCAGAAACACCAATACCTCATTGAGATGCAAGTCACCGACACACCTTTCCATAAGGCGCTGAAAAGTGCTTGGTGCGTTCGTGACACCCTGAGGCATGCGATTGAATTCAAAGAAGCCGAGGGGACACGTGAAAGCGGTTTTAGGCTTGTCTTCTTCGGCCATCTCAACCTGGTAATAACCAGATTTAAGGTCCATGACGGAGAACCATTTAGCACCGCTAAGGGCAGCAAAGGTCTCCTCAATGTTCGGAAGAGCGTATGCATCTCTGATGGTTCGAGCATTTAGCTTCCTGTAGTCGATGCATAACCTGATAGAACCATTCTTTTTCCGGACCAAGACCACTGGGGATGCAAAAGGGCTCTGTGACTCTTTAATGATTCCTGCATCAAGCAGTTCTTTAAGATGCTCCTTGACTGCCTCCCTGTCACTGGGATGAATAGGCCTTGGCCTCTCCTTAAAAGGAGTCTCGTCATGTAGCCTGATGTGATGTTTCACTGCAGTGGTGTGACCATATGACAGGTCATCCACAGCAAAGACTTCTGGAATAGATCTAAGCTTGGTGATGATACGATCTTTCCATTGTTCAGATATTGGTGAATCATCAAGATTGAACTCGAGGTTGTCACTGTCAGGCTTATTGTGATGAGAGTCACCTTTCACTGGTCCAAGTGATGTGACCTGCTGAGCTGCACATATTTGAGCAATGATGCATTTTGGCTGCAGCGTAACATCATGGTCACTAAGATTGCGCAGGACGACCGGGACCTTGCAGCTAGACTTAAATGGAATGTCCATCAGAGCAGCCTCAAGGAACACGCCACCTGGCAACCTGTGATGTTCATTGGGTTCAAGCACAAATGTGGTCTGACTGTTCCTTTTCAACCTGACATCACCTGTGATGCAGCACTTTTGTTTTGCAGGGATGGTGATGGGGTTTCCACCATGTAACCTGACAGGATGAGCATGGTTGTTGAGGTCATGGATCTGGGCAATATGCTGGAAGATCACTGCAAAATCTCTAGAGAAGAGTCTGCAAACAACCTCTGGACCATCCTGTTCAAGTACTTGTTCATAAAGTCGTAATAACACATTGGTACCAATCAACAGGGGGGTCCTGCTGTTGAACTGACACTCTGGCACCACAAGTGCTAACACGACTAGCTCCTCTTTCCTGCCAGGAACAGACAGCGGGAAAGTGACACGCGCTTCTATGTAACCAAGATAGGGGACCTGCTGTCCACCTGCTCCTTCGATTTCAAGAAGGGCATGAATTGGATGTATAGGTAAGTGAGACAGATGGTTCTTATGGAAACACTCGGACACTGTTGTAACTTGTGAGCCGGTGTCCATTATGGACTCACACTGTACACCCTCAAGAAAGACAGAAGCCGCACAACGAGGACCTACAAGCCCTGCAGGTATAGATCGCTCTGTGCAACGGTAGGTTTCAGTCATTGTGTGGGTTATGACTTTCTTCTGTGTTCCAGCACCATCAACTGATCTGTTGGGACAGGGGTTATCATCAACTGCAGCTCCTGGACGTCCCACAACAGGAGCTGCTACTAGTTTAAAGTGACTGGGGAAGCAGCCTGCTGAGCTAAAAACTTATCCTGCCTCTCCCGGAGTTCTGCATTTTTCTTGCGAACCAGTGCGGGGTTGGGTTCATTGGAGCAGTGAGCAGCAATGTGGTTGTCTTCCCCACACTTAAAACAAAACCACGGCCTCGGCATTCCAGGCACCTTAAGGCCCCTCTTCATGTTACTACTACTGATTGCAAAGCAGTCGGTCTTTTCAGTACTCTCTCTCTGATTTTGTGCTAGTTTTTCAACTTGCTTTGTCAGTTCAGCTATCTTGTTCTCAATATCAGAGGTTTCATCTCGCTTTGCTTTTACCACTAGGGGAGGATTACTATCATGAGTGAGGCTCGGTGGCTTTTTGTTTAGCTTTTCCAACTGTTTAGTTAGCTCATTTACTTTCTTTTCAAGCTTTGATGTCTCATTCGGCTTTGAGTTAGGCAGTGGGACAGGCTCACAGTCATAAGAGGGCATATCAAAAACATGGTGGGCATACATGTTAGCTTTCGAAGCACCTAAATGCTTTTTCATCCTATCTAGCTTTGTGGAACGGCGATCTTCCTCAGTCCTCAGCATGAGGAGGAATTCAGGAAATGTTGGTGGATTTCCCTTTTTGCACTCTAACTGTAAGCCGATGATGATGCTCTGATCCCAACAGCCCCTACAAAACTGTCTGAGCAAATGATCATTGGAATTTCCAGCTGAGGCTCCCCCTCTAGAAATTGCTCTTGTGAGGAGGCTATGGAGCCTGTTCAAGTATGTTGATGGCTTCTCTCCACTATCTTGGTTAGAGCCGAGAAATGCCGCAAACAACTCCTCTCCATCCTCCACAACACCAAAAGCAGAATCAAGTTGAGTGATGTAGACACTTGGTGGTGAAGAGATGCCAAGAGGCTTCACAACATCAGCTGCTGGACTCAGCAAGCTCTCAAGAATCCTTCTCACCTTGTGAGCATCATTCAAGGAAGGATCGTTAAGGAGAAGATCAACTTGGGTGTGCCATGTTTCGTAGTCCACCTCACCGTTTGGCCTTGGCATCCGCCCAGAGAAGGTGCGCAACCTTATTTGTGGGGATGGTGAAGTGGTGGACTCACTTCGGATGACATGCTCCACAATCACTCTCTGGATCTGGGGGGGGTTAAAAACATCCTCACTGATGTGGACTGGGCTCGTTGGTAAACTAGCAGATGCACTATAAACATGTGTGGGCTCTGCAGGCTCATTTTGATCATTATTAGGTGTGTTAGCATTTTGAGCTGCATAGGGCTGTGTAGCATTACTGTGTACGTCATGTGATGTGCCCTGGTTCCCATGCAGTTCCTCCTGAAGCACATTCAAGAAACCTTTCCTGCCACTGCCTGCGACAGACTTTAGTTCGTCCAGGTATCTGCAAGCTATCTCCCTCCCCACCACTTCCTGACAAACATCTCTAATGGTCCTCGCAAACCACATCACAGCTGGGTCCTTTGGACTTGGTACGGTACCCAAAGTAATGGGGTCGATTCTAGAGATAGACCTGTCAGATGCATACTGGACCAGGGCTCTACCCTCTGGTTGTCCTGATTCGTCAGGGATCCTCACTAATTTAGAAATATCTCCATTAACTTTGAACACAGCAGTTATTTCCTCATCTGTGTATTCTGGTCCTATACCTGTTACATACAGGGAGTTTTGACCATTAACCTCAAAACGATTGCAAATATCCATACCTGACTCAGTGGAACAAATCTCAAAAATCTCAAACGTGCGTAGTGTGGGGTGGAAGATCAGAAAGCTACTATTAACCAATCTCCTGGCTGGCTCGCCACTTTTTATGTAACCTGGACGTGTGTCCCTCTATCTATAAAGAGATGATCTATACTGCTCGCCCAAGTGCAATGTCTACAATATCCGAATCTAGGTCTGGGAAGGAGATTGGCGGTAGCAACTCTGTAAGAGCAATGAGACTTCCAACCCACATAACACGCACGACCACAGGCTTGTGAAACAAAGTTTGCTTTATATATTTCCTTTTGGATCAGTTCCCTTTGCTCATCCTCAATGTAGGGATACCTTCAAATGCAGTAACCATCTCAAGTGCATCACAAAATAATTGAAACAATCAAAATAGATGTAAGACAAGAAACACAATATTTCAACACCCCAAAGAAAAGGAAAAAGAAAAGAAAATAGCATGTGAGTGTCCAGTTCCTTATGGTGTCAGTTTATTCAGTTACCCACTGTCTTGGGTTAAGAACTGAAAATGACCTGAATCTCAGGCGGAGAAAAAGTAGCAAAGAAAATGATAAGGTATCTCTCAGGTGGGCTTCCTTTTGTTTTTTTCCCTACCGCCCTCCTGGTACGGCAGGCATCAACGTGTCGGCGTCCTGACACAGAGAAGGCCTCCACAGCAGCAACAGTGTCTTAGACCCACGATACCAGCTCCTCACTTGGCACCCATGGAACTGTACCTCAAAAAAAAACCAGTCTGCACACAAATATGCAGAATGTTAGATGTCCACATTCCTTAAATGTCCTTGTTCCTAATGTCCTTGGTTCTTTTGAAATATTAAAATAAATCTGCATCTTGTGACACATTAAAAGTAAACACACCGGTATTACTGTGCATCACCCGCAGTTACAGTAACAGCACAGCTATTGCACGTGAACTGCGCATAACCACTTAGCTGGCCGCGGCTGAACTAGCAGGCCCAAGAAAGTAAAACACTAGACACTCATAATAAACAAAACTGTCACAACATTGCAATACTATGAAAACACATCTTAAACATCATTAAACACATTTACTACTATTCTGACTGGTTAGTTATTTTTTCCAGTGCATTGAACTGCAATAGCGGTGCTAAGTGAGCTAGGCTAACTCACCAGAATAGTTCAAAAAGTTCAAAGAAATACTCCGGCTCCTTTCAGGTAGGTACCCGTCTGTGGTTCACCGCTAACGACAGCTCTCTCACAAATGTTAATTAAACCTCTTTCCTCTCTTTCAACTGGAAAAAACCGTGCTCCGCGGCAGCATGGAGTTTTTCCTTGCCGTCCTTTTTCCTCTACACCACACCTTCACGCGCACGGAGCTGCAGATGGTGCCTTCAGGGCAAGCCCGGAAATTAAACTATCAGACAAGGACTACGATGCATTCAAAGAACCCTGTACTTCTGATTGCTGTAAATCTTACCAGGGTTACATAGTCATGTAGCGTGTAGGTTTAGTTTCACTGTAAATGCCTTAGGCTTTAGGCAAGAATGTGCTGATGAGTGTTTGCACAGGGGAAAACAATGACACTGTCATTCACGCAGTTACATCCAGTCATTTTATGGGAAAGACATAAATTAAAAATGGGTGATATAAAGTCTGTCATACAACTGCCTCATCATCATGTGGTGAAACTGAAAACTAGAGCAACAGTGTTTTTTCAGATCTTTAAAAAGACACTTTTACATCTAAACACATTAAACATTTTACTTAAATATATCATAATTAGTATCAAAATATATCCAGAGAAGCAAAAATAAAATACTCATTATAGGCAATGTCAAATTTCAAAATAATAGGTACTATTTCATCAGTTAATGTGGCATCTGAGTCTAATTTTGGTTAGTCTAATTTTGGTTATACTTTCTACCATGAAGTACAAAGTATAAGGTGCAAATCCCAAAAAGCTGATTCTTTTCATTTGGATGTAGCGCTTTTAGTGGGAGAAACCTTTCATCACTTATCCAAGTGACTTCACCAGACTGAAGAAGTCATACTTATCTAATCTGACCATCTTCCAGTAGCTGTTACCATAAAAATCATAAACTCATGAATTTTCTGCTGTGTTAACACTTGTTCCACCCTACAAATGAGAAAAGGACAGACAAATGCGAAAAGGTCGAACTTGACTAAGATTGTCTAAACATGTTAAAAAATCTGTACCACACAAGAAGAACACAAGGTTTTCTCAGTAAATGATTAAACATTTCATCGTAAGCCCAACCTAACTGAAAGTACCGGCTGTCAAACACATCTGTCCAGCTGCCAGCAGTGGTACCATGAACGCTGTGGATGACAGAGGTTCATAATCCATCATGGGGTGTACACCCAGTTGTGATAAATGTACCAGTCATTTATCTAGAGGTGTCTGTAATTGACAGGATGTAGGACATCTTTGAAAGTTTGCAAAACTTGAGAAATAAACCAAAACTAATAAATTAAAACGGTTCATAGCAATTAGATGAAAATGAACTGGTTAAATAAGTTGAGAGGGCAAAATGTTAAAGGTTTCTTTGTGATAGAATGTGTGACATCCTTTTGTAAAAAGTTCATTATTTTGTACAATAAATATTTTTCATACTGTAACTGGTTCCCTTGTGCAAACACTGCACACATTTCCAATACTATGCAGCCTATACCCGGTTGTACTGATCTATAAAGCCAGATGACACACATCAGTTAAACTACAGGCAAGACTTAAATGCACAATGGTCTAAATGATCCGTAACTTTCTGTTACTGCATTTAGCCCCAAAGAGGCTAGAAACACTGTCTAACCACTGTGACCATAAACTAGGATTACAATACAAAGACTTTTGAGACAACTGTTGCTGTGAACTAGCACTTTAAAAATAATGGTAAGCTTAATTAAACTATATATTTTGTAACTGTCAAGCTGATAACAAACTTACTAGTGACAGAACACTCATAGATTCAGTAATGTTACTAAATGATGGTCAGCACCGGTTGAAGGTTTAGATTTGCTATTGTTCAGTTTTTTTTGCATTACAGATATGTGATTTGGTTGTACAAAGTATAATTGAATTAAAATCAAATTAATTTCATTTATATAGACCAAAATCACAACAACTGTTGATTAAAGGCACTTACAGTTGCACCTTAAGGCAATTGTTACAAGTAAAATTCAGGCATACAAAACTATAAATTTAAATAGTATTCAAATGTGATAAAATATGAACGCTAACTTTGTTTGCCACAAATCAACTCTGTAAAGTTTTCTCTTTTCTTGGGCATTCCTCTGCCAGCTTCCTTTGCACTGGAAAACTAAAGTGTGTGATCACAGGTGAAGTGAAGGATATTTTTTCCAGTGCAGGGTTTAGAGAATAATCTCTAAGGATCCAACTGTTGAAGAAAGATTATTTCTGTTTACTGTTAGGCTAAAAAGCTTCATACAGACATAACAATTTCTAGTCTAAGCTAGGAAAGAGCTTGGAAAGAAAAGCGTGTGGACATCTTTAAGTTTCTTGAAGACTTTTCACCTCTCATTCAAGAAGCTTCTTCCGTTCCAAGAGGGTGGAGAGTCCTAGATTTCTAAGCCCTATTAGGAGTGTCCCTAAGAGAGTTGTGGACCCCCTATTGAACCTTTGCCTAATCACACGAGCCAAGGTGTGAAAACGGGTATACATCTGCTGTACAAAGTATGGAATTTCGGAGTTGTCTTTCTTTTCCTTTAGTCTTGGGCCTGCCCGAAACATCTTCCCGAAACTTAAAGAAGTCCAGAAGCTTTTCTTTCTAAGCAACTTAGACTACTCTGACCCGTATGACTGAGAAGCTTCACGGACAAAACTATTTCTAATATGTCAGCAGCATCCCATAAGCATCCCACAAGGCATATAACACCCCTACGCACCAGCACTGTGCTTATATCATACTTTATTAATCACATTATATTTATATTTTCATCACATTAGCTCAATAGTGTCACAAAAATAAGCCAGGTGCTTTAAATGATAAAGCACCTGGCTTACATAAAGCATAACATAAATCACGTTTTCAACAAAGGTTAGAGTGAAGACAAGAGCGAAAATTTGTCTGTCTACAAATGTTAATCAAACATTCTTATGTCCTACAACATGGACATAATGATAAATGGGCTGAGGTGAAAATTACCTTTCAATAATCTTACAACTGTAGTCCGTTAACTGGGAATTTAGTTCATGCTGGTCAGCTAGCTAACAGTCTTTACTTTAGCAACCCAAATCAGAGGCTAGCATTAGCGGGCTGAGGCTAAAACTGGGATTAGTGGAACTCTGTCTGAAACCCTTCAAAGTCTGCAGTAGAGGCAACTGTAAAGCAAAAGTATCATTATATAACTCATTAGAGTCTTAAAATTATTTCTTCCTGCTTATACATTAGTAGAAACATGAAGTTTTCACTTTTCCCAGTTATTTATATCACTGACTTTAGCTCATTAGCTAGCAGTCACAGCTGTGTAAAACCCAGAGAGAAGCAGACAGCTAACTATAGTATTTATGAATACTGGTCTTCATCCTGCCACTGGAGGCCAAAACTTATAGTGTCATAGCAAAAAAATAACCTTTGTATTCTCTAAAATCGAAAGCTTAAATAATATTAAACCCAAATCCCGATTATTTTTAAAATAAGTCAAGAAAATATCCCTGACTTTTCTGGTTACAGCAGACAACAAACAAATTTAACCACTCTTTCTAAATAAAAACATATATTCTTTTTAAATACATTATTTTAAAAGCTTTAATATTCACCACATAAACGTGAAGGCAATTTCTGCAGCTCCAGAGTACAAAATCTAGTGTAATGGCTGGCCTCGCTCTTACTTTTCCCTCCTTTTGGGGTTCTTGATCCCACAATGCATTGTAGTAGTTAAGAAATACAGGAGGATCACCTGTAGGTAACTTATATGGTAAGTTCCTTCTCATTTATACAGTACATTGTACTGTTTTCTGTGCTCGGCAACTGGGAGTTACCAGAGAAACCTTACTAACTTTAAGTTAAAAAAGAAACAGCAATTAGACAAAGGCATCTGGTCGAAAAAAGGAGAACAACAACAATTACATCAATTTATATTGTTTTATCTTTTCAAGAACAGGGCCCTGTGCTTCGTACGTCGCTTACTACATCCAAGATCAAATGAAACATCCAAGACCAAACCATCGCGCTAACCGTGAGCGCGCTAATCCGGTTCCCCGAACACACCTGCTGTTGACGATTAGTACAGCTGGACGCAGTAATGTGACATCACTGGGTGTCGTAAAAGGGGCTACGCATCGATAGTAGAAACATTGATCGGCAACCCTCTGATTGGTCGGCGAAAATGTCGACGGAGCGCGCTCGGCTCGGTATTTTTCGGCAGCAGAGCAAGAACTCTTGAGTGAGGGATTTCAGGAGTTTCAGAGTTTAATCAGAACGCAAGGGAACACTGCAAAGGCTGCAAAAGCAAGGAGCGAGGGCTGGCAGGAAGTTGCTGACAAATTAAACTCGTAAGTAATTTAATAATAACAATAATAATGGAGTGGATTGATATAGCGCTTTTCAAGGCACCCAAAGCGCTTTACAATGCCACTATTCATTCACTCTCACATTCACACACTGGTGGAGGCAGCTACAGTTGTAGCCACAGCTGCCCTGGGGCAGACTGACAGAAGCCAGGCTGCCATATCGCGCCATCGGCCCCTCTGGCCAACACCAGTAGGCGGTAGGGTAGATTTATTATATTACACTATATTATCCAATATTATATTACATTATATTATAATATGTTATATTTTATCCTCTTTCACATTAGAGCCACGACAGGACCCACTAGAACATGGGAACAGGTAAAAGTGAAATATAAGAATGTTCTACAGAATGGTAATATTTATCACTTATATTGCTTTTAGTCTCTTGGAAAGAGACCCTGGAATACTCTGTTTGTTTATAACAGCAACCAAGAAAAGGGCAGAGGAAAAAAAGACAGGTGGTGGTCCTGCACCCCCTCGTCAACAAGTTGGTTAAGTAAATAATACCCTCACGGGAAAATCGATATCTCTCTATGAGCACACTGTCGCGCTGAGCTAAAGGATCCTGTCTGTCCCGCAATATACGCTGAATTCTGAGGACTCTCCTTATCAATCTTGCACCTTCCGCAATGGGTGGGTCGCGTATACGGACAGGACATGGCTGCGACAGACTTCCCAAATCCACCTTCGCTTTTATAGCCGTGGTCTCTCATCTTGATTACACGAAGTAATTTACAATTGCTACTCTGAAATATGAATTAAATCTGTAATAATCACATACATGTAATAGAATGTTAATAGTACATTTCCCTTTTTTAGGAAATGACCTGTGTGAAATCAATAAATGGATCAGGTGCTGCATTGTCTTTAGTTACATTGATGTTATTTATTTATGGTGAAACAGTGGTGGAATATCGCTGTTGCTTTCGTATGAATGACGCGGGCATACCTGCGTGGCCGCGATCTAATCTTGTTTACATAAAGTAAACCTGCTCCCCAGCAGGTTTACGCTTACGGCTCTGTTGCTATGACAGCAAGTCCCGGATGGGCTTCGGGGAACCGAACGATCCAGGATCACGCGAAATCGTCAACAATCTCATCCAGCTAACTCACTTAGCGCGGTACGAAGAACAGGCCCCAGGTCACAGTGTTCATGTAAATAATCGCACTGCCAGAGGAGGGAGACAAAAGCTTTTGCCACAGTTATGAGGCAATTCAAATCTGGTTACAACTGGAAGGAAATCCCTTCCCAAGCTAGATTTAAGCACCTGATGAGCAGTATCATGTAGGGAAAGGTGGCTGTGAAATATGCAACTTTCAAAGGAAAACATTAAGACAATATTTTAGTTTCATGTTCATTAGTCTAATCACTGCTGTGTACCACAGCTCTATTTTTTATGGATCTGGAACCTTTCCAGAGGACCTGATGCTTTTTCATAAAATGAAGCAGACATAGCCAGTACAGGTTTTATCAGGATAAATTTGTCATTAACTTTATGTAAAAATCGAAAGAGACGTGGCATTATAATGTAAATGCTATGAATTAAACTATTTTTTTAGATTTTACTATAAAGCTAATTTATTATTGTTGTTTTAAATAAACTTCATGTTTATTGATTAATGTTAAAGTACATGTGGAAGTACTCCCAGAACTCAGTAACAGCAGAGGTGGTGTTGGTGATGGTGGTTTGACAGAAATCAGAAAAGCTGTACAGCTGGCCGATTTGGAGAAGAATTTAAATAGATTTGAGAAAGACTGATAAAACTATACACTTGAGGAATTACAATTTTAGACAATAAGGAAGAGTTGTTAGCTCCACAGTCAGTGTCCCAGAAATTATAGCTTGCCCTACCATGGAGTTTCATTAGACTGCTGGTAATGGATAAACCATGACAACTTCTGGCTTTGTGCAGCTGTTCATTACCGGCAACTGTAGCCAGATCCAAAAATGTGTGCCCTTATTGCTATGCTTCTTTTACTTTACTTTGGCTATGCGTTATTTTTTTTTACACAATAAAACTGTGTACTATTAATTTGAAAACATAACTTTCTTGTACAAAGACTGAGTGTGTGAAGATGGTAAAATAACTAACTATAAGCTTAGTTTACCATCTTAGAGAGTTATTCATTTAAACTAGTAAACCTTTCTGGCATTTGTGGTTGACATGTTGCTCTCCTATGAGTCAGTAAACACTTTCCGACTAAGAGTATAGGCTCAGTCACTAGTTTTCAGAATACAACATTGTTTATGTCATACATTATAGCACTTATTCATGTATAGATGGACATTAAAGCAGAGTTTGTTTCAGAGAAGGCTTTGTCACCCTATGTCAAGGGTCATAGCCAATGATTACATTTTGGAAAATGAAGAAGGAAGAATTATATATATTAAATATTACCATGCACACACCAACCAGGACCCAAGCCCCCGAGGCCCACCAGGAGCCCCTGCCTGGAGGAGAAGCACCCCTGCATCCCCAAGCCCCCAAGCCTGTCCCAGACCCAACCAGTGGCCAACAGGCTACCTGGCCAGTAACCCACGTCCACCAGCACAGACCCTTCCCAAGCTCTGCTGCCCGCAGCCACCAGGAAAACGCCACCCAAAAGCCACCCAAGCCCCCATCCAGGTCATGAATAAACCTGAGCCCTCAGCTCAGTTTAAAACCTTTGTTTTCAAAATATGATTGTTTCTATAGGTCAAACTTTCTAATGAAAGTGCATGAAAGTGTCAGCAACCTGATCCACAAAGAGGTTGGTCATTCCTAGTGTCCTGTGTGGTTTGAATAAGTTACTCTGAAAAAGATGTGACCTTAAGTTTAATGTTCACACTAAAATCATCGAAGGCCTGAGAGTGATGTGTTCAGAACAGAGTGTATTTTTTTTTCAATCATTTAAGACTACTTAGGAATTCAAATGTTTGTCTTCCAGTATAAACAGGGCATTGCACACTTTTAAAAAGAGTGCACTTCAGTCACCAACAGTAGAGGCTTGGAGAATTTCAACTTCATAACAAGCAGGTAAGAACAATGGGTATTACAAACTTCAAGAGAATACTTTATGTGCCTGTAAAACTGTTGCAACTTACAAGACTCTCAACTTTATTTTTGAATCATTTGAACACACAAATTTAGTTTGTGTGGTTGTCTAATGTTACTTAAGTTGCCTGACTGTGTGTGATTGATTTTTTACTTCGGTGTAGTTAGAAAATGGGCAAACTGAGACACTAAAGTCAGCGGAACTATCAGGTCAATCTGATAATACAAACCACATGAATGTCAATTTTCTTTAGGCGAGCCCTACTTATTATATAAGTCGATCACACATCATATTTTTTTATAACAATTTGCCAAATTATCGTGACCCAAAGAATTCTCTGAAGTCTAAATATGCAATACCTACTGCTGCTGTCTAAACACTTGGCAGAAAAACGCTTGTTGAAACATAATTCTTTTTTAAAAATTTAATTTAAGAAAATCATATTTAAAATAGGAGTGTAGAAACAAAGAGAGAGAATCTATAACCATAACTATAAAAAAAGCTATGCGTGAGTATTTGGAGTATGTCTCAGTGTGTGGTGAAGACTGCAGATAGACACAGAGCACACAGAGAAATAACAGACGTGTGGATCCTACGTGGATTGTTACCTGTTTACTCGTCAATTTGACTCTTCTCCCCCCTTTCCAAAACATCTGAAAGACACCCCCCCCCCCCCCCCCCCCCCATGAATTTACATTGTTGATAATGTAAGAAGATAAAGTCAAACCACTTAAAGCTCTCAACAGCACACTATCTACAGATGAAGCCCTTAATCTTGAGATGAACAAAGGAAGAGGAAAAGGAAGTGAGAACATTGTTGGAGGAGACAGGACGGTGGGCCAGCAAAACAGAAAATCAGGTCGTTGCAGGAAATGTGGTGGATCTTGGCAACATGTGGAGATTTCATTATCTCTGCTACAAGAATGGTGGAGGTGAATTAAAAGGATCATTGACTTAAGTAGCATACAAATAAAAATAAATCACATATTTGATACTACATGAAAAAGTGGTCATTTAAATATATAATATAATTTTTAATGTCATGTGTCATGGTTTGAATATTCTCAGGTGATTAAACACAATATTTAGATTTAATATTTAACATTTAGATTTAACATTTAAAATTGTGTTTTAAATATGAAAAGTTGCAAATATTTTACTAAATGTTGTAAAAAATGACTCGAGAAAACATTTTTTGTAAGGTTTTGAGCTAAATGTGGAGAAATGTTGCCGTTAATTTCAGCATGTTTCACTTTACAAACAGCGCCGCATACCAAAACCCATGAATCACAATAATCAAAGAATATAACTAAAACACACAAAAACACTGGGTCACAGACCCAGTATAGATCCTGGGATATGTGCTTTTGTTGTTTGGATTTGATCAAAATTCTGAAGCACTTTGTGATTCTGTTTGTTTTAAAAAGTGCTATACAATCAAATTATTATTACTGTCTAAAATGGTCAGAATTCTTCATTTAAACATCATTGCCACTACTGTTGTTTAATAAGGGAATTGCAGATTTATAAATTTAAGCTTTCCATAAATGGTTCAAATTCAAAAAAGGTTCCATACTATAACTTTACATAAACCTTTGAACTTCCAACAGGTGCTGAATGCTTCTCCAACATGATTCAGGACATGGTAGGACAGAAACCATCTGCCTTCTTTAATCTATGCTGGAAATGCATCATTTCTCTGCTGACACTTGTGAGCCCAAAAAATTTAGATTTACTGACATAACCAGCTTTTCCTCATGTTTCTCAACAAGTGCAGGAAGAAATTGAGATTCTTGTCTGTGAAGGTACTCAGCTTGGAAATAAAAGCGTCTGTGCTTCTTTAGTCCAGATGTTTTTCGTTCTAAGCTCCTTAAATTGAGATTCTTATTAATCCAATTCTCAAGAGAGTGCAGTAGCAGGAATAATATTATGGTTTGATCCAGGATTTGAAGCTGCATCATGACTGCTGCGGTACATATTTCAGGATGTCAGCTCGTTTTGGCAGAGTTGGGACCACATCTGTGAAGGCAAAGAAATAATTCCAAACAGCGTGATTGACCCAGAGCAGCTTCTAGTTGTGTGTAAAATAGTAATGGTTTACTATTTCGCTACATGCCTACTTCTTGCCAGATCTAGAGGTCTGATTGGTGAGATCTCTTTATTGACATGCAAAAATAAGAAAAATCTGACTCTGAAAAAGTAAACGCCATAAATTCGTCCTGCAAAATTGCACAGTCAGTGTTAAAAATGAGTTCAAAAATTTTTTAACTCATTTTTGAACGCACAAAATATTTGAGTGAATTTTAAGTGTCCAGCGTCTAAAGGCTTTAAGTGACCGTGATATTACTCACTAGGCTAAGACTTGTTATTGTCTTTTAGAGACGTCTTGATTACTTCACTGAATGACGTACTATAATCATGTCATATTACCAGGTAACAACCACATATAAAGAATTTTGTTTTGTAGTGTTCCTTCATCTTGTACCTCCTGATTACCAACACCTCTAGATGAATGACTTCTACGTTTACCCTGACTGGGGGTACACACTAGGATGGACCATGATTCTGTCTTCTGTTCTCTTGGTACCACTATTCGCAGCTGTACAGATGTATTTAACACCAGGCACTTCCAAACAGGTCAGTGCTGAGTCAAGATACTCGTGCTATTTTGCTTAAAACACACTGCACTGATTTATCTGTGTTATTATAATTTAAAAACTTATTCACGAATCGCTAGTCCTTTCCTGTGTTCTAGCGTTTGCACGTACTTTGTTGTCCAACTGAAGAACCAGTGACGTGCATAGAAATATAAGCAGTCAAACAAAATGTTGACATTTGTAAAGCTGAAGACCTTTTTTTTCTCCACGTTTTTGTGAATTCATTTTATGATTTAATGAATCATTTTTTTGTGAACTCATATTTCTGTACCTCTTTGAATGTGGTAAGATAAGATGCAAACATAAAATAGTCTCAGCATATTCTCTTGTCATAGCAAACTTGCTTTATACTTCATGCACAGTTTTGTTTCGTTTCCAGTGTGTGATTGTGCAAGTATAATCTAAGTGCTTATCAAAATATGCAACAGGCAGTAACAGTTTCTCCTTAACATGTCTTAAGAAGAACACTTACTGAGTTTACTGTCATTGCATGCTCATTAAAATGTACAGATCACAGCTGAAAGGTGTAAAAGTTTATGTGTTGATGCAAGTTCAATCATCCAGGTAAGGAATTCCCAAAACGTCCAGATGAACAGAATCAACTTTTTGGGGTGTAAAGGTTTAGTTTTTGTCTCTAAAACTAAATACTTCAGATTGATTAAACACTTTTTCTTACTAGGAGATTTGTTTGTATAATAATTTATTTCAGATCTCTCACCGTCTAAGCTCAACGTGGTCCGTTCCTCTCGCTTCACTCCAGCCGTGTCTGTCCTTTATTACCCTGCTGAACATCTGTGGTATGATGACAGAAAATATGATGACTTCCCCCTCCCGTGTTTAATGTTACCTGTAAAGTCACATTAGCTATATCTTTCAATCAATAAACCATTAGATTATTCAGCCAAACGCTGAAAAGAATCCATCTTATGTGCGTATTTTTCTTTTTTCCTTGCTTTGCGCTTTTATTGTATGCTGCCAGATCGGATTCTTTTTTAAGCTTTCTTCCATGCCTTCATTATGTGTCTTTAAATGCTCTGTCAGAACTAATAAAAACTTTCAACACGAGAACACAGCGGCCCAGCTCTCAACTCCTCCAGAGCAATTGATCAGGACTACTGAGGACTTAACCAAGACAGAACCAGAATCAGAACTAGATGATAGTAGCACTAAAAATCATCATATACCTGCACTACACTTGTTTTTTTAATTCTACCAAAGTCCACTATTTAGATTGAGAAAAGTTTATATAATTATTTAGCCTTGTTGTGCAAACAAGCCTGCATAACTTAATAAATATAGAATTTGAAAAATAGCAAACCTAAAATGAAACACTAGGTACGAGATGCATGAGTACCTATGATACGGTGATACTTTTGGTAAACAACCATTTGACTAACATGTGTGTCTCACCTGCTCTTGTTCCATCTCTGTTCTGTCCTCATTCTCCATCTCCCTCTCTGTTCCTCTCTCTCCCTCTTTTGTGCTGACAATCATCAAATATGATGATTGTCAGCACAAACACCTGACCGGGGTCGGGTTTTTTGTCCTAGCCTGGGACAAAAAACCCGACCGGGGTGTTCTGGTAATCCGTCCTGACAAACCATCCTACCCGTTGTTTCTGCGCAACTTTATTTTAAAACCCGATTTTAAAATAAAGTTAAGTCGCAAACCGTCCTACCTTTATGAATATGAGCTAGAAGCATACGCTGATGGGTAAAGTTAAGTGGCAAACCGTCCTAACTATTTAAATTTATGCTGGAATTGTGTGACAGCAGGAATGTGCATCAAGTACATATGGTAGGACGTTTTGCCAACGCAGGAACACATATCTGGTAACTCCGATTATGCAAAACACAGGACTGTTAATATTCCAATATTAACCCTTTCATCACACTTGGCCAAATTACTGTGACCCAAATGACTTACTAAAATCTTGTTTTTGAGATAACTACACAGATTTCGGTCATCGCGCGTAATTGGAGTGCACGCTGCGGAGACTGTTACCGGTCAACTGCCACGTGCATTCCCAAAGCCTTATAATAATTTATATTGTTCATAACTTAATGAAACTACACCAAAACACTTAAAGCTCTCTACTGCACAACAGGCGAAATCCTTCGCCTTGAGATGAACAAAGGAAGAGTAAAGCGAAGTCAGAACACTGCTGGAGACAGAGGACGGTGGGCCAACAAAACAGAATATCTTCTGGTCGTTGCAGGAAATGTGGTGGGTCTGGGCAACGTGTGGAGATTTCCTTATCTCTGCTACAAGAATGGTGGAGGTGAGTTAAAAGGATCATTGCCGAGTAGCATAAAAAAGATCACATTCGATGCTACATAATCATCTTGGTTTGAATATTCTCAGGTGCCTTTCTGGTGCCATATTGTCTCTTAGCTGTGGTGTGTGGGATACCATTGTTCCTAATGGAGACTTCATTAGGTCAGTACACTCAAGAAGGATTTATTACATTGATTACATTAGTCTTGACACAGCCTCTGCCACCACATTAGATCAATTGCTCTGGGCCCCTTTTATCAGCTCCATCACCTAGTGGGGGTGGGGGGTCATAGTTTGGTCCCGCCTTCACTGTTGTGATTGGTGAGGGGGTAGGGACAGGCTTAGGGCGTCGGGGGGTTCCCCGGAGGCATCTTCCTTGGGGGGCTCAACCCGGGGTAGCGGTCACGTCCGGTTGGGGGCTCTGTTGGCTCTTAGGTGACTGTTTCCTCGCGGCTGCGTGCAGCGGGGCTAGGGGAGGGTCTGTGCTGACGGACGTGGGTTACTGACCTGGCAACCTGGCTGCCCCTGGGTGGGTCCGGGATGGGCGTGAGGTTCTGGGGGCGCTCCGTCTCTGGGCTGGGGCCCGGGCCGGGCCTCGGGGGCTTGGGTCCTGGTTGGTGTGTTGCCGGGGTTGTGGGCGGGTGGGTGCATGGGGGCCCGGCCCTGGAGCAGGGTGCCGCCGGTGCGTCGAGCCGCCTGGGGGGCTCTTCAACAATTTTAAATACACTTAGTCATTGAGGGTTAGCAGGAGGGACTATGCGCTTACCTGCTGCTCCTTGGCAGGTAGCTCCATGCCCTCCTGGGTTTTAATTGCACCTTAGAACACATATGCATCAACACTACAATGAGCGGGTGGAGGGAGGTTTGGAGTCTTCTCCCACCCCCATTCTCTGCGGCCTGCTGGAGCGGGAGGGCTAGTAGGAGGAGTTGGCCGTCCGACTGCGGTCTGGGGTGTGGGGCCCCCCTGCTGCTGCGGAGTCAGGGTGGTCTGCCTCTCCCCACCGCAGAGAAAAGGGTAACACCACCTGGGTCTGGGTGCAATTCCCCCCTCCAGGGGCAAGGGTACCTAGACCCGGTTTGTAGAGTACGCTTGGGGAGTGTGATTGTGTGTACAGCGTCTCTTTATGTCTGTCTCCACGTTGGTTGAGTGTGGAGTGAGTGCATATGAGAGCATGAGGGTGGGAATGGATGTTTGTGTCTGTGTGTGCCTGTATGTCTGTGTCTATATGTCAGGTTGGGTATCAGACGCCACCTCTCTGGGGACACCTCAGGCCCTCCAAGGTTTGGAGGCCTATCTCCACCCACCACCACTTCCCCTGCCGGTGGCGGACTCCCTCAGGTGTCGGTGTGTTGGTGGTTCTTTGTGTCTGGGGGTGGGCGTCCGGGTACACACCGGCTCACTCCTTGGCGGCCGCTTGTCGGGGCCTGGGGCTCGCTCGGGCCCGTTTGGAGGTGGGGTGCCCCCGGCCTCTCGGCCTGGGGCTCGGTCACTCAGGCACAGCTGGGGGCCGGCGGAGCTCACGGGCGCGTCACTGCAACTCCCCCTGACTTCTGCTCCGCGGCTGCTGGGTGAGCCCTCATCTGGGACTCTCCTCAGCTCTTACTGGAACAGTGGCGCGGCTGCCCCTCTGTTGGTCTTCCATGGTCTCTTGTGTTCTGGGGGCCTCTGGATGTCTGGAGTTTTGATCTCCTCCATACCCGCTTCACACCCTGGAGGACGGGGCTGTGGCCCCCCCACACTCCCTAGCAGATCATTACATGGAGAAACCTTTGGAATGCAAGCATGCTGATCCACACAGGTATGCACACATGGGTATTCACAGACGCGGACTAAAGCTTTCTTGGCTGCTACCTCAAAGCACACTGTGCGCTGTCTATCTTGCGTGCTGCACAATATCGTTTATTATTTAGTAAATATTGATATCTATGACTAGCTAGTTTATTGTGATGGTGCTTTGTTTTCTCTATTATTATGTTGCTCTTTGTTGTTTGCTGTCTCCTCTGTTTGTTTTTTTGTTTGTTTTTTTTTTTTCTCCATACAGGTGACCCAGGAGTTCTTTTTTTTTTTCTCTCTCTTCCCCCCCCCCTTCTCACCGTCTCTTCTCCCCTTTGGTTTTCTTTCTTTCTCTCCCCCTCTTTCTCTCATTCATTCCCCCTGTCCTATTTATTAAAAAAAAAAAAAAAAAAAAGACAAAGGATGAACTGAAGCTCTGCCATCACGTAATGTCGCATACTGCTGTTTCTGATGTCATTTAGAAAAAAAAAAAAAAAAGAAAAAAAAAAAAAAAAGAAGGATTTATCACCTGCTGGAGGAAACTGTGTCCACTGGCACAAGGTATATTTGCTCAGTTAAAATATTAAATCAGCAGGGAAAATAAGAAATTATATTTGAAGTTTTAAATGCTCATGTTGTATTAGCTCCACAGATTACAACATTTTAACCATCATTTTTATTTCCATCATAGGAATTGGATATGGAGCTTTCATAATGAAACTTTATGACTTTAGCTACATTTTAATACAAGTCTGGGCTCTCTTCTACCTCGTGTTTTCATTCAGCTCCCAGCTGCCATGGGTCAGCTGTGAGAACACCTGGAATACAGGTAAGGCAACATTCAATCAGCAAAAAAGGCATGATATTAGCAACAGTTTTAGATTTGTAAATATATAAAAGTAAGTCGCAAGAAATGACTGTAATCACAACATAATCCCCCCCGAAATAGATGTGAACACTCATAAGAAAACAGTATAAACACAAAATCAGTCTTTCCATTTTCAGCTTTGTATATTTTTATCTATCATCTTCTTTTATCTATCAGGCTATTACTGTAGTATAGCATAGTATATTACTGTAGTATAGTATATATAGTAGTATATAGCAGTATATAACAGTTTACCTCACATTAATGGTTAAATTGATTGTTTTCCTGTTCCACCTGGAGCATCTCTTCAGGGAAACTAAACTTATTATTCATACAGACATGTATTTTAGTCATAAACAAATTATATATAGATAGAAATAGATATATATATGTTCAGTTTATTCAGTTTAGTTTAGTTAGTTACTGTTGTTACTCTCTTGGAACAACTGTGGCCACATCTGCTTACTACACTAATATTATTCAGTCTGCTGAAGGAAATATATGTAGTTTGTTTTCCACATTCAGACAGCTTTAACACATTCTGGTGCACTCTGTAATAAATATATGGACTTTTTTTTATACCAAATTATGAATATTCATCAACAATTGCCTTCTTCCTGCAATGCAGGGACGTGTTCTGCTTGCACCTTTTCACCTACCCGACTGTCATTTTCTTTATCCAGTTTTGAGCTTACTTCAGTATTTCAAATATCTTCCATTATTAGTAAGGTAAAGTCAATGACATGTCAACTTGATCCACTGCCTTCCAATCTTGTTAAACTTTCCTTCCCCTCTCTTGGCCCACTTATTACTAATGTTGTACACTCCGTCCTTATCTCTGGTTCTGTTCCAGCACTTTTAAAAACTGAAATACTTACTCCAGTGCTGAAAAAATGGTTCAGACACAAACAATTTAAAAATTTAGAATCTGCCTTTCCTTTCCAAAATTATTGAACAGTTGGTTTATTGGTTCATAAACGCCTTACTGGAAATAATTTAAATGAAGAGTTTCAATCTGGTTTATGTTAATTTCCAGTGTAGAAACAGCTCTTGTGAAAGTTACAAATGATCTTTTACCTGTAGGTGATTCCAGACTCATCACTATTCTCATTCTCCTTGATCTTAATGCAGCTTTCGATACAATCTCCCATCATATCCTACTCTATAGATCAGCCTCTATTGGCATCAACAATATGGCACTTGCTTGGTTTCCCTGATACCTTTCCAGTTGTTCACAGTTTGTGCAACTGCATACACAGATCACAATCCAGTTGATTAATTCAGTTTATCTCTGCCTTTCTGCAATAATTTCATTTAATTTCACTGTTATGCAGATGACACCCACCTCTATTTGTATTCCAAACCCACTGCCACTCCCCCACCCACATCTGTTTTTGAATGTTTGTTTGAAATTAATGGTAATAAATCTGAATGTTTTCTTATTGTTACAACATCTACTCTGTCTAAACCTAACAGTTTTTCATTATCTACCGATAATTCCCTTTGCATACCTTCCTGAGTCTGGATTTCATCATTGATAGTACTATCTCCTCCACAGCACCAGTGTTGGGAAGGTTACTTTTGAAATGTATTCCACTACAGATTACAGAATACATGCCCCAAAATGTATTTTGTAACGTATTCCGTTATGTTACTCAATGAGAGTAACGTATTCTGAATACTTTGGATTACTTAATATATTATCATGCTTTTTACAACTAATGAATGTCCTGTTCCTGTGTGATTCATTACTATTACTGAAGGCTACTCGCAGGCTACTCAATAGCAACTAGATTTTTAAATCTTAATATAAAATGAGTAACAGTAGGGTGGACATTAGGTAAGGCTGCACTTTTTGCAGCGATCTCGTATAGAAAACTATTCCGCGCTTATATAAAACAGATCCGCGGCTCCGAACTGTAGTAAAGGGACCTCTGGTTAACACGTCGGTTTCCATGTCGGGCTCATAGCCGAAAACTAGCTTTACTTTGTTGTCTTGGTCAACTTTGCTGGCGAGAGACAGAGAGAAGCGTTGAAAGGCTGCTCCAGCGGAACTTGTTGTTTCGGAGGAAAACAGGAACACGGTGTACACTCGAGTCTTAATAGCTTACTTACAACTGGGCTCGTCAGGCACTCTTTTTTGGCTGCAGTGGTTATTATTATATTTACATGCTTCCAGCTCCCGTTTCTGCTCGATGACAACTCATACTTTTCCACTCACCTTTTTTTCCCTCCCTCGCTCATAGATACATAACGTGTACGGCAGTCCATTCTCCCTGCAGCACGGACTACACTGCCCATGAGGCTACATTCTTTAGGGCTATGTCTGTAACACTCTGCTATTGCCTTCATATTAAATCATTTTAAAAAAATATTTCTTCACGTCATTATGAGACTCGAGATTGAGACACGGGCATTTGAGCCTCTTAATGTGTGTTTTGTTTGGGTTTCCACCTGTGTGGAATTACAAAAAATAGAGAGGGCATAGCCTAACATATGAAACAGGAAAAGACTGCCGTGTAATCCCTTTATTTCAACAAAGTAACGGTATTCTAAATACCACCCTTTTAAACGGTAACTGTAACGGAATACAGTTACTCATATTTTGTATTTTAAATACGTAACAGCGGTACATGTATTCCGTTACTCCCCAACACTGCACAGCACATATAAACAATATCACCCAGTCGGCCTACCTTCATCTTCGCAATATTAACTGCTTTCATTTCTCACTTACTCAAACAATACTGCCATACTTGTCAATGCTCTTGTCATATCTCGGCTTGATTACTGTAAATCTCTTCTCTGTGGTTAGAATTCTAGAATTTTTTTATGCTTTTGTTTTGGGGTTTTAGTTGTGTATTTTATTCCCATTTAGTGGTGTGTGTGTGTGTGTTTTTAAATTTCTGTACTAATGTAAGGTGACCTTGAGGCTTTTGAAAGGTGCCTATAAATAAAATGTATTACTATTATTGTTGTTATAAGTTACTTATCTCACCCCAATCCAGCTAACTGTCTTGGTCTTTACTCATCTAACGGGACTGCAAATCTAACCAACGCCACCTCTGCTGCAGTCGAGTTCTGGGAGTGAGTTCAATTCACTTATAATTTAAAGAGCTCTCATGAGTAAAATTTGAATTCTGATGCAATCGCTGCAAGTTTCTGTATAAATCCACTAATTACTTTAATTGAACATAACAAATTATAAATTAATTAAAAACATGATTTTTGTTTTTCCTAATTTTCCCTCTCTGAGGCGTCGGATGCTGGGTATGTCTGCAGGTATCGAGGAAATGGGCGGTGTGAGGTGGGAGCTGGCTCTTTGTTTACTGGGCAGCTGGGTGTTCTGTTACTTCAGCATTTGGAAAGGTGTCAGATCTTCTGGAAAGGTCACTGGAAGTATTTTGATAACTTTAAGCTGAACTCTTTTTTTGTATCACAAGATTTTAAATAAACTTAGTTTTTTTCTTTTCAGGTAGCCTATTTCACAGCCCCATTTCCCTATGTGATACTCCTAATACTGCTCATTAGAGGGCTCACTTTACCAGGAGCATGGGAAGGAATTTACTTCTACCTGTATCCAGATGTGAACCAGCTGTCTAACCTTGAGGTATATTGCTTACTTAATTTCATGTACACCATCGTGGTTGCCAGCATGACAAACTTGAATAAATACCATTAATTTAAAAATACTGATTTCTACTGTTTTCTTTTTTTGGACTCTGCTGTAGGACCTTTAATTGAGCTAACCAACATATAAATATTCCCATAAAAACCAATTTCAAATAGAATACAGCCTTTTCTGGTACATGCATCTGATATATATATTTTTCTGTTACAGGTCTGGATTGAGGCAGGCTCTCAAATATTCTTCTCCTACAGCCTGACGATGGGGACTCTAAATGTTCTGGGCAGCTACAATGATTACAACAATAACTGTTATAAGTAGGTACAAGTTACATGAATTGTCACCTTTATTGGATTTAAAAATAGGTTTAACTATTATATATCCAATTATATGAAAAAATACAGACTTTATGATTGCTTTACTTTGCCCCCCAGAGACTGCTTTTGGCTGTGTCTGCTGAACAGCGGAACCAGTTTTGTTGCTGGGTTTGTCGTCTTCTCTGTACTGGGATTCATGGCAGAGAAACAGGGTGTAACTGTGGATGCTGTGGCTGAGTCAGGTATAACTTCTTGTGCATATAAAGATTCAGAGTGAAGTCAAGGTTTTAGGCTCTTTCAGCTCTGTTGATGTATTTTGAAGCAAAAGAGTTCTGAAAGCAAGTATTAATTCGAACAAGGTTTTGTATTAATGTTTTATGGTGAGTATAGACTTCGTTCTTGTTTAACTGTGATTCACAGGTCCAGGTCTGGCCTTCATTGCTTACCCTCAGGCTACAGCGATGATGCCTTTGCCACAGTTCTGGACCGTCTGCTTTTTCCTGATGCTCATTCTGCTCAGTGTCGACACACATGTAGGAATGTTGTACTGACTGTTTATTAACTAACAACTGTTCAGTTGAATATAAACCTGAAAACAGTCACTCATAATCCTGTCTCCAGTTTGTGACAGTAGAGAGTGTCATCACCTCCATCAGTGACTTGTTTCTGACGTTGTTTCGTGCTCCAGTGAGGCATGAGATCTTTGTCTTTATCTTCTGTTCAGCCTTCTTTCTCATCCATCTGACCATGGTCACCGAGGTAAAAAATAACCAAATAAATGCTTAAAATGCTGGTTGTTTTTCTAAGCTTTGTTAATTATTAAAACACTTTCTCATTCTCCGCCAGGGAGGAATTTACATATTCCAGCTTATTGATTACTACGGTTGCACCAGAGCTTGTCAGGATTGTATGGCTGTTTGTCAGTGTGTGGCTATAGCCTGGATTTTTGGTGAGTATTTGACTACATATAGAAGACATTACCGTAATGAGCAGATGGTCACAGATGGTCAAATGCTGAGTGAGTAGCCAAGTAGAAAAATAGACGTAAAACCCAAATGCAGCACATAATTTATTTGATTTTCAGACAAAATGAGTAAAAGCCACACTGAGCAAAGTAGGATGACATTTTTACTCAGTGTCTTTCTTACTGTTGAATTATAAATACTGAGCTTAACTGAGACGTGTGGCTCCTGTAGAGGTTGCTCTAGGCTTTTTTGTGACCTTCCATGAGTCACCAGTGTGCTCCTGGGGTACTTTTGGTAGGCTGTCCACTCCTGGGAAGGTCCACCACTCTTTCAAGTTTTCTCCATTTCTAAAATTGTCTGCCCCCATGGTTGACTGGAAACCCAAAGCTTTTAAAATGGTGTTAACTGCTTTCCATAAATGGCGCAAAATAAGAAAAGGGTTTATACCATATCTTTACATGAACCTCTGAACTTCCAACAGGTGCTGATCGTTTTTCCAACATTATTCAGGACATGGCAGGACAGAAACCATCTGCCTTCTTTAATCTGTGCTGGAGATACATCATTCCTCTGCTGACACTTGTGAGTCCAAAACATTGATAACGGATGGATAGGTGGTGATACATTTTAACAAGTTGATCACAATTTATGTTTGTTACAGTTTCGAAATTTAACTGCATCAAAGTGAGATGGCAATTATTCACTAGTCTAATCCTCATTACTGATTTTAACGTTGCCATCATCTCTTTCAGTAATTATTGTAATTATGGGATATAACCATGTAAGAACTATGTATCTAAATTTTATTTTGTGATTCACCCAACCTTTCCAGTCTTCCTTCATCTTGTACCTCGTTGATTATCAACACCTCAAGATTAACAACTCGTACGTTTACCCAGACTGGGCGTACACACTAGGATGGGCCATGACTCTGTCGTCTGTTCTCATGGTACCACTGTTCGCAGCTGTACAGATGTATTTAACACCAGGCACCTTCAGACAGGTCAGTGCTCAGTGAAGATACTCCTGCTATTTTGCCACACACTGTTAACACCGACCTTTTTCTTCTTCGTTTAGTAGAATCAATACATAACATTTAAAAGAATAAAGCCAGCCAGCTATGGTAATTCACAGGTGTGACACTGCGTGGCTTAGTTCAAAGGCAAGTTCAACAAAACTTGTTAACCCATTAATGTAACTGTAACTTCGGTCGTTGCTGTGCTTTTTGGAAGTCGAATTTCCCAGAGGAACCCACCCGAGGGATTAATAAAGTTCTATCTTATCTTATCTTATCTTATCTTAATATTGTTTAATTTTACAAAGCTGACAAATAGGCTCGTCTTTCAGTGATGGTCTTTTGTCCTATTTTTCATGGCTTGAGAATTAGAAAAATGTAAATATTTATCTTCATTATTTCATGTTATGATGGTTCGACCCTCCTCTATCACAAATTAGCACAGGTATGCACTGGGAGTTTATAAAACTGCAATATTTTGTAGAGGTAAAGATGCAGGCTTGATCTTAAAAAAGCATGGCTCTGAAAATCTGGTAACTTTTAGTTGTATGTACAGCTGTACACTATGATTATATGCTAGCAGTTTATTATAGACTTTTAGACAGTTAACTTTATTACTGTTGAATTGAATTGAATTCAGTTTTATTTATATAGTGCCAAATCACAACAACAGTCGCCTCAAGGTGCTTTATATTGTAAGGTAGACCGTACAATAATTCATACAGAGAAAAAACCCAACAATCATATGACCCCCTATGAGCAAGCACTGTGGCGACAGTGGGAAGGAAAAACTCCCTTTTAACAGGAAGAAACCTCTGGCAGAACCAGGCTCAGGGAGGGGCGGAGCCATCTGCTGCAACTGGTTCGGGTGAGAGAAGGAAGACAGGATGAAAGACATGCTGTGGAAGAGAGCCAGAAACTCATGACTCACACCTTACATAATCAATCACATAAACCTACCGCAGTCATGGCTGAATGGCTTAATATATAATCACAGCCAAGTTTTCAATGTATTAACTAATCAGTCGTCCTTTTCTGTGTTCCAGCGTTTGCCCATCCTTTGTCGTCCTGCTGAGGAGACAGTGAAGCAGACAGAAAATGAGGGAATGAAACTAAGTCGCGACAACTGTAAAGCTGAAGCCCTTTGCGGGGACCGTGTTTCCAGTTCACTTAAAACTTAAGGTTAAAAACCTTTTCAGCTCTCATGACTTTGTAGTAATCAGCAATGATTTATTAATAAATTCACAATTAAATGAAAACAAACTTTAATGGTTGTTCATTTTGGACATGTCTCAAGTCTTTTGTTTTAGCACACTGTCTATACAAAGAACCAGTTACATACTCATGTTGTTAGCATTTTATAAACTTTGTAAATTAGAAAATTACATTTAAAAGACAGTAAAAATATTGACGATAAGCAAACAGGGTTTCAGTATTGTCTGAAATAACAGCAAATGTTGATGATACCAAAAGTGTAATTAAAGTGAACTAATTAGATTTTCGACAGCAGAGTTAAAGTAGCCTTTGAGCCTCCCATTCGCCAAAGATTTACATGGGAGGCATTTAGATATCTACAGATGTCAGCTAACTAAATGGTTTTAGTTAATTAAAATAACATTGAATGAGTGCACACACAGTTGATTATATTATTAAATGGATGTTTTCAATATACTCTGCACTGTATACTGTAAATATATATGAGAATCATAGTTTTTCACATCTTTATGCAGAGTTTTTTTTTAGTTCTCACTGAGGTTCTGTTGTATGTGATACTGTTAGACAAAGTATTTAGTCAGCAGGTCAGCGATCAAAGTGCTTATCAAACAATGCAGCAGCTATGCCCGTTACTGCCTGGTGTGAGTCTGATCGTGTCACACATCCCCCAGTGTGATTTGATTGGTAAATGAATGAGCTTGCATAGCCAGCCCCTTATTGTACCAGGTGAAGTCTTTGACATCAAGATGAACAGTGGAAGAAGAACAAGGAATCAAAACAAAAGACAGAGGATGGCGGACCAGCAGAAACATATTTAATTTTTTCACAAAATGTTTGTTCTGTTGATGGGAAACAGCTTATTTTTGTACCACGTGTCTCTTTTTCACTAAAGGTGCCGTATGATCTGTTACAGTTACTATAGTTTTGTATTTTCTAATTATTATAATTTTTTATTCTTATTTGGTCTTTATTTTTAATTCGGTTTAATTTCAGTTAGTTTCCAGAGTTTTCTTGTTTAGTTTCTTGATTAAAACTGTTTATTTTTAGTTTATTTTTAGTCGTTTCAGCGATAGTTTTCATCTTTTTAATTATAAACGTGAAGGAGGGCATATGTCAGAGGCGAGATTTAGAAAAACAAAACAACAAACAGTACAGCTACAATAAAAACACAGATTGTTAAAGCAGTTGACTCACAGTCTTGTAGACATCCAGAGTCTCAATAAACCACCGATCCCTCAGGCAAATTGTATTTTTAACCAAACTAACAGAAAAATAAGGATATTTGGCAATATTATATTGTTTTGTTATTTTTATTTTAGTTAACTAAAATGTTGTTTTCACGTTTCACAGTTTCAGTTTAGTTGGCCAGTACACCAAGAAGGATTAGTTACACAATACAAGAAACTGTGTCAACTTTAAAGGTTAGTCTTACGTGACTGAAATGGAACCAAAGCTGATCATTACAATTTGGAGAAAAGATTGAAGGACCTAAACTTTGAAGTGAGGTGTTATGATAACTACAAGCTGGAGGCAGTCCTAGATGTTGTCAAATTGTCAGTAAGAGCCAAATATGGCTCACCCAGCTACTGTTCCCAAAAATCTTTAACCAACCTCCACAGACAAAGTAAGCATTTATTTTGATAATCAGGCATGCAAATCATTAAACTTCATGACTTCAGCTATAGTATAATCCAAGTCTGGGCTCTCGTCTACCTGCTGTTCTCATTCAGCTCTCAGCTGCTCTGGGCCAGCTCTGAGAACACGTGAAACATGGGTAAAATTAGATAATGGAGTTTAATTTGGGGAATAATACTGTTTCATATTAACTTCTTTCTAGGTACCTTCACCCGTTGCCTTCACAAATAACACTGTTTATTCCCCAAACCATCTGTCTGGGGCTCAGATTTACCATCATTCCTCAGCAAATTAGCAAAAACTACTGTAACACACAGAGACTCTAGGTCTGACCAGCCATTGCAGCCGTTGGCAAAAGATGACAACCAATACAATTCTAAAAGATAATTTATTAGTACAATGACCAAAAATATGAAGGGACAAAACAGTCCAGTGTCCCAAGTCAGCTTCATTTTACATGTCAACCACTTAAACAGGGATCAGTGGTTGTCCTCCAAGACCCACCACCCTGTAAGTAGAAGGCCAGTAATCACTCCGGCTTCAGCAACCCAAACTTGCCTTTAGGCTTTGCTATATAGTAGGCCCTGACAGAGAGAGAGAAAATATCACCCCATCTCCATGATACAATTCACAGAGCAGAAAACTGTTCACCATAAATATATTTAAATCAAGTCATCTTAGATCTGGCCATATGACACACCTGCGCAGAGAGACAAAATATCACAGCAGTGTTTGTAGTGTGGGATATAAGTAGAGTATTCGAATACAGCTGCACTAAATTAATCCACCCCCATCACAGCCATTTGCTCACAACAAATATGACATACAAAATTGTCGAACCCCTCTACAGCCACTTATCCCTCGCTTTACCGAGCTCACTGGCTCATTTTAGCTTACATTGTCTAAACTCAGAGTCTAACTTATGACCTTGTTATGGATTTTATTGAGCACATGACCAATTATTTTCTTCAAACTTTTTCAGAAGTACATCCTTCCTGTTCTGGCACTGGTGAGTCAAAACAAGGAGCCTTTAGATCTTAAAAAATTGAAGCCAATCTAAAGTGCCCTGAATTCTATCTAATGACCAGTGAGGGTCATCTCCTCTGTGGAAAAAAGACGTATGATTGTGTCAAACTCATTTTAGTTCAAAAAAACCACAGACAGCCTAATTTATTCTCTAGTGAGTTGGACGAGTAGAGCCCAACCATCCATCCATTTGTTTTTAACTATTTATCCATTTCAGGGTCACAGGGGGGTGGAGCCTTTACCAGTAAAACTATATGTAACAGCTGGCAACTTGCCTAACTCAATATTTTTACCTTTTTTAACTTCTTTTCAATGCTTTTTCAATCCTTTGGTGTAATGCTGGCTTTGCATCACCACACCCGGAATATTTATGCAGTATATTAACAATACAATTATGTCACTTTGCAATGTTATCCAGCAGGACGAACAAGACCGAGGGCAGTTAAAAAGGGTTCTTATTTATGTTCTTATTTAGCACTTTTCTACTCTTCCCGAGCTCTCAAAGCACTTTATGCAACTTGCAACACAGAAGCATCTTTTTCTATTCTGTTTCTATGTAAGTGCTTTCTATCTAACACTCACACACATTCACACTCTGATGGATGCAACTCTTGTCCAAGGATATTTGTCATGCAGACTGGAGCAGCCAGGGATCAAACCACCAACCTGTTAATTAGTAGATGACCTGCTCTTCAGCCCCAAGTCTTCATGTTTGACACTCGTGTTATAGAAGACATAATGAGCCTTGTCCTTATTTCATCTGCAGCTTCATTAAACATTTTCCTGATAGAGCTTCAGTATTTGGCTGGTTTTCAGCAATAATTCATTCCAGTGCTGAATAACTGTGGGTAACACAACCTCCTCACCTTTTCATCTTCCCTCCATCCTCTCTGTGTTGATTAGCAGCACCTCAAGATTAATGACTTGTACATTTACCCTGAGTGGGTGTAAGCACTATGATGGATCAGGACTTTGTGCTCTGTTTTCTTGCTGCCAATGTTGGTATTTGAACAGATGCGTTTGACAGCTGGTACCTTCAGACAGGTTAGTGTTATACCGATGCTTTTCTGCTGTATCTTCCAAATAGATCAACACACTTATTTTATTCCATGATCACCCCCCAGTCGGTGATCTGCAAGATCATGATAACTTTAAGTTACTTATACTTCACCTGGGTGCCAAAATATCTAGCTAGTCATTCCAGAGTTTGTCTTTTCTTCGTCACCCCACTGAACATCTGCCCTGGCAGAGGAGACCAATGGGACAGGAGGGAACAGCTGCTGAAATGATGACTTAACCAGTGACAGCTTAATGTAACCTGTAAAATCACATTACCAATTAATCAACTGATTATTCAGCCAAATGCTACAAGGGCAGATGGCCAAGTAAAATAGATCTTGTATGCATATTTTTTCTTTTTTCTGGGTTTACAATTTTAGTCTAGATTTTATTTATTTTTATGCTTTGTTGCATATCTTCAAGAGCCTCAAAAACATTAAACTCTTCAGTTTGCACCTACTAGCATCAGCTAGCACTCCTAAACCATCACAGATATGTTTTTACTTTATTTTATTTTATATCAAATGCTTCTTTGTCTCGTATGAATTTTGTATGAATCTGATTCCTTTAAATGTTCTGTCACTGGTCCTCACTAAGCTGCCACCTTTTGATCTCGATCTTCAGTTTTGTGATCATCAGATTTAATAGCAAACATGAAACAGTCCAATAGCTGACAATTTCTAACTAGTTCTAAGGACTCCACTATTTTCATTTAATATTAGTCAAGTCTAAGATGCTTGTGATTTTTGTGGAATCTACTCAGATTATTTTCTTACTGCTGTTTCAGTTTCGTCATTGTTTCCATATTTTCTATATAACTTATGTGCACTGCTTGTGATCACAAAAGTGTAACACAGAGTCAGACAGACCAACTTCAGGGAAAACAGTCTTTCTAATTAGGAAACATAAAACACTGCAGCACAAAGCAAAGTGCAGAAAAATGAGTCAGGAGGGATTAAACATTTCCTTCTTTTTGAGGGCTGTCTTGTTGCCTGCTGTCAGTTTCATTTGCACCAAAGCAGGTGACTGAATTTGTAACTGGACAGATTCATGTGTCTAATCTTTACTGACATTTATTTTTGGAGGTGAGGTATTTATTTAAATCTTTTATCATTTTATCCCAGGGATCCATACATTTCCTTTTTCATTGAGACAATTTTTGTATTTTTACTGTCATTTTTATGTTTGGCTTTTCATTTTTTTGGGAACCCGTTGAGGAAAATGTTAATATATTTTCTTAATGGAAACTAAAAGTGACTCCACATGCTGAATATTACATAAAATTCAAATGCAAAAACAAGACAGACCATTGTTGTTGTTGTATTTTCAAACTTTTTAATAATCATTTTTTAATAGAAGAATATAACCCATCTAGGTTATTTTCATTGAGTCTCTGAGTCAAGAGGACAGGGGAAGCTTGCTTAAAGAGATCAAGGATGTGCAGGTGTGTAGAAGTGCTTTTACATTCAAGGGATAACAGAGGTGTGGCACAGCTGGACTAAAGAAACCAAAATTACCTTTTCAGTTTTGACTCATGTTACAGCTATTTAGAATGATCAACCTTTCTGTTTTTCATTGTTTGCACTAACTCTTGTCACACTTGTTGCACCTTAATTAGTAAGTTTTATTAAAAGTAGTGGTTTTAATAGTTTAGGATCAGTTGTGTCAAATGTCATATTAACTGACATCGGTTTAAAATGAGCCTGAAAGGTGCTCATTTTAAACAAATCAGTGATTTGACAAAATTACTGAAGCATCCATTAGGAGAGGAGCTGAGGAGTAGAATCGAGGACGTACAATGAGGGAAATAAAAAAGGTCAGTAAACTAGATCTAAGGTTCTTAACTTAAAAACGATGACAAATAATTTACTCAACTTTCCAAAAATCTTTTGGATACGCATAGAAAATGCAGACAAATCAGGGAAAACTTGAAATAAAGATCAGTAAAGTAATATATTCTAGCTGCTAAAGACCCCCCCCCCCCTTCAATGTGCCTATAGCACTGTGGAAAAGTAATGAGCTGTCCCTCATTTCTTTTTATATTATTAGGAAAATGCAAAATAGGTGCAGTTATTAGGTGCACTTGTTACCAGCTGGCAAGTCTGTAGTTCATATGACCACCTTTATTCTGGAACTCTACTTTTCAATGTTTAAATTTCATCAGCTCATCAAGATTCCTCACACCATGGGCTGAACCATGACAGAGCCTCCACCCTGTTTTATAGATGGCTGTAGACACTCACTGTCGTACCGCTCTCCTGAGCTCCACTCACTAGAAACAAAAATCTCAAATTTGGAAGAATTACTCCATAAGACCTGTAGCCACTGATTTTCAGTCCAGGTCTTGTGTAATTTGCCATACATAAGCCTTTTCTTCAGATTTCTGTAAGAATGACATCCTGACAGCCACCCTTTGTTTGAGATCATTTCTGATGAGGTTTTGGTAGCTCCCTGGTTTGGTCACATGATATATTAAAAGGGAGGCATAATAATAACAACTCAATTTGCTACTGCAGCAATAGGTGAAGTCTTTGACATGAACAGAGGAAGAAAAAAACGACAGGATTGGTCCATTAAAATGTGGTGGTTTGGTTAATGTGTTCAGATTTTCAGGCTTGTGATGGTTCTACATTTCTGAAAGTGAAAACACATATTTAATTTTTTAATGTTTATTGAGTTGGACATGTATTCATAAAACAGAGAAACTAAAATGTAATTTTTAATGTCCATGTGTTGAAGTCCATTTGTCAAGTGTTCTGACTTGTTTCAGCTGATTTCAGATACGCCACAGTCTCATTACAGGAAGTCTACAGCAGTGCTCATTTGTCCTTAGTGAATGCATCCATCACCATCTGTTATTTCTTCTGGAAAAATCCCATTATGGAAGCTTGTTTAGCTCCTTTATTTGAGTTTGCTGATGCTTTCTTTTGAGTTTTCTTCTCATCCTCTTTGCTACTTGATGGTTTTGCTTTAATGGAATCTCTTGAAGCTTGTTTGGAGGGTTTAAAATCATCTTCGGATTCAGAGTAAGATTCACTCACGTAGCCTTTTTCTGTCACTGTGGATGAGAAACAACCCGGAGTTACAAATTCATACAAAACAACCAAACTAATCAATCTACTGTGGACAAGAGGACACTGCCAGATTCAGCCTAGATTGCTGCGTTTCTCTTGGTAAGACTGATGGAACAGCAGCAGCGAACATGATGCTGTCAAAGAGCAAAGACACGTTGCCGTTAAAAAGAGTTCAGGTGGAGTGAAGGACAAAAAGTGATCCTTGCGCTTGCTCTGATCTACCACCTTCAACAAAATAAAACACAGCTCTCTGTATGCAGAAATGATACTAAACTATGATCTTAGTTATCTATGATTTTAAATTGCACAGCTTGCTGCAGGTTGACAACCGTCATCTCAGTGTTGAACTGAAGCCTGCTGCATGCATTGATGAGTTAATGTAATGGATGGGGTGCACTCAAATAGATTTACCTAAAAGATTTAGTAACTTAGCTTGTAGATTTAGATTAATATTAAATATAATTAAATCATATTAAATATAATAGTTAGATTAGATTTTATTATAATAATAAAAGTCAGACCTGTAAAAATATAAAAGCAGCTATTAAATCTCTCAGAGAAAAAACATTAAGTTGAGCATTGTACACATTTCTCACAGAATATTACTGCTCTTCCCTGGATGTATAGATTCCTCATAAACAAGTATAAACAAGTGAAGCGACTGTGCGCCTGAGTATAAGCATATAAGGAATATCCTTTATATGCAGACAGGACTAACAACAGCAGCGGAAATCTCCCAGCCCTGAGCTTTTGTCTCATATCGATTACTTGTACAGACCCTGACCTCTTTATTTAAAAACAGTCACATATACTGTAGCACTATATATAAATACATTAAAAGTGTTTGATTATTATCTGCACTGGTTGGATTTTCACTGTTGTATGTTTTTCATACCCATGCATCCATCATCGTCCAGAAAGGTATGAGACTTCATGACTCGTCTTCTCTTCCTTATTTTCATTTCAGAACTGCTCGGCTGTGGAATAACAAGACGCATGCTCCGAGTTAAATACATAAAAAAAAATACATTAAAAAATGAATGAAAGACTACCAAAGTTTCCAGTTATATCAAAACTAGAGTATCAAACACTTACATGGGAATGTCTATCGGGTTCAACCTCCTTTTTAGGACTTGGTGATGATGGTTCTCTTGTCACGACTGGCTGTGGAGAGTCTGGAATAACTGGAAGGGGGAAAACAGATTATCTTATCAATTTTGAAATGTCTACTTTTATAAGTTCTTCTTTTCCCAAAGACTGAAATGAACTGAAATAAAAGTTTTGTCCTCACAAGCCGTTTGCCAATCCAATTAATTACAATGTTTGGAATTGCTTTTAGTGTGCCTACAGCAGCAAAACTAATACAAAATATACATTTATATCTTTAATCCAATTATATCACTGTTTGTTCACTTTTAAAATAAATAGGTTTTCAAAATAGAAAACATCAGAATAAGAGAATAATATAAAATAAAAGTATAACCATCTTCATCACTGCTGTCTGGCTCCGGTTTCTTAATCCTCCTCCTCTTTTTCTTCTCCATCTTCTCCTCTTCACCCTCAGAATCTTCTAGCCGCTTAGTTTTACTATCAAAAAAAAAAAAAAAAAAAAGGGAATTAAAGAATTTAAATTAGATTAAAGCCAGAAATAAACACCCTTTATAACTTTTGAAATTACATTTCTAAGTAACAATTAGAGACAGGGAAGTGGGACTTGATTGAGGAAAGCGGATTCTTTTCATGATTAGAAAACTATTTCCTCATGTACTGAAAGGAATATTTAATTCAATTTGTCACATTTCCCACATGAATACCAGCACACACCTTCTGGAGTCTTTCTTTGTGTCTTTTTGTGGCTCCACTGGAGCAACGGTTTCTTGCTTTTCCTCTGGTTTTGACCTTTCATGCTGCTGCGCTGCTCTGGAAGATGACTGAGGTGCTTCCTCCTCCTTCACAGGTTTCTCTGGCTTCTCTGAAGTAGTGAAAAAGAACAATTATTCAGTAAACATATTCAAATCAAATAATTACTGCTCATCTTTCTGGGTTACTTTTGTATGTCGCAAAACAGCATGCACATCGATAAACGTGGAAACTTGATTTAAAATACAAACTCAATTACTCACAACAAAACACTGAAAACATCAGATCACTGCAGCAAAAAAAGTTGTGACGTGGCATCCATGTTTTCCAAGTAAAACTTACCGGTAACATTTTTATTTTTAACCAGAAAGGTTTCCACTTTGCCTCAGACCATTTTAAATGAGCTTTGGCGGAGAAGATGGCAGGGTTTCTGGATCGTGTTCACAAGTGGCTTCTGCTTTACAGCCTCTACATTCAAAACCTTACACTCTATGCAAGACAAAACCGTTTTTGCTGATTACAACCTGCAGCACTTCGGTACTTTTTTAAAAACTTGTTGGCTCACTCGCTGATTATTTTTCACCATGGTGAGGAACACATTAAATTATGATGCTTTTACTAGGTTTATGTGAAATAAGAACATGACAAAGACAACATTCATTTATATAATGATGTGATTTGTACAACTGCTCTGAAAGGCAGATCGTGTGTCAAATAAAGAGCAAAATAGTACTACTACTACTACTACTACTACTAATAATAATAATAAAAACAAACTATGAGCACAACAGTTTCAAGGTTAAAATAGAAACCTAAAACAAAATAACAGCAGTCTAAACGGAACATATGAATTTTAATCCCCCTTTTAATAAAGCACACCAGACACACAATACTTTACTTATTACTCACTTAATGTTTGAGTCCCAAAGAAGTTTGCCACTGGATTGGCTTTTGCGACTGGTTTGCTTTTGGGTGCTTCGATCTAAAATACAAAAAACACAATTATAAACAAACAGAGCAAAAACTCGAGTACCCTGAAGAGCAACTGACTGCAGCACAAGGACAAAGTCGTACATCCTCTTTCTTTTCAGGCTTCATCTCTTTGGTGTTATCCTGACTCTTAGGAGCAGATTTGTTAGCAAACATTCCCATGATGCCTTTTGGAGGCTTGGCGGATGATTTTAAAACTGGACTGGTGTCTCCATTCATGCCAGCCTTTTTGTTTTCAGCCTCAGGTGTAGGAGCTTGCTGGACTTCCCTCGCCTGCTGCAGCTCCACAGAAGACATGGGCACTGCGCTGGCACAGTGGATTGCGCTGTATCTGAAAAGCAAAAGAAAAATAACTATTAAATAATATAAATAACATTATGCATTAATTATGTTTTCATTCTAATAGTGGCTAAACTAATCTTTACACAGATGGTGTAAAAATGCTGATGACTGGTCACTGCAAATCAAAAAACACCATGATTAGCATACCTGCTGCAGTTTTTAAGATTGTCTTTCACAGCGTCGTAGTCCACAGCGTAAAGTGGGCCGCTGTCTCTAAGCAACGCTCTCTGGACGCTGTAGACGTGCACGCTGACTACCAAGCTCATCTTGGCTTTGAAATCTGCAGAAGAAAACGGCAAACGTGACACACTGCTGCTTCATTTACAACAAATATGTCATTAAATAAAACAAAATACAAAGAAAATCAAGACTCACTGACATAAAAGCATACTATTTATTGATGGTGATGATTATGAACTGAGGATATTACTTTCGAAATTAGAATCAAACAACGAGCCAACCTTGCTGTTACAGAGCAACACAACCGAATGATGTCATGTGAATTAATATTTACACACCTTCCAGCTGGTCCTCTCTCACAACAGACACCTTGTGACTCTGAAAAGCAAACACAGTGTAAAAAAATCATTAAAGCTGCAGCTTTGGGCATGTAGAAAAAAAAGAAAAGAAAAGAAATCACAAAAAATGCTACAACAGGTCTCACCGTTTGACCGTTGTCCACAAATTTCCCTGACACAAGGTAGGTGGCATGCAGCTGAGCTGAACTCTCCTTCCTCTTGTGATCCAGGTAATGGTAGAGCATTCTGAACACAAGACACAACTTAAATGTATTTCCTAGGTAAATCTGTGTTTATGGCATTTATGTATTTATCAGCCAATGACAAAGTGTTAATGATCTTTTTTTAAAAGAAAACACACAGCACCTTTTTTTTTTTTTTTTTGCATGCACACACATGCCAAAACATGCAAACGTGCGCATGTCTTCATCTCACTACCACAACAAAAACGGTGCAACTCAAGTGCAGAAAAACTCAAGCGACGTTCCATTGGACTGTTACTGTCAAATGTAGTGCTTCTTTGGCGCTAAATACAGTAAACCCTAATTAATGTAAATTTGCGATTGTTGCTTGGACAAACAAGACATTTTGAAGATAGTAAAAATGTATCATATATTATTTTATTAGTTCCTGGCATGTCAAAGTAACCACTTACTGTTTTGCTGTGTTGACATGAACTCCAAGAGTGAGACTCAGCCATTTATAGGTTACCTGGTGTAGAGAAAGCACACAGGACACTTGTATTTACACAGAGACTATATGACGGATAATAAATATTATCCAAATATTGTCTTTGTTCTTTAAGGTACCGATTATTGTTGCTTTCCATTAAGCTACATGAGCTGGGAAATATCTAATACTTATCAGATATAAATAAATATCGACTTCATGTCAGTGTTTGAAATGTCTTTACTACAGCAGTGTTTGTCACGCACTTGGCGGTTTCCAGCAGTAACTGAAATTGGTCAACTAAAAATAAGCTTTTCTTCAATTCAACTGCCATTTACTACATCATAGCAGAGCCGAATTAACACGAAGACCCCTGAACATCTCCAAAATTGATAAAAATGCCCCTGGATACACATAAATTATCGTGAAAACCAGACAAAGTTAAAACGGCAGTTTTTTTGAGCGGAGTTCAGCAGCCAATCATGTCGAAGCCAGAGCTCAGCCAGAAAACCTCATCGCACAAAATGAAATACCGCGAATTAAGAAGGCACTTACTATTTTATTATGGTCATTGACGTATTCGTCAATATTATCCAAATAAAGCTCATCCATTTTGTTTTATTCTCCTTGAAAGCAGACGACTTGCTGTTCCAATTTAACTGCGCGGGAAAGCAGTTTATTTACTTCCTGTTGCATGTCACGTGTCCGCCCGTCCTTCCTGTGAGGTGAAAAGCTTTAGGCTGCCCTCTGCAGGCCAGACGGGGCTGTGAGTCACTCCCTGGATCAAATGAATGATAGAAGTAAAAAAAAAAACCAAAAAACAAACAAACAAACAAAAAAAAAAACCAGGAGCTTCATTCATTTATTTTTTACTATATTCCACATACATTATCACTATTAATACGGTTTTTTGTACCCCAAAACCAACACGGGACAGTTAAAAATTAGTGCAAACTCTCTGAAACAGCAAAATCCACAATGTGAATGCAGTGGAGCTGAGAGAGCATCAGTTCATTATGGGCACTATAATGCACCTATGTATGTGGAAAACAATAATGATGATGGGTCTCCAGGGGCCACTTTAATGCTATCTCTTATTATAGTAGCCCAACAATGTGCTTCAGTTTTACCTCACCGTCTATGTGGGAGGCAAAGGAACAGTTTGTAGAAAATAAAGCAACCTTCTTGCACCTCCATCATATCAAAGAGCAATAACTACAACAGCAGCAGCCTCAGATTGTTCAGTAGAGAAGTCCATTCTTTCCTCATGGGGAGTCCGCTTGATATTTCTAACTCAGGCAATAATAAACTCTTTTGAAAATGACAGAACAAAAATGGTTTACCCAGTGTGTCTTCAGCTTTCAGGCAAGTTTCTCAGGTCACAAGAAAAAAGGTATGGTGCTCAAAACATAGGATTATATGATGTGATAACATCATATGTTAAATGACCTTAGGCTCGTTAGGAAATAAAGTAAGGAAATAATGTAACTTCTGTCGGTGCTGTGCTTTTTTGGAAATCGAATTTCCCAGAGGAACCCACCCGAGGGATTAATAAAGTTCTATCTAATCTAATCTAATCTAATCTAATCTTTCTTCCTTACTGTACATCGCCTGTATATGGGTATTCCAGTCCAACTTACTGTTGGGCTGCACACCAGGGTATCTGTGGTTGAAGACCACTTCCATCTCAGTGCTCCTTATAGTTATTGGTGTTGATTGGCTCCCTCTCCCACCCCTAGTGTACTCTACAATGGTTTTTGTGACATTATGATGAAGAGGTCCAAAACTGTTCCTCTTTTCTCTTCGTGCTCAACTGCTGTGTCGTCAAAAAGTTTCAGGAACAAAGTGTCACTGTTGTGCTGATGTCTGAAGCCTGCCGTAGACAAGGTATATGGTACACTCAGGACTGTGTTAGAGACACTTTTCTGCAGATGCACATATTGTGGTCAGCAGGAGAGATACTCCAAAAACACAAGACCATTGAAGGATTGTAGTAAAGGCACTGGAGAAATCAAAAAATATGAATCTCACAGATGCATCGACCAGATATATATGTGGCCTCTGGATCGACACAGCATTGGTGTGCTTCATTTCTGTTGTATCATATCTGAAAGAGTAGGTTCAAAAAGTTCAAAGTTATTTATTTCCTTTATTCAGAATGAAGTTTACTGACTCTCCCATGTTGATGGGGAAAAAACAAGACTTTTTGTCTCTTATGGATCAATCAAGAAAATTAAGAAGCTGAATAAATAAATAAATAATGTACCAGAGGAACATTTCTAACCCTGAACAAATGTGCTAAACAAGTAGAAAAGTAAGAATGGTTTTAAACAAGCGAATCCATATTATTATCGGACCATTTCGATTTCAACTCTAGCACATGCAAACCTATTGGTCCAAAAAGCCTTGTTAATGAGATGTAGCTGTCAAATCTGAGTGACACGCTGTATATATGATTATCTGAGGTGTGTTCTCAGAGTCTATCTGATGTAATATTTAGATTGAAGTAGCTCTGAGTCAGCCTGCACGGTAACTTCTAATAGAAATGTCAAACAGAAGGGCAGCGACGTGCAGCAGAGGAGGGAAAAATATTCCCATAATGATGACAAAGTACAAGAATAATTGTCTCACCTTGAAGACAGAGAGCAACACTGAAATCCTCAGGTGGATCAGATTTGGTTTAAATGAAGAAATATTGTGATCCTCTTTGTCTTTCTTCTCATTGTGCTGCACACAAGCACGTTTACCTTTTTGGCTTTTTTTGTGGACTTCTTTGCAATGGTACGAGTGCAAAAACGTAAACAATATATGAAAAACTGAAATTAAAATCCCCTTAAAGATGATGGAATCTACACTTACATTTGGACAAAGACCTTTTTTGCAGTTTTGCCCATGTGCAGCACCACAGATTTTAAATCAAAGAATCAATAAGCAGTTGAAGTCCAGATTTTTAGCTTTAATTTAAGTTGAACAAAAGTATTGCAGTAGCTATTTAGGATTTTTAGCCAGTTTTATACATAGTCCTCCAGTTTCAGAGATTAATAATAGTAATTTGAAAATTGAGTCATAAAAAGTTTTATGTGAGGTCCGTTCCCTTGTTAGTCCATGATAATATTAAACAGATAAGAGACCTTCTGTTTATTCCAGGTTGACATTTTCACTGGAATTCTCAGAATTCCAAAGGCAGAAGTTCAAAGGCAACTGATGTTAACGCAACAGACCAGGCTTTTTAGTTAGTGAAGACAAAACTTAAGGCGCAAACATGCAGCAGCTGAAAATGGCTTGAGTAAAGGCCTGAGGATACAATACAGCATTCGTTAATTTCCATGAGCTTCTAGATTTCAGTCAGTTATTACCGTATTTTCATTCTAGTATTATATTTTTGTACAAACAAATTTCATCGTCTGAAGATTTTAAATAAAAATCATAGCTGGAATTATGTAGTTCCACTGCAGTGGTGTATAGAGGCAAAATTGTGTCCACAAGCATGTGGAACATGACTAGTCTATATATAATGTGCTTTTACATAAAAATCCTAATCTATGAAGGTATACACACTTGGATGTCAAATCGTAAATCAATCCACTGTATTTCAAAGAAAGATGTATTTTTTTTTTTTTAAATAGATGTTTCCATAACACCAGTCAATTTTACAAAATCAGGTCACTAAACCAGGTCGGGTTAAACAAGGTTTGTTGTTTTAATGAAAGGATTCAGATTCAGTCAGCCGATCTGATTCACTGTAAGCAAAATCAGTGAATTGATATCAAACCGCAGCCCTCCTCTTGTCACACCAGAATGTCACTTGAGTGTCCCAGTGCCCCCCTCTGGTTGGCTCAACTGCCTCTCTGCTATGAACTAATGGGTCAAAAGTAAACCTCTGTAATCCAGCCCTGCACGTGAAAGAAAATCTGGATCTCCTTTGGTTTCACCTCTAAAAGCCAATGCTCATCACAGCTGCTTTCAGAATCAGGGTAATGTTTGATACAGTGTTATTGCTCCTTTTGCTGAAGTGTTTATGATACTTTTTATATTGCATTTGTTACTGTTCACTCCCCGATTACATCAACACCGTGACTGGCTGTATTTGCGTGGATCAAGGGGTTTATTATTGGTTTTATTTTACACTTTGTTTGCAAAACAAACAAACAATATTGGACGTGTCACTCTAGATAAGAAATTCAGTCCAAAGTTTTACATTACAGATGCAATCTCTTTGGGATGCAGTGGCTGTGCCATATTTAACATGCTGGTTCACGTGGACAGAAAAATACGTTTATGCTTGTAACATCTGGAATGTTGATAAGTGTCGGCGGTACCTGCAGGTGTCTGACACTCTGTGGCTGCCTCCTGTGCTGCCAAAACATCTCTGATCCATCAGGGCGTGCACGAGGTACCGCTGAGGGTGGTCTGTGATGTCTGGCACCAGGAAGTGGATGTTGGCTTTGGGTCCTGTGGGGGTGCTTCCTTAACTGAGGTTGTTCAGGCGCGTCCTGAATGCTCAGCAGGATTCACATGTGGTAGGTTTAAAATTTGGATCAGGGCCTTTGGCCATTTTGTTAAGTTCTTTGAATGATTGCTATCAGGGATGACTTTGACGTTAGATACACTTGACCTGCAGCAGTGGCATCAGTGTAGATGCTACCCTGACATGTAGTGCTCCACATCATTGCAGAAACTCATGCAGAACATTAGATGGTATCAAATCTTTCTTGTTTCTTACACCTTTCAGTGGTTTTAATGTTGTGGCTGAACAGTTTATTTGGGCGGTGTTGTGCAATCACACAAGTTTTGTTTTGTCACTGATGTGACTGTGATCTTCATAATATTCCTCTATGACATACTACAAGCTTCTATGATTTTAACTTTTTAATGATCCTCAGAACTTTTAAATATTGAAAGAAAACAGAGAAGAACTTTTGATTGCAGCAAGAAAGAAGGATGGTAAACCAGGATGATTTCCCAGACACCGGAGGAGAAAGGATAAAATGTCAAACTAGCCTCACCATTACTGGGATGCTCTTTTTGGCCGTCTCCTCCCACAACTCTCACAGCATTTAAGTGTATGAAAAACCAAGCCCATCCTGACCTCCCTGCCATGGCCCCCAAAATGTAATTAAATTCATTTGTTTCTAGTTCCCGTGATATAATTTGATTTGCTGGTCCGCTTTTGTCACGAATCCAACTCCTGTTGGGTCCTAACAGGTGACTGAACAGCTTTCAAAATAAAAGAATGCAAATAAAAAAATAAAAAATGAGCAAATACAAAACAATAAAATGTACATCTACCAATCTACAAAGAACGACCACACCGAATAAAAGAAAGTGGAAAAACTAAAATTGCTTTCACATCATCACAGTCGTATCAGTTTATGTTTATCTTAACTTTGACTGGCCTAGAGTTTATTTTGGAAAACTAAAAGTATACAGTATCTACACGATGCGTTAACACACAGAGGTCACAGTTTCTTTTTTATGTATATATATTTACATTTATGGAACACCTGAACAAGAACCTTGATCAGGATCACACCACACATACCAGATTACACATCCACAAAATCTGAATTCAAATCTGAACCACCAATGCAGTTCAGTGTATTTGCAGATCTGCACAAAATCAACAGAAAAGTTACTCTAAGATGAGTAATTTATTCATCCATTAATCAAACTGTGGGGCGGACTGTATGCGGATTGGGGAAAAGAGATTATGTTTTAATTTACTGTTAATTTACTAAAGTTTGACTTGAATCCTTTTTCAGTGTTAATCATGGGAAAATTTTGTGCAAGGAGTGAAGTTTTTTTTGGCTTCTGAAATGGGGCGTGCCAGAAAACGTTTGAGAACTGGATTAATTATTCAAATGTGACCTGAAAACCCCGCAGTCGTGCCTCAACATTGTATTTTTTATTTTAATGTTTCTGGGTCTAGTTCTACTTGAAACCCCCCCCCCCCATAATTAAACAAATTTTGGTCTTCCCATTATCACTGTTTTTTCTTCTTTGAGTCTCTGTGAAGAAGAGAGGGAATGATCTCTCTAATAGTTTGCAGACAGATCTCTGCAGTGCTCTGCAGCGGCAACACGATCCATTAGTCTCAGCACACTCAGATACTCAAAGGGACGTGTAAAATATTTGACTTGCGTGTGTGTGCTTAAAGAGCCCATGCTTTGGTATGGTTTTTGGATCTGATCAAATCTAAAATCTAAAGACCCAGTTCAGACAAACATCAAAAGGCAGAAAACAAACACAATTTTCAAAAGGAGAATTACAACAAAAAACCAAAATCAAAACACATTGTATCAAAGCACAAAGTCCTGTTTTTATGTGTGGACAGTAAAATGGCAGCTTTAGAAATCAATCTGATGAGATCTTCTCTGTCTGGCCAAGGTTAAACCTTGATAATGGATTCTTTTATTAGCAATATCCTGGTATAAGAAGGAATCTTTTATTCAGCTCTAAGAAATATCTTATATACGTTTCAAAGGATGGTAACATTTTTGATTTTTTTTCTGCCGCTGTTTTCATGCCCTCAGATAACACATTCTGACTCCTCTGTTCCTTCAGATCAACAGGGAAGATATCTGTTCTCAGAAATGCATAATGAATGTATTAGATATCTATCATGCTGCCTGCAGGCTCATTTTTGAAGCCTTTCCTCTACACGAGGTTTTAGGTTTCACTCAACACAAATCCCCGATGGGTTTTAGGATCTAAAATCGATTACTGATTGCTCAGAGGAGACGATATCTCTGCGGATGCATAGACGCCAACACCTCCTCGGAGTGTTTGACAGCGGTCACACACCCCATTGCAACTGCCAGGGAAGAAGATGTGTGTGAAACAACATGTAGAGATCAGACAGATTTCCACACATCAACAGCAAACAAGTGACACACTGTGCAGCCTCCTACGGGTGCCTGGTTCAAAAGCTTCAACTGCTTGTCATGTCAGGAACCCCACACTTATGTGTTATGTTATGTTTTCCTCACAGCCACCTACAGAGAGGATTGTAGTCATTAGATAAGATGTTAAGTCTGAATTCTAATTGTCTTCGCTGCAGGTGGGGAGGTACTGTAACAGTGGGAGTGATGACATTTATCAACAAAACATGCTTTATACATTCACCCAGCATGCTGCTCAGAAACATCACAATAATAATAGTGGACTGTAGCTTGAGAAGAAACCTCTTAAGCACATGCCACTTTAGTCATACAGTAAATGGTCCATAACAAAGGGTGGCTGCTGAAATGTAAAACACATTTTTGTTTTTGTTTAAGGCATAGCCACTTTCTTCATTACCAGTTTACAAAACTGTAAGCTGACTTAACCAAAAGCAGGTTTAGTGAGTTTTTAGCTGCTTTTTAAAAGACACCACTGAGTCCACAGTTCTCAATCTCAGTAGGGGAGAGTCTGGGAGCCACTGCTGCAAAAGCTCTGTCACCTTTCATTTTCAGCCTTGTATCATGCACAGCCAGTAGCCCTTGATCACATGACCTCAGGGAACCCACTGGCGATGCTTGGATGTAAAAGTTCTGTGATATATGTTGGTGCTTGACCATGCAAAGCTGTACAAGTCAAAACCACAATCTTCTGAAAGTGGAGTCTGAAGTTAATGGGGTGGCACTGCAACAGAATCAGCAACGGTGTGACGTGTGAGAAGCATCGCAGCAGATCAAACTGCAGATGATCCGAGGAGGTTTTGTTTAGACAAGTGAATAATGGAGGAATGAAGGCATGACAAATAATCTTGGAACAATGTATCAGAGATTTCACATGAGCATCCAAAGTCAAAGCCAAATCACCTTAAGGCCCCAGATAAATAATTTAGCAAGATTTCAATTATATTAGGGACATATCTCATCAGAGGGCACAAGAGGGACCTGTTTATCGCACTGTTGAAAAAAGCTGACAGATATCTACCTTTTAATGGTCAAAACATCTCCGCAAGATCCTTAACTTAGAAGGATCTGAGAGCTTTAAAGTGTAAATTCTTTTACAAATGTGCTGTAAAGAGAGCAGGTATAACAGAAAAAATAAAGACGCCAAAACAGAACATTGTTGCACACTGTAGGCAAGAGAAGTGCAAGAAGACCTGACCTTTTTCAAGCAGACACAAAAAAGGAACATTCTTTATGTGGTTTGTCTACAGTCTTTTTGAAAAGCTTAGCAATAAACAGCAATAAAGGCCAAATTATCACAAATTGACTGTGAGGCAGGCAGATTGCAAAATGTAAACTAAAAACCAGTCACAAGAATGTGAAAAGATCAAAATATTTGCAGAGCAGGAACTTAAAATATAATCTTTTGGGGGCGGGCGCACACGCACACGCACACACACACTACTGAGATGGATAACATACTCAGATATACAGAGACCTCTGAAAGATATAAATGTTACAAAGGAAATAACCAACAAAAGAAGAAACAGCTCCATCTTCAACCTTTGGTCTGTCATGTTTCGGCTGTGTGGCAGGCAGGAGAAGGACCCAAACGCAAACTCACGGAGACGAAACGTAAACTCAAAAACACAGCTTTAATGCTGGCATAAAGTGAAACACAAAAAACAGTACTAAACTTAAACTGGGGAGACTAAAGCACGAGGAGCCACAGGGAAAAAAAATCACACAGCTATGAGGGAGACTACGACACTGACAAAGAGAAACACAGGGCTTAAATACACAGAGGGATAACGAGGGAATGAGACACAGAAGGAGGGCACAGCTGGGAGAAATCAGGACTGATGAGACAAGCAACGCTAGAAACACTCACATGAGGCATGGACCTTCAAAGTAAAACAGGAAACACACTGACTGAATTCTAAAACACGCAAACTTAACAGCAACTGGGGAGACAGAACATAGGAACCTGAAACGTGGTACAAAACATCACAGTAGACATAACATGGAACACAGGGAAGCCATATAACAAAGCCAAAGAGCTAAACCTAAGATAACCATCTAGGGAAACAAGAAACAGTACATCAAAGGACTCAAAACATAAACCATAATATAAAAGCACAGGATCTCTTCCAAATAAAATAGGAAACATAATGAGACGCAGACATGACAACCAGAACTTGACAACGTAAGACACAGACATGAAACACATGAAGAGCAGGGGAGACTTTAACATGGGTTGAAAACACGAGGGGGAACTAATAAGCAAATGAACATAGGAGATCTAATGAGCTTAACATACTATAAACATCAAAATGAACTAAAATGCAAAACACTAAGACCCAGGACTGTGACATGGTCAGTATGTCCACAATCCCTTCTCTGCACATGTCCAAACTATCTCAGCCTTGCCTCTCTAACTTTGTCTCCAAAATGCTTAACCTGAGCTTCCCTCTCATGTATTCAATTCTAATCTTGTCTTTTGTGAAGGCTTTAACATCTCCAACTCTGCCACCTCCAGCTCACCCTCCTGTCTTTTAATTAGTGCCAGTCTTCATAGCAGGTCTCACTACCATCTTGTAAACCATTCCTCTCACTCACGCTGCTATCCTTCTGTCAGAAATCAATAAGTAATTATTATTAATAATTTTTTCTCAGTATGAAAATATAATCCTTCCAGCCAGCGTGGGTTTTCTCCTCTGGTTTCGTCACACAGCCCAAAAATATGCGAGACGTAGGTGTGGATTTGAGCGAGAGCAGTTGCCTCCCTGTATTAGTCCTGTGGCGGACTGGCATCTAGAGTGTACCGTACCTCTTTCCCAGAGTCAGTTTGCTCTGAGGCTGATGTAGACTTCAGCCTCAGAGCAAACTGAGTTAGATAAACAGTTTATAAAACCAGAAACTGGTATTTATGAGATTTTATTTCAATAAAATTAGAACTGTTTAAATGCTTCAGAATTTCTGTGTGTAATACACATTAAATATATTGCACATTATCTGTGCACTACTACTAAAGACCTTACACGGATGCCCTGATTATGTTGCATATAACAATGAATAGAGAGAGAAAACAAAAGGGAATCGACATGAGACGTGTGGTAGTGTTAAACATAGACAGGAGTTTGAAATATACACACAGAAACACAGACTTGTATTTTTTTTAATCACATCTAACTGTAGCTTATAAATGTCTAATAAGGTTGAGACTCATTTTCATGTGATACAGACAGTTTTGCATAATGAGCATTTTATTTCAAATTACTGCATAAACATGTTTGGCTAAAAAAACCCAAAATAAATACAGTATCACCAATTTGAATTTTTTTTTTTCACTGGGGATATTTCATTACTAGAGAATAGCTGGGATTTCAGCCAGATTTAGCACAAAAAGAAATGCTTACTGACTGCTACAACTATTATACTAAACAAGGTTCAAGGTTCTTTATTCGTCACATGCATAGTTATACAAGTATAACACACAGTGAAATGTAACCTGACACGAGAGGAAGAACATTATATATAATATATACATTAGGTGAACGTGCAGTAGTAGCATGTATGCAGCAAGCAGGTGAATTCTGTACATTAAGTGAATAAAATAAGAATAGACTATCTGACTATTTTACAAAATAGACAATATGAACATATTTAAAATTAAAGGCATTTGAAATGTACATTGTGCCGGTGGGTTTAGAGTTTCTAGAAGAGAGTCCTGTCTCAGTCACTTATGGATGATGTGAGAGGGTGTGTGTGTGTGTGTGTGTGTGTGTGTGTGTGTGTGTGTGTGTGTGTGTGTGTGTGTGTGTGTGTGAAGAAGATAACAAGAAGATGATATTATGATGATATTATTAAAACAGCAGTCCTTCACAAAAAAAAGATATATGGCACTTACAGTGTCCTCATTACGGTACACAGTTCTGATGAAGGTAACTGATAATTTTGTTTCCCCAATTTTGTCTGTTTAAGTCACACGCCTTTACTTGACACAAAGTCCATGTCATTTTATCTGTGTCTGTATCCAGGATAAAAACCTGTATCGAGGTTTTGTTTCCCAGCGTTGCAAAGTCTAAAAAACTTCTTTGCAATGTTTTCTGCTTTCTGATTTATGTGGACAATGAAAAAAAGTAGATGAAAATGTGCTTGAAGTTCTTACAGCTGTCACTGCAGGTGCAGAAGAAAAAGAAAAACATAGCACTTTAAATCCGGCAACAAACCGTGTAGGTTAATCCAGCCTTCAACAAAGTGCCTCTTACTTAGGAGCTAAAGTCTCCTGAATTCAGCCAAATTTACACTTTTTGTACATTTTTGTGGTAAAAAAAAACGCCGCTGTGACATGCGGAGACGGAAAAACATGGAAGAGAAATACAAAATAATGAGAGGGTTTTAAAGGTTATAGACTCTAATGGTCTTCGTTGAAGACAAAGATCAAAAGGTCAGGACCGACAAGACAGAAACGAGGAGCTGCATTTGTGGAGGTTTAGGCCAAAAATATCATATCATACAGAGTTCAGCTGGAGAAACAGACTGGTGCATATAAAGACCTGCCAGACACCAAAACAGTTGATGACACTTGGTGACAGGAAGTTTATCACTTTTAAAAGTTAGCAGAACAACAGTCAGTTTATCTATAAGACCAACAACATTCATATGAGAAGAACCACTATGAATGTCTTTAAGCATATATTTGGTAAGGTTGGTACATATTGTATAAAAATCAACAGGCACCATTTGTATAATGTAAAATTATGAAGTTTGAGCTATTTATAAGCACATTTGAAAACAGCAAGCACCAAAACAGTAAAAGGAATACAACAACAACATCACCATTAAAGGAGGAGTGAGCCTCGGCAAGTCTGAATAGCATCAACTGTGGTTTTTGATTATTCAGGTTCAAGAAGTTTAAAGTCATCTATGATTTTATGTTAGCGAGACAGACCAGCAACATTTTTTAAGGGAGGTGTAATATGATATTTTTTGGCAATTTTTTTAACGCTGAAAAAAAAAACAACCCAGAATCATGTAATAAAATCTGTAATGCTCAGAATAATCATGCTGCCACAATTATTTATAATAGATCAGTCAGGGGAGATAGTGTGTTGGCCCCAGGTACAGGCTGGGATGAAGGGACAAGGTACAGTGCCAGCTTCATAATGTTACCATTGACAGGGTTAGCTTTGATTATTTTCTTCATCATTCAAGATAGTCATAAATGAATATAATTATTGTGTCATTGTTACCTGCTGTCTGATTTTAATCCCTTTCTGATTCATCTCCAGACCTCTATAGAAGGCCGACCCTGTGGGTTTAATCCCCTTTAAAACAGCTTCTTGAGGAAGGAGACGGTTTATTAGGGACTGAGCAGCTTTCTTTGCTTTGATGACTGACCCAGCTTTCTTGGATCAGTCAATCTTGCAAACAGTCAAACCAAGCTAATCATATAACCTCCATGGCAGGGAAAAATACGAGAAGCAACCAAAAATGAGTTCATATATTCAAAACATGCCCAAAACTTGGATATAGACATAAACACGGTGGAACATAATGGCACAACACTTACAGAAAACCCAGCCAGTTGGGAAGGATGTATTTGCAGAATATGCACAGAGGAAGCCAAGTGGGGAGGGGGGCCGCAGATAAGCTGACTGGGAGGACTGGCAACCTATCAGGTGGTTGTGTGCAAACAGGTGATTGGGAAGACTGGAGATATCTGGTGTTGATGGGGTGAAACGCAGGAAACAAAAGCAGGACTGGATGGTGGTGACAGGATAGTTAATTTAGCTTTGGAAGGTTCCTAACACAGTGACAGGACCCAGGAAAGGAAGGAAAATAAGAGCTGGTCAAATTCTCCAAATGTTAAAGAAATGCACTTTAAGAAATGATGTATCATCCTTTAAATAAGGAAAGGAAATAGTGATCACACAATTCACTGTGATGTCCACAAAAGCGTGACTGGATAGTCTAAATTATTGCTTGCATGACCATACCAAACAATAACCTGCTGATATGTTTTAAACAGTTTGCTAAACCCACAGTTGAACTCTGAATGCACCTCTATTTTATTTAGTAATTTATTTACTCTATTTAATCCTGTTATAATGTTGTTTTCTAGTTTGAGGGATTAGATGTGTGGGTTGGTCAGTCAGTCAGTTTGCATTGCTTATGCCCTTATTTGGTACATTAGGTGTTATTAGTGTTTGGTCACCAGTTCCATCCTTTGGTAATAAAGGGATATTTTTCAACAGGTTGTGCATGTTGGTTCAGCCAGCATAAAACATCACAGTAATAACAGACGGTGCAAATAATCTAGGATGAACTTTTGGTTGGTCATTTTCAGGCCAGTGTAGTTTCACTATAGTAGACCCATAGCAGCAACGTCTGATACTGTATTATTAAGGAGCCTTCTGAAAGTGATGTTTGGTTCTGTTTTCCAAAGTCCTTATGAATTCTCCTGCTCATATTTCCTTGACTTCATTGAGTTCAAGGAAAACGGATAAAACTCCCAAACAAATAGGAAGGATGTTTTCAGGTATTTGATTGCAACCTCAGAGAAAAACTGCACATATTCAAACTCACTTCAGTCCATTCAATATGAAGCAGTAGAAATAATTCATGTCTGCATCTCATAGCTCCCCCATTCAATCTGATCCAGTGACCTTGTAGTTATTAGTCTTGTTTTCCAAACAACCAGCTGCTTCAACTCTGAATTATAATTAACCATTCTGATGTCACAGATTTTATGTACCCGGGATTTTCTTGATGAGATTTTGCTGCTAACATTGAAATTACACAGTAACTGTTCCTGGCGGTTCCTCCGCAGAGAGGCTGTTGTGGCTGCGCCCCAGGCCCAGTGTCAGGCTCTGTCAACGGGGACAATCATTAGCCGCCTCCCCGAGGAGCTTTGTTTCCCCTCTCAGCATCCGCTCCACTTCACCCTCAGCCCTTTGTGGTGCCTGCTGATAAGGCCAAGCTAATATCTGCTCGGCCGCTCGCTGCATAGAAAATGATAAATGCCGGCTGAGCTGCCGTCCACAACATCAGGACAATAGACACCGGATTCTAGCCCCTAGGCTATTGTTATTCTCGCAGAGGATGGCGTATGCACAGCCAAAACCCTGGCCAGGTGGTTTACACAAAACATGAGATGGTGAAAGGGTGACAGATAGACTCAGCACTTACAATGGCTGTGTCAAAAACAAAATGTCACGATTTCAGCCCGGTGTCCACAATCTCAACAGGGCCCTGAGAATCATAGTATAGCCACATCATAACAGCATATTAAATTCTAAAGTGTGTTTTGGCTTGCCCATCAAAAAACTAAAACAAACAAAAAAAAATCAGTATCAGAAATACAAACAATTTAATAAGCTCTAGGATCTGACTCCAGTACATAGGTGTATTTGATGGGCTAAGCCAAGCTATTGTTCAGATAAGTGTATTAAAAAAAAAATTGTACAGCCTTAACAAAATGTAAACAGGAGGTTTCAAAAATCAATTGATAAAATAAACCTGCATACATAAACAGGCGAACTTAGCTATAGAGAATAAAACCTTCTGTAGCAGCAAGGCACTGGAGAGTCCGTGTCAAGTGGTCATTAGAGAAAATGCAATCTGTGACTCTAAGCTACTTTTGGCTGCTTGCTCATTCACAAAGGGTCACCACAGAGGGGTAGTGCTAACATGGGGTGCTTTTGCTTGTAAGGAGAATGTGTTAATTCCTTTAGTATGAATCCCCAATTTGTGGCACTTCCACACTGATCTAATTTTTATTTAAGCCAAACATGTCATGAATCGCTGTGCGGCAGGCGGGAGTTGGACCCAAAATGCAGGACTCACAGACTCGAGGGAATGAACTCAAAACACAGCTTTATTTGCCGGTAGAACAAACATACAAACTAAACTAAACTGGGAAGCCACAAACTAAGAACTTACAGCAAGACACAGGGAGATCCACACACAGCATGAGGGACGACGTCACGCCGAACAGAGGGAGACGCAGACAGAAATACACAGAGGGTTAACGAGGAAAGTGGGAACACACGGGGAACACAGGTGACACTGATAATCATAACGAGACAGGGCGGGGTGAACTGAACATGACATGTACAGGCGTGAGAGTCACAAAGTAAACAGGAAGTGCACAGAGGTTCAGACAGGAGGAGAGAGAGCACGGGGAAAACACAGACATAACGGGCTGGGGAAACATGAAACAACCACAAAGGGAGACGAGGGCTCACAGATACACAGAGGGGCACACAGGGGGTAAAAGCCATGAAGGGAAAACACTTAGGGAACAACACAACAGGGCAACTCAGAAAACATGGCCTAAATAAGGAACAAAATACAAACATACAAGAAAACTAAGAACACTGGGCCAACATGGCCCAGGACCATGACAGTACCCCCCCCCCCCCCCTCAAGGGCTGGCTCCCGACAGCCCAAACCCGAGAAACAAAACAAAAACAAAAAACAACCCACCCAGGGCGGGGGACCAGGGGCCCGTTCTTCGTACCTCGCTAAGTAGGTTAGCCGGATTAGATTGTTGACGATTTCGCGTGATCCTGGATCAGTCGGTTCCCCAAAGCTCATCCGGGACTTGCTGTCATAGCAACAGAGCCGTAAGCGTAAACCTGCTCGGGAGCAGGTTTACTTTATGTAAACAGGATTAGATCGCGGCCACGCAGGTATGTCCGCTTCATTTATACGAAAGCAACAGCGATAAATAAATAACATCAATGTAACTAAAGTTAATGCAGCACTTGATCCTTTTATTGATGTCACACAGATACATACAGGTCATTTCCTAAAAAAGGGAAATGTACTATTAACATTCTATTACATGTATGTGATTATTACAGATGTAATTCATATTTCAGAGTAGTAATTGTAAATTACTTCGTGTAATCAAGATGAGAGACCACGGCTATAAAAGCCAAGGTGGATTTGGGAAGCCTGTCGCAGCCATGTCCTGTCCGTTTACGCGAGCAACCCATTGCGGAAGGTGCAAGATTGATAAGGAGAGTCCTCAGAATTCAGCATATATTGCGGGACAGACAGGATCCTTTAGCTCAGCGCGACAGTGTGCTCATTGAGAGATATCGATTTTCCCGTGAGGATATTATTTACTTAACCAACTTGTTGACGAGGGGGTGCAGGACCACCACCTGTCTTTTTTTGCTCTGCCCTTTTCTTGGTTGCTGTTATAAACAAACAAACAGATTATTTCAGGCTCTCTTTCCAAGAGACGAAAAGCAATATAAGTGATAAATATTACCATTCTGTAGGATATTCTTATATTTCACTTTTACTTGTTCCCATGTTCTAGTGGGTCCTGTTGTGGCTCTAATGTGAAAGAGGATATAATATAACAATATAATATAATGTAATATAATATTGGATAATATAGTGTAATATAATAAATCTACCCTACCGCCTACTGGTGTTGGCCAGAGGGGCCGATGGCGCAATATGGCAGCCTCGCTTCTGTCAGTCTGCCCCAGGGCAGCTGTGGCTACAACCGTAGCTGCCTCCACCAGTGTGTGAATGTGAGAGTGAATGAATAGTGGCATTGTAAAGCGCTTTGGGTGCCTTGAAAAGCGCTATATAAATCCAATATATTATTATTATTATTATTATTATTAAATTACTTACGAGTTTAATTTGTCAGCAACTTCCTGCCAGCCCTCTCTCCTTGCTTTTGCAGCCTTTGCAGTGTTCCCTTGCGTTCTGATTAAACTCTGAAACTCCTGAAATCCCTCACTCAGGAGTTCTTGCTCTGCTGCCGAAAAATACCGAGCCGAGCGCGCTCCTTCGACATTTTCGCCGACCAATCAGAGGGTTGCCGATCAATGTTTCTACTATCGATGCGTAGCCCCTTTTATGACACCCAGTGATGTCACATTACTGCGTCCAGCTGTACTAATCGTCAACAGCAGGTGTGTTCGGGGAACCGGATTAGCGAGCTCACGGTTAGCGCGATGATTTGATCTTGGATGTTTCATTTGATCTTGGATGTAGTAAGCGACGTACGAAGAACGGGCCCCAGGACGGAGGGACCAGAACGGGAAACAAAAACAAACAACAGAAGACACAGGAGCACATGACCACAGTCCAAATAAAGTTCAGGGGGCCGACCCAGAGCCCACAGGCACAAGAGTTCACGGGTCACACGGTCGGGGGGCCGACCAGGTGGGTGGCACAGGTGACAGAGCTGGTCCGGAGGCCGGCCGTGCGCAAGGCAACGGCGGCGACGAAGGAGACGACGGAGCAGTTCAGGGGGCCGGCCGCGCGCAAGGCAACGGCGGCGGCAAAGGAGACGACGGAGCAGTTCAGGGGGCCGACCGCGCGGAAGGCAGCGGCGGCCCTCCAGTCTCAGGCGTGCTGGCCATGGCCTGGTGGGCACAGGACCAGACGAGGCAGGACCAGACGAGGCAGGACCAGACGGTGGCGATGCGGGGGCCGGACCAGGCGAAGCACGGGCTGAGGCCGGACCAGACGAGGACGAAGACTCGGAGGCCGGACCAGACGAGGACGAAGACTCGGAGGCCGGACCAGACGAGGACGAAGACTCGGAGGCCGGACCAGACGAGGTTGCAGAGGCTGAGGCCGGACCAGGCGGAGCTGCAGAGGCTGAGGCTGGACCAGGGGGAGCACAGGCTGAAGCCGAAGCTGGGCCAGGCGGAGCAGAAGCAGAAGCCAAAGCTGGACCAGAAGCAGAGGCTGAGACCGGACCAGGCGTAGCAGAAGCAGAGGCAGAGGCTGGCCCAGGCGTAGCAGAAGCACAGGCAGAGGCTGGCCCAGGCGTAACAGAAGCACAGGCGGATGCAGCCGGACCAGGCGATGACGAAGACTCGGATGCAGCCGGACCAGGCGATGACGAAGACTCGGATGCAGCCGGACCAGGCGACGACGAGGCGGTCGCAGGTGGCGGCTGGACAGGCTCCTCGGGCCCTCCAGCTGATGCGGCGTGAGGCTGAACGGGCCCCTCGGACCCTCCAGCGGAGACCGGAGGCTGAACGGGCCCCTCGGACCCTCCAGCGGAGACCGGAGGCTGAACGGGCCCCTCGGACCCTCCAGCTGACGAGGCGTGAGGCTGGACAGGCCCCTCGGACCCTCCAGCGGAGACGGGCGGCTGAACGGGCCCCTCGGACCCTCCAGCGGAGACGAGGAGGTGCTGGCTGGGCCCACTGGAACCCCCAGCGGACGAGGTAGATGGCGGCACGGGAGCCGCGGAGTGCTGGATGAGCTCATCCGAGCTTCCAGCAGGAGCCGATGTAGAGCCAGAGAGAATTGGGACCCCGGGCTCAACGTTAAGCTGGCTAGAAAACTGCACTGCTACGGGGAACTGGGCCAAAGGTTCAGGTGCGAGCTGAGCTGCTGGACACACGGGGACCTGAGCTGCCGGACACACGGGGACCTGAGCTGCTAACGGTGGAGAAGTAAATGACTGCACAGGGGACTGAACTGATGTCTGTAGTAACGGTGGTGGTGAGAGTGGAGTAGGTGGTGGAGTTAATGACTTCACAGGGGAATGAACTAGAGGTAGTGACGGTTGTGGTGCTGGTGGTTGAGTGGGTGACTGTGCTAAAGGAGGCTGCACTGGGGACACTGGAGACTGCACTGGGGACACTGGAGACTGCACTGGGGACACTGGAGACTGCACTGGGGAAAGCAGAGCTGCAGGAGACTGCGCTAGAGACTGCAGTGATGGTTGTAGTGGAGGTGTGACGGGTGGAGGAGTGGCTGAATTGGCTGCGGGTCGGGTGGCTAATGGCTCGGCTACAGAGTGCCTTAATGGCAGGGCTATGGGTTGAATGACTGACTGAGTAGCAGCCTGAATGGCTGGGTGTAGTGACGGTTGTGGTGGAAGAGAAACAGGTGGTAGTGTGGATGATGGAGCTAAGGGCGACTGAGTGGCAGACCGAACTGATGACTGAAGCGATGGTAGAGGTGAAAATGGAGCTTGTGGTGGAGTTAATGACTGTGCTAGCGGGGACACAGGAGACGCAGCTTGTAGCTGGGCAGCTAAGAGAGCTTCAGGAGGCTGGACAGCTAAGAAAGCTTCAGGAGGCTGGGCAGCTAAGAGAGCTTCAGGAGGCTGGGCAGCTAAGAGAGCTTCAGGAGGCTGGGCAGCTAAGAGAGCTTCAGGAGGCTGGGCAGCTAAGAAAGCTTCAGGAGGCTGGGCAGCTAATAAACTGTTCACATTACCATCCGTAGCACAAAACACAACCCCTGAACGAATAGTCCCACGGTTCGACACAGAAAAAGAGTCCTTATTCACCACAGCCGGCGATGTAAAAGTCCGAACGTCCGGCTGTGGGGTGGCGCGCCCGCGGCGTGATCGACGCTTCTTCCCCGCAGATGGCTCCAAAGGGCCGGGCAAAACCACATCCGGCCGGTGAAACTGACGCGGCTGCTCCAGGGTGGCTGTTGTCTGTTGCTGCTGGGCCAAGTCTGATATTTCCCGAGTTCGCGCCGCCTCCCGGGCTTCATTCAAATTGGCCAATAAGTCCAAACATCCTCTGACCTGGCGGAGATGAGAATTTCCTTTGAGGATTGCTTCGATAGCATTTATCCCCACAATCTTTGCCCTTGTATTGGAAGTGTGGGTTATCCACTCGACTAGGCGTTGGACACGTATCAGATCGCTCTCCCCGGGTAAGTCTGCTGGGTCCATGTTGTGGTGACGTCGTACTGTCATGAATCGCTGTGCGGCAGGCGGGAGTTGGACCCAAAATGCAGGACTCACAGACTCGAGGGAATGAACTCAAAACACAGCTTTATTTGCCGGTAGAACAAACATACAAACTAAACTAAACTGGGAAGCCACAAACTAAGAACTCACAGGGAGACACAGGGAGATCCACACACAGCATGAGGGACGATGTCACGCCGAACAGAGGGAGACGCAGACAGAAATACACAGAGGGTTAACGAGGAAAGTGGGAACACACGGGGAACACAGGTGACACTGACAATCATAACGAGACAGGGCGGGGTGAACTGAACATGACATGTACAGGCGTGAGAGTCACAAAGTAAACAGGAAGTGCACAGAGGTTCAGACAGGAGGAGAGAGAGCACGGGGAAAACACAGACATAACGGGCTGGGGAAACATGAAACAACCACAAAGGAGAGACGAGGGCTCACAGATACACAGAGGGGCACACAGGGGGTAAAAGCCATGAAGGGAAAACACTTAGGGAACAACACAACAGGGCAACTCAGAAAACATTGCCTAAATAAGGAACAAAATACAAACATACAAGAAAACTAAGAACACTGGGCCAACATGGCCCAGGACCATGACAAAACATTGTATTTTCGTTAGTCAATATATGTCTATGTGTCTGTAGTAGCAAGCTGGATAATGGTCCAGCTTGGGTTTAAGTCCAGGTCATTCTGTGTGGATTTTGAATGTTTTCTCATTGCTTTTGTGGGTTATTTCTTGGCTAGGTTAAGCTGTGATTCTAAAGAGTGACTGGGCTCTGTCTATCTTAGCCCTGTAACATACTGGCAGTTTTTACTTTGCCCTGAGACAGCTGGGATAAGCTCTAAGTCCCAGTGATACTGAACTGGGTAAGTGGAAGAAAATGGATGTATGTAAATGTATGTACACTTGTTGTCACGGTCTGGCTGGCAGACCGTGGGGAGATGGGGAAATAGGACCCAAACGCCGGACTCTTCAGTGCAACAGTGTTTATTTACAAGGTGGTGAAGTAAACAACAATAAATCCCCCGTTTCCCAGACTCCCGTGTAGTGTCTTCTTCCAAAAGTCCCCGTGTAGTGCTCTCTGCCCCAGTGTCCCTGCACTCCCCGTGCTCACTGCTCCTTCTCGTCCCACACTCCTCCTGAGGGGAAAACAATAGAGGCAGCCGTTACACACTTGTCCCAGCAGGCATACACTCACACTTGACTGTGCTAGAAGACTGATGTGTAGTCAAACGCAATAATCCAGCTCCATCGCTCATCTAAATAGCTCCCCCGACGAGCCCAGATGAGGAGCAGGTGTGCGGCCAGGACTTCGGGTGTGGCCACGCCCCCAGGGCTGAAGGTGCCTGTAACATGACCACAGCAGAAAGGCAATACACACACATACCTGCCTACATACAGATGTGCACAGGGGCAGTGCAGACAACACACCAAATCATAATAATAATAATAATAATAATAATAACAACAACAACAACCATAGTCCCCACTGCCCACGGACCCCGAGTCCCCAGAGCCGAGTCCGTGACACTTGTATAGCTTCCTATTTTGTGGTAAATTTAACAAAGGGTAACTATGGACAATATCAAGATCAGAGTGTGTTCTGGCGTTCTTGTGTTAATTATTTTCCTTGTACCCCTTAAGCATTCGAAGATCCACTTATCCATCCATCAGTTTTCTTACAGTCATGTAGTTCAGGGTCACTGGAACCTATCCCAACTTCCATAGGGCAATAGGCTGGGTATATCCTGGATGGGTTGCCAGTTTGTTAAGGCTAACACAGAGACATAGACAACCATTCACACTCATATTCACACCTACATGACACATGAGCAGTTTAGAACCACCAGTTAACTTAGCCCACTAACTGTATGTTTTTAGACTGAGAGAGGAAGCTGGAGTATCTTTAGAGAACCCGCGTAGAAAGGCTCCGGCCAGATGGTGAATTCAAGCACAGGGACACAGTGCTAACCACCTCACCACTGTACTTCCTGATCAGCTTGAAAACAAACTTAAAAAATATCCCCAAAATATGAGTAACTCTTTAGTCTCCTGGTATGTGTTTTAACCTCCCAACATATCTCTAAATGATGACTTCATTGCTCTTTTGAAGTGGAACACTTATATTGGTGGTTTCAGACTGTAGGAAGTAAAAAACTGATATGATCATGTGATTAGAAGACTTGCTACCGTTAAATCTCCCACATAAAGACGGCTTTATGATTTGGGGGATTTTTACCCCTTGCCCTGCCTGTGATGTCCTTTTGCTATTATCGATGCAAAAATTGCAACAAAAGGAACAATAACCATAACTCGACACCGATGACCTCAGTTTTATCCTGATAAAATCAGAGGGAAAAAATCACTTGGAAAATAATCCTGATCAAATATTCCTGGCTAAGAAAGGGATTTAGGGTGAGGGGGTGCTGAGGAAGGAAGAGGCAGAATAGGATACAAGGATTTGTTGTTGTTGTTGCATTGTTGCATTCATCAGTGCAGGAGTTCTGAAATTGCTTTTCATATTTGTACAAACAACTCATTACCATTTTAGCAAGAATGATGCAATTTCCAAACAAGATGGTGCATATCATTCAGAAAAATCATTTGTGTGAGCTCTGATAAGACAGTTTTGCCTCTTTGCAAAGAATTTAAAAACCTTGTGCATTATTTCCTCACTCTCATTTAGCAAACACCAAAAATAAAGTCTTGTTTTGTCATTTTAATTATTTGGATGTGAATGTAAGTGATTCCTTGTCTCTCCAAATTCTTGGAACAGTGGTGGCCTACAGACATGCCTCCAACGCAATGCCTCGTCTATTATTACATATACAGCTTGATGAAGTCCTTTTACATCTAGCATAAATCTTGCACCGCATTTAATTAAAAGGATATCTTACCAACAGTCAAACATGGTGGTGGTAGTGTGATGGTCTGGGACTCCTTTGCTGCTTCAGGACCTGGACGACTTGCCATAATTGATGGAACTGTGAAGTCTGCTTCTGGCCATCAGTTCACACCCTGAAACTTAGTGTTTCTAAGTGTTTCCTGTAACCGAAGTCTGGATTAAAATCCATCTGAGATGCTGTGGCATGAACTTATACAGGCTGTTCATGCTTGAATGGCCTCCAGTGTGACTGAAGTAAAACAACACTACAAAGAAGATTGACAAGAGTAAGCGAAAGAGAAGTAAGAGAAGAGTAACACAACCAATTATAAGGTTTAGAGGGCAGTGACTGTTTCACACAGGGTCAGGTAGGTCTGGATAGCATTGTGCCTTTAATAAATGAAATCATCATTTAAAAAACTGCATGTTATCTTTGCATAATATTCTAATTTGTTTGAAACATATAAGCATAACAAATAGAAAATTCAAGACAGGGCCAAATACTTTTTCCACATCACTGTAAAAACACAAATTGGTGGAAGATATGTAGTATGTATTTATGAACAGAAACAGAAGTAAACAGAAATAAATCTCACATTAGTAAATAATTTACTTACTGAAATTAAAAAATAACAAACAAAACAATATTGTTATTGTAGGACTAAATCCCTTAAAATCAGTGTTACAATTAGAAGCTAATTTTTGAACTGACATGTAAGTTTCTGTTGAGTAGGTTTTAAATTTTAAGGATTCCAGTGACACGTGTTTAAATTTAGTGTTTGAATTTCAATGTTTGAAGAGTCTGCAGCTCACAGGAAATAATTACATTGGCCAACCTTATTATTTGGAGCACCAGCCATGTCTACAATGAGCTTTCAGCACTTTTGACAGCATATGACATAAAAAAAAGAAAAACACACATACTATAGGTCAACTTTAAACTACATTTAAGGGATGAAAAACCCTGCAGTGTGAATAACACACGTTTCTTTGTCCCACTAGTTGCACTTTGAAATTAAATGAAGAAAAAATAAAATTTTGGAATCACACACTTGATTAGATTTAAATATTTGTGAGAAATTAAAGAGTCCCCCAACGATTTGTTTACAGCTAAAAAGGGTCATAATTGGTAGATCTCTAGCAGATATTTCCTTCATGTCATTACCTCTGATTCCTCCAACCATGAAGGTTCAGTCTCCAGCTCCACTGACTCGCACAAAGTCATTATTAACATCTCCTCTTCTATGAATGCTAATAGTTTCTTCTAATGAAGTTGGCCGTCTGTCAGTCTGCTCAACTTTAATAGAAATATTTCTGCATTTGTTTGGTTTTCATTAAGCGGCTGCGTGCAGAAATCTTCAAACAGAGGAGCGCTCATATAATTTTAATAGTGGACAGGAAACACAGACTTCTCAGGGCTGTGGATATGTTCTCACCCACTCAGGAGCTGCCCCACAGCCACACGACCTCTTCTCTGACTCTGGTTACTAGGTCTGCATGGTAATCACACACTCTTAGAGCCCAACAGGCTTCTTTGCGGATTTCTGCAGCCAGATCTGCATGACGATTATCCTCCTCAGAGTGAGCTGCATATCAACTCTCTGCATGTCGTCGTGTGGCTCACTCATCCAGAAACCACATCAAATGAAAAACTGAGAATCTGATGCTTAGATCTGTCTGCACAGGGCACAGGGTGGCTTTAACTACTTCCACTGCACTGTGGGGGGTGGGAGGAGGCTGCGCAGCATAAATCTGTCATGTGTGCTCTTTTCTGTGTTTATGGAGCTCTTTTGTGGCATTTACATCTGTGAGGTAAGCTAATGATGAATAAGATCTCGAGTTAAAACTTCATATGTTAATGCCAGCCAGCAACTTCAAATGTCTGCATGTATAAGTGGTAATTATAATTTTTAATTACCAACAAAGATATTCTGAACACTAAGAAAAAAACACTAAGAAAAACAAAACAAAACAAAACAGTTGAGCTAACCTCAAAAAGGCCACTGGAATTATGTATATATAATCCCAACCCTATCTATCTATCTATCTATCTATCTATCTATCTATCTATCTATCTATCTATCTATCTATCTATCTATCTATCTATCTATCTATCTATATATATATATACATATATAGTTAAAGAACAAAGTGACCTTCCCAAAAAAATGTGGATGGGGTGAGCTGACCTAATGTGTTGGGATAGCTCTTTTCTAAGTTTAAAAAGATGTTGCTAAATTTCAATAAGCTCCCTGCTGTCTGACATGTTGAGCTGATTGCTTTCAGTCCCTCCCATTTAACAACTTACAGTTTTTCTCAGTCGCTTTGGTGCGTTCCTCAGAACACCATTAACATTTGCACAGCAGTTAGTGCATTTCCCAAAACAATTAGTGCAAACTGCAAAACCTAGTGGATAGCCTGCAAAAGCACGTCACATGCACAGAATTGATTATCCATACCTCAAAAGCAAGTATCCATGTCAACGAAACTGTCAGTGCCATCAAAATGAAAAGTCTTGACACCATCTTTATGAACAAGATAGTCAAATGGCATTGTCATGTTTCCACTATGACAGTTTATAATTTCAGTGTTTCCCATTGCAAAAACAATTGGTGACACCTGAAAATGCTGACAACAGCACTATGGCCTACCTGTACAGCCATCTGAAATGTGCAGTAAAGTCACTGTAGATGTTATGGGAGTCTTGGGAGTAACTGAGACACTGAATACGTACGTTTCACATTTCCATTGTGTAGAAGTGTTTGTAATCCTACAGAATTGTGCAAAAGAAAAATATGCTACAGTCACTTGTTCACTGTAGAATACATGTAAACATAAAATCACCCATTTGGTAGAGCCTCCTCATGAGTGACAGCTGTAATTCACCTGAGATCAATTGTTCAATTTCGGAGACATTTCCAGGAACAATGATACAGAAAGGTATAGGATTTGCTTGACAGATGGCCAATATTTGGCATGTGATAACTAGTTCAACAATTTTGTGTGTGATGACTTAAGCAATGGATGTATGACTATTAGTTTTATTGGGAATGACTATTCAGCATCCATAGGTATGATTACTTTTGACTGACATGACATAAGCAAATGGAAATGTCAGAAAGCAGCAGGGAAATGTATGGAAGCAACTGATTCATGTCCAAAATCATTTGCAGTTTGTTCAGAGAGAGGAGAAATTGCTACTATGATGTGCACAAATGACTGAGTGTTGTGGAGGTTGAACTAATAGTTATGAGAATTTCAATTCTGATCTGAGAAACGCACCAAAGCGACTGAGAAAAACTGTAATACATGGCCACAAGCTATTCAGAAATTACCTAGATTTTGTGAACTGGTGCTGTAAAAATAAAACTGAATTGAACTGACTTCTTTCTCATGAAATCTGTGCCGGTTTGAAGAAGAAGGCTCATGTCTCGATAGGGGAACTGGTGTTACTTATTAAGGCTCTGAATACCAAGCTGTGCTTAAGACCAAGCATCAGCATGGCTTTTATTTTTAAATCTTCCGGTGATTGCAGTTTATTGACAGCTCTGTGGTCCTTTTCTCCAAGAGGAAAACACTTCAGTGTAGCACGCTTTTACATATAATCTTTTAGAGTTAGATAGGTACCTTTGCAACTCTTTTAATGCAGAGTTTACCGAAGATTATTAATTGATTGTTGCTTATACTTTATACCCTTTCTCTTGTAACAGAGTGATAAAAGGGGACTGCACTTTTCCCATTAATCCCTAAGGAAATTATGTGGTTACAATTGCTCCAAGACAATAAGAACAGTAACAGGCTGAACTATATTCAATAATACAATATATTACAAAGTTACAAAATATAAGAAATAGCTCTAATAGATACAAATAGCTCAATTATGAATATCCAGAATATTACAGGGACTGAATATTTACAATTGACTCAAAATGAAAGAGAAAGTATCCGTTAATAAAATCACAGAAATCTCTACTGACTCTTTCTCTCAGACTGATTGAAGATAAATTTTATTTTCTTCTGCCAGTTTGTTGCTCAACTAACTGCGCAGCCATTCAGTTAATTAATCCGAAACTGTGTTACTATTCACAGAAAGGATCACAAACTATACAAGAAGTATACATGTACTATAACCAGGGAAAGTGAACGAGGAGGATGGCTGCAAGGTAACAAGAAAATCTAGCAGGTGACAGAAAGAAACACAGGAGCCGGAACAGCGCCTGGATAATTGAACACGTGCGAGACAAATTCAACACTGGTGGAACAAATGAGGGTGGGACCGAAAATGAAAAAGGAGGAAAAATTGGTGACAACAGGAAGTCAAATTCACAGTAGTGCTAAGTGACTTGAAAGTACAAAATAAACAAGAAATGATTTTAAATAGGAACTCAAAACCACGATAAACTGACTGAAAGCTGAAGGAAATGTAACCTTCTGATTGATTGTTGGGTTTCAGCTCACTCTAACTGGGTCATTGTACATGTGCGTTGGATAAATAAATTTAATAAATAAATGTTCCTTGGAAGTCTCAGTTGACTTCCTGCCTACACATTTCACATTTTATTAGCTACGAGTCAATTTCAAAGGGAGTTGGGTGACTCCTCAACCAGTTCTGATGATTCAGGAGCATTTCACATCCAACAATGCCTCAAATTACTCTACTTTTCATTTGTCTAACAAGCTCAAAATTTACTTAAGTATTCCTAAACGTCCTGCAAGTGTTTATAGCTGATGACAGGTGTAGTTTTCTTACCAGAAGAGTATGATGCTTTTATGTTTTAAAGTAAGATGGGTATTTTTGGAAGTAAAGAAGATTTTGAAGAATCACAGGAATGGGTTGGCCCACTGTCTGCAGAAAATACATACAAGAACTGCAATTCTGTTGAATACTACAAAGTCTAATATGCTAAATGTTTCTCAGGGAAGCTGGGCCAGGTTGACGGGTCTGCTGTGCTTCGATTATTTTCACAAAGAACTTGGTATTAGAGGTATTTAACTTGAATGCAGTTTGCCTGTTTGAATATTCATTTTCTGAAGGGATTAATGAAAACTAAATTGACCCTGACTAAAGTGACCCAGAGTGTTTGAAATTCATGGTCTCAATTCACTCGTTAATGAATGGAAATTTAATGCTCAGTGTAGCTCCGCTCTCCCATCTTTGCTAACTGAACTTACTTCACCGTGAAATCCGGTGACCTCTGATTCATTAGCGGAATTACCATTTGTGTGTGTGTCAATGCTCTTGGTAGTAACTTTTGTTTTCAGAAGGATTTGCTTCCAGGAATAGAGGGCTAATCACAGAAAAAAAAAGTCAGGAAAGTCTATTAACTCCTTCACCTTAAATTTTTCCTTTTAATTCCTTTTAAAACTAAGAAACATTTTCCCTTTTGTGACATTTAACCACCTTTAGATGCATTTACACTGATTCTTTGAATTAAATGATCAGCTACACAACATGACCCTTCAGTAGAGTGGCATGGATTTAACAGGATCCAGCTGTGAACTGTTATCACACACGAGCTCTGGAAAATGTTAGGAAAAGTTCTCACATGTAGCAATTGAGACAGTTTTTCTCAGCAGTATTCTCAATATTAGAGTAAAGCCTTTACCTCCTTGAGTGTAATTTAATGCAGTTTTGTAAAATGCCTTGTGCACCTCCCCGTTACACACACATTTCCCCTCCGGTTTGGGTTCCTTGATGCACAGTGCTGAGAGAGAGAACAATCCAATCCAAAATTGGATGTTTGTGGGGGGCAGTCAAGACTGTGCTTCTTATCCTGTATACTGTATGTAGTAGAGTCAGAGGCAGACACACATTTAAGGTATTTATTTAAAACAAAAGTTCGTGAAAGCTGAAAGAAGAGAGACCAGCAGAGAGTGGGCAGACAGGCAAGTATGGTGGGCGAGAATGGGCAAATTGGCCAGGATGTCAATCGGGGACTATTCCAGGCAGGTCTCGCACCTGAGTGGTGTACTTTGAAGCAAGATTAATGGGTTAGTGAACTACGTTGAGCTTAGAGTAAGAGCTTTCAGTGTGAGAAACTTGTAAAGTTATAGCAGTGCAAGTATTATCACTGGAACGTGCATCTAATCTGTTCATGTGGTGATGCAGAAAATATAGAAATGTTGTTACAATTGATTACAATCTGCTGCTAAGTCTCTTTTTGTAGCTACCTTTTCCATCAGTAAATGAATTGATTTCACTTCAATCTGCAGTAAACTAAAGTGATTTCCACGTCTCCTTGAATAGGCTACGGAAACTACCATTTAATGTTTAAATGTATTCAATTTAAAGTTTCAGAGCTCCAATGTGCAGCTCTCACCTTAGAAATACAGCACCAAGAGTGTGTGCTCGGCATTATAATAATTAACATTAATTAAAATGTTTATTTTACAGCCTTGTGTGTTAAATTGCAAGATTAATGATTTTCTGCAGTATTAAAGCAACAGAACATAAAATATCACCTCTGTCAGTAGATTGCAGATTGGATTCAACTATATTGTGTTTTTTTTTCACCTCTCCCAATTCAAAGAATCCTGTGAGTGTAGGCTGTCAGCCTGCCATTTATCTCAGTTGATGTCCATCTCTATTTATTCTGGAGGAGACAGTAAAGCTTTGTAAAATGAGCCTGATACCAGTGTAAGAGTCAGTGAAACTCACTTCTGTCCAGTGATAACGGATGCATGTTTATGCACTTTTTTGTGTTAGAGCCCTGACTTCTGTGCAGGAGATGAGGCTTAAGGTGATGATGACATAGAAAAGGGGGAAGAGAACGTGCTCTGGTGGAGGAGGAGTACTAGTCGTACTACATATGTGGCCGGCAGGGCCGGCCTGTGGCATAGGCCGTATAGGCAAATGCTAAGGGCGCCGTCCATCAGGGGGCGCCACGCCAGTGCCACAAATGTTGAAAAAAAAAAGAAAAAAGTTGGTACTATTATTTCTAAATACAAAAAATAATCCCACGTTAATTAAAATGCAAAGTAAAGCTTATTTAATAGAAATATTATTTGTTACAACATTACGCCCCCCCCCCCCCGCACGGTGCGCCCCCTCCCTTCCCGTATCATGGTTCCTTTTGGACGTCACCACATCAAAAAATCAACACAAGATGTCAAAACGGCCAAAACTGTCAGGTGCCCAGGGAAGAAAAAAGAGAAAAGAAGAGGAGGAGAAACGAGAAAAAGACAGAGGTAGGTAATTTACCCCAACATGTGGGTTGCTCTGAGAATCTTTGCCACTCTTCCTGTTACAGTGGCTTCTGCTGAAAGAAGCTTCTCTAAGCTCAAACTCATTAAAACCTACCTGAGATCTACTATGATGCAAGAACGTCTCAGTGGACTTTCCATCATAAGCATAAATCATGTGGTCTCAAATCAGTTGTCATATGATGATGTTGTAGATGACTTTGCTGCAAGAAAGACTAGGAGAGTAAGGCTGTAGCAGGTGATGTGAGGTTGATGAGGGGGTGGTGTACAGTAATTTGTAAGTCATTCTAGTTAATGCAGTATTAAAAAGCACAACTAGAGAACTCTGTAGGATCCCCTTTTTTGTAATATAGTTGTTAAAGTCATACTGGTTTATTTAATATCTTGTTTTGTGCAGTGCCTTATTTATATTGTATTTTTAATTTATTTTATCCAACTTGTTGACACGTTTTATTGTGTTTATGTATGTAAAATTTATTGTATTTCATATATTCATTTTTTATTTTTTGTATTCATTTATTTATTCATATATTTTTTTATCTTGTTAATTATTCTGATTGTGAATTTGCTTTCTTTAAGTAAAAAAAAAAGGTCAAAGACAAAGCTATTCGGTTTCTTGTGAGTACATACACTACACTGCCGATGTAGGGGGGCGCCACCTAAAATCTTGCCTAGGGCGCCAGATTGGTTAGGGCCGGGCCTGGTGGCTGGTCTCTAGTCACATATATAAAATGGGACTAGGTGAAATGACGATGTCCATATTGGCCATTATATTCAAGATGGCGGGGCAATATGGCAGTTTCCACAAACTGGAAATGTTTTTAATGAATTAATTCAATGTTTTTGAGAATGTATCAATTTGTTGGAAAAAATAATTGGATACTAATCAATATATATTTATTAGTATATTTGTTTATCTATTACAAAAAATACTTACTGTACCTTTAATCACTTGTCTTGTTTGCACCACTGAGGAGGAGAAAGAGGTAAGGTAGGAGGAGGTAGGCTAGATGCGACCAGCACCATGACATCTTTGTGTTTTGCTTTTCCCCCCACTTGCTTTTTACTTTTGCCTTCACTGGCATTTGATTCAAACAAACAAACAAACAAACAAACAAACAAACAAACAAACAAACAAACAAACAAACAAACAAACAAACAAACAAACAAACAAACAAACAAACATCCTTTTGCATCAGTAACACTTGCAAAAAACAAGAAGACTGGAGAGTGACAGATCCATCTCACTAACAGCGTAACCTGGCACAGATGCCAGATTATGTGTATAAATTTGCAGCATCACTGGCTTTGACAAAATGACAGAGAGTGATGGCCTAGTTATTAAGTTGCCTGATCTTATTTATACATTTATTTGTTTGTATTGCCTTTGTCTTTCCCTGGCTTGGTTCTGTTCAGTAATCTAATACACAGAAAATAAAGAGACATCAGTCTCAAGTTTTTACACCTGATGCTTAAATCCACAAGCACACCACCTGTTCTCTCGTTTCATGATACACATGGATACTCCTGCCTTTCATTATTCAGAATGACAGATGACAGATGAATAAATCATAGAAATAAAAACAGAGTTTGTGTTTTATAATAAATAATCACCTATCATCTAACCTAGGTTTCTTATATAGATACTGCAGCTTTATATGCACCATACTGCACTTGAGGTTTTGTGGATTGATGTCCAGTTAATTTTTCACTTCAAAAAATGAACAAAAACAAGCCAAATAAAAAAAGAATAAGAAATTGCACATGACCTGCTTATCTCCAAACAGCAGACTGACAGTCAGTAATGAACTGGTAAACACAGCAGAAAATTTGGTTATGACAAAGAAAGATATTTTGTTTGACAGACCAAAAAGAGAGACAGGTCTTTAGTGATCCTGGACCTGTTGGGGCCAACAGATTAACTAGAATTACCACTGTGTGTTTGTACAGTTCAATCAACCAGCAAAAATATGAATACTTTACACACGTCGTCATCCAATCAAAATCACAATCAAAAACCAAGCCAAAAAGAAAAATAGTCACAATCCCAATGTTATGCTGTTAAATAATGGCTAATGGCTAAAACTGCTTTGCAAAACATGACTTCAATATGACACGATGCAATAGTGGTATATAAATGTTATAGAGCTTACTGCAAGGATTATTTAAAAAGGAAAACTTGAAGCCTAATCTGAAGTAATGTGTGCTGAAAACAAAACTAAGAGTTGGTTCACAGGAGAGGAGCCTGAGAGCCTGAAGGCTCTGAGGTCCAATATGAGCATAAAATGCTCTTACTGGAGCCACTATCTGAACAATATCACGTTCAGATAGCGGCATTCCATTGAGGCAAGCAGTGCTTGTCCAGTGAAATCTAAAATGTAAGCAATTAAAACATCAACTCAACATTACAAAAGTTAAAGTATTCCCTCTATTTGGATGTCAAACAGAATTCTGTAAATTAGTGCCGTCTTGTGGTCACACTTGGCTATTGTCTCTGAAAGCAGGTTTGACTCTGCTTGACTCCGATTCCATTGAAAGCTGTAGGATCTGACTTCTTTTTGTCGCTTCACAAACAGTTGCTCTGTAAAAGTCAGTGCCTGTCACTGGATAAAGGACAGATGGAAGTCACTGAGACATCCTCGGTCAACCCCTGTGTTAAAAGATGTTCACTGTTGACACTCTGTGGTATTCTGCACCTTTTGTGCAATAACTTGACGTAAAAGGGAAAAAAAAAATCAAGCTACAGTTTAAACACTGACAGAAACCCCAGAAACTATCAATGAGACCATCTCTAGTACCAAAGCTCATAAATGTAGTGTTGAAACACAGATCAGTAATAGAAGGCACAATATCAGATCAGTGCTAGCATTTCTTCAGCTTGCCTGAGGGTGCAGCTGTCTCCATCAAGGACGAATGGAGGCAAATAATGGAGCAAAATTTGTATAAAGTGTCAGGCTGAGCTCAGGGATTTGTTGCCACACAACTCCTGCACACTCTTTGCAGTAAATTTAGATATTCTGTGCATAAAATAGCACAAGGAAAAACACATCCTGAAACTTGCTTCAAGGTTGAATGTGCTGTTTTCTTTTTGTTGTTATTTTTTAAGACACTGGGAGCAGATAACCCTCCATTTGAATTTATTCGTTACTAAAACCTGTGGATTGTGGCAACATCTGTGAACACAGCATGCTTGTTTAGATCTGTGAGCTTCCTGCTCCACAGGGACACTGTTGCACAAAAGCAGGACGAATGCTGTGTTGCAATTTTACATGCTCAGTTAGGTTTGTCCACCGTGTCAGCTTTGAGCTTTTCTGCTATGCCTGATTACTTTCAACAAGTTCCACTTCTCCAGTCATTTGATGTTGACAAGTTCCAGTGGAAAACATCACATGCTTTGATTTCTCGATTGATTTGCATAATAGCTGCCCTCTCTGTCACTTTTCTCTTTACTGTAATTTCTGAGGCCCTCAGACTTAGTGAAATAGAGGAAAGGACATTTGATAAATTTAACTACCATTTTTTTCTGCACTTTAAGGCGCACTTAAAATCGTTTTCAATTTTCTCAAAAATCAGCAGTGTGCCTTATGTGTGAATTCTGGTTGTGCTTACTGACCTTGAATTGATTTTCTATGCTACACGGCACTCAAAAATCTGTTAAAAAATGTTTTAGTACGACTTTGGTAAGCTACGAAGCCGCACCGCTTGATGGATTGTTGGAGCATTACGGCTACTGTAGTGAGGAGCCTCGCGGAGTAATCTGGGTCCAAAACTCCGTCCTCTTCAGGTCCCAAATGTCAAACGAAAACTGGGGCACCACTGAGAGTTAAAAACTGTCTAAATTCTTTAATCTTTAATAAAATGATCAGTGTTGCTGCCTTACCAGGTGTAACAATTAAGTTTAACATCCAGGCATCCATGAAAACAGATTTATTAAATTTAAGAGAGTTAGAAGATAGCAGGAAGTTAGCTCGCTAGTTTCCACCTAAACATGATATACCACGTTCTGACTGAGAGATTTCTGAAAAAATTAAAATGTACAGCTCTGCTGTCACTTCCAACATAAATGAAGACAGAAAACTAAACAGCAGTGACTTTTGTAGGGGTACTGAAATTGGACTAGCAGGTATATAATGATGTGCTACGTAATCGCGACACAGCTATGTTAGCATAACATAAACGCAGTGAAGCTGGAGGATGAAAGCTAACTTTTTTCCACTGGTTAAAAGTTAACCTGAGGGCTCCCGATGGTTAGGGACAAATGCAATCGCATGGCAGGATGCTGTACGCGGACCAAACTTCAGTCAGGAGAACAACTGAGATAATCCATCCACAATGCGAGGTTAGTCATTAATATACTACAACAATATGGGAATAGAGCAGCTGCAAGAGAATTCAACATAAATGAATTAATGGTACGGAAGTGCAGGAAGCAAGAAGAATGAGTTAGTCAAACTTTACCTGTTTTGTTTCGCTTAATGCACCTCATGTATGAAAACAGACCCGTTCATCGACAGTGCACCTTATGGTCCGAAAAATATGGTAATGAGAAATCCAGTGTGAAACCTGTTGCCTGTGAGGAGAGAGGAGGTGTGCTGGCAGGGACAGGAAATGTTTGTGTTGAGCTTCTTTGGAAGGAGAGAAAAATGTGTCTTCATGTTTGCGCCAATAATTATTGCTTGACTCAAACCTGCAACAAAAAAAATCAAGAGACCTGGAAATCACTTCAGTGTGAGTTACCGTGATAAAAGTAACAGGAACAATAATGCAAGTTAACAGGTTTCACTGAAGCTGGGAACAGCTGCAGGATTCCAAGAGAGAAAAATAAAAAGCCGAGATGTAGAAAGAGAGAGACAGGCTTTCACTCTGAGTTATATAAATTTCCAGAAGTTGTTTCCAGTAATCGTTTCCATTGTAGATTGTGGTGTAACTGTGCTGCTGTTTACTGCTGATAAACCTTTGGAAGAGTCCAGTCTCCACTGGATTCTATCGAGGGCTGTCAGACAGAAAGTGTTGGCTGCACCAGGCAGCACAGGGCGTTTATTTTGGGTAGCAGTAGCTTTTACTCTTTGTCTCAGCAACAGGAAAATGATGCAGCATGTAAAGAGAAGACAGAAGCAGCAGACGGAGACGAACATCGACACCTCCGTGTCATCATATGCACATGCAGCTCGCTGGACGCTCTTATCTGCTGCAGCTGGCAGTGCTGAGAGTGCACAGCCTCTCACTTTGAATGGTCCCAGTGGAAATAAAACCACTGACTGTGGAGCAGCTTCTCCACTCGATGAACTTCGCAGGACTTCTGTTTGTGTTTCTCTGCTGTCCGTAGCCACGTCAAAAACTTTTTTGACAGTTTGCCCAGCAGTCACTCATCAACACTGAGGAGATAGAAGAGGCAAAGTTGGGACAAAATTTAAATGTATTTATTATATATGAAACTATAATAACTAACAATTCATTGAAATTCTTCTCATTATTAGCTATTTCATGCATATAAGCTGGATATTTCCCTCAGCAATGGCATAACACAAAGTGACAGATGACCATTCGAACTCACATTCACACCTTTAAATCAATTAAATTAATCCGATGTATGTGTAGCCCAGATGAAAAAAATCATACTTATTCTCTTTATATTAACTGTCCACATCAACAAGCGTCGTATTTCCTATGACCATTGAATGCACCTCTCAGTTCACCCCACGTGAGGGCACCTAGCTCAGCAACCAATCAGAGCCTACCCAGGCCGCATTGACCCTGTCAGCCAGGAAGTGAGGTGGAGGTGCATGGTGTCCCGGGTTTTTCTTATCTCAGCAAGAGGAGTGGAGGCATCTGCTACTCAAACCGAGAAATCCACGGACAAAAGAGAGGAAAACTCAGGATTGAGAGGAAGGAAAGCCAGCCTACTTACCTGCTGGAAGTCCGGAGTCGAGTGGCTGGATGAAGGAGAGAGGCAACGTCGGCTAACCACTCACCTTTCATCCGGAGAGCTGCTGCAATTCCAACGCCAGTGTGTGTTGGGCTTTTGTGAAACAGAGCAACGGTCAGGTTTTTTGGAGAGGACGGAAAAGTCCAAGGACCAGGACGATATTCTGGTTGTGATAGATGGCGAGCCAACCACTTTGAGGACGATCTACCCCAAAGAAGATACACACCACACACTCATACATTCCAGTTACACTCACAAGGACCTTTGAAGTTGGCTATCGCCAGCTTAACTCTAAATTCTTAAAGGGCCCCAACGAGTACTTTTATTTTGTTGAGTGTGCACACTATTTATTTTATTTTATACTTTATCTGTACAAATTGGACAAATACCTGTTATACTTTGTAACAATACAAGAGTGGCTACTCAAAAGTTAACATTGTGTCCCGGTCATTATTGCTGCTCAATACTTTGGCTCCATACGAATTTGGTGTCTTCTGATTCTGGCCAGGGTCTTATTACGAGCCCAAGTAATTATTGCGCTGTAATTCACCTTTATACCTTAAAGTTGGTTACATATGTCTTTGGACTACGTGAGAAAGGCAGATTACCTGGAGAGATGTGAATTCTGATGTTGCTCTATATCCGTTTGATGTCTTACAAGCATTTTCCAGAATGTTTTGCCATCAACTTTGTAAAATTTGCCAGTTTTATAATTAAAATTTGTTGCATTGCTCCCTGTAGGAAAAAACAAAACAAATCTTATAACGGATTTTTATGCAACATCATGCGCTAGGGATGGGTACCGGTATCTGACATAAACGGTAGTATCAGGTGGAATATTATTTCAGTGTCTCTGTGGTATTATTCACACTCAGTATTATTGCTCTTGCATCACTTATGGTTTATCATTTATCATTTATGGTTATAGAAGAATCCTGCATTCCAGGTTTAATTATATCCTTGTTAATCTGTCTGGTTAACCAGACCGAAAAGCAGCGCATATTTCGGTGCTTTTTTTTCCCCTGAGATGTCACACACTTTGGATTCCAGCCAATCGTTTTACCTTTGCGAGCGTAGTAGGCGGGCCCAGGTTCGTAGTTCTTTTGGAGCAGAACTACAGATTAAAAATGCCCAAGGCGAAGCGGTCAAAGTCTGGCTGTACTTCACAGCAAAAGATGCAAACTCAGCAGCCTGCAACAAGTGCTTTAAGGTGATACTGTGCAAAGGAGGTAACTCCTCGAATCCGATGAAACACCTGGCGACGTATAGCATTTTGTTAAAAGCCGAGAAATGCGCCGTATTTGATAGCTTGCTGCGAGACCTCACACCGTGCACATCTACTGCGCGTGGGTTTCCTGTTATCGGACCCGGAGTTAGCAACATCCCCCAAAAACCCGAACAGGAGAGTCCTGGCCCCTAGCCCTGCCAGTGTAGCAGAAATGATGACGGATGATGATGCAGCAGCAGCCGTTCTTCTCTGCGTGAGTAGCTTAATGTTGTTCGTGTGTAATTTACGTTGAGTAGGCTAACCACGTTATTACATGTAAGGTGAACTAGCAAACACCATCATAGCTACATGCGGCTGTCTTCTTGTTTGATGGCAGATGCTCCCTTCACCCTGGCCAAAAAGGCTAAAATGACCAAAGAAAAAAGTGGAAAACAGTTAAACATGAGAGGTTTTTGGACAAAGTTTGTTTTTTCCATTGTTTAAGCACTGCTTCCAGCCAAGAGTGATACCATAAATCCCCTATAGCTGCAGAAAAGGCTAAAATTGTTATCTTTTTACAAAAAAACAGCTAAACATGGGAGGTTTTTGGACCAATTTTGTGTTCTCCATTCTTTAAGCACCGGCACCGTTTCAAAAGTGCCGGTTTGGTACTGGTATCAGATAAAACCTAAGCGATACCCATCCCTATCATTCGCACATTGCTCAAGAGTTGTATGCTATATTTGATGTAATGCAACTAGTGAGTGACAATGCCAGCTCCTACTAACACCTAAGACAGAGGTTAAGATCAAAGGTCACATCACTTAGATTCATGCCAGCCATTACAAGAGGAAAAAAAAGTTGACACTGAGGGAGACAACAAAGGTGTACGGCGTGCTCTGTCCTTTCAACCTACAGCTGCGTTGGAACGGAAGAGTGAGGGTGAAAAAGCACCCTCCTCCAAAAAGAGCGTGCCAACCCTCGACTAAGTGACGGCAGAGTGAGGCTCTGTGTCACCCATGAGGAATCAAAGATGAAACGCAGACAACAGCCAGGCTGGTGTGTGCGTGTTTTGTCAAAATGGCCTTCATTGCCTGTTTGTGTGTGTGCTAGTAGGCTGGTTAATCCCCTCTCTGTCTGTGTGTCTCTGTTCTTTTACCGCTTCTCGACCTCTGCCCTGAGTCAGACAGCCTCAGTTTTTTGCTTTTTCCCTAACCTGCTTTTGACACACTGAGAAATTTGATTAGTATCACTTTTCATCCCTGCCTGTCAACACTTTCTTTTTCTTTTCACATTAATTTCTCTTATACATACAGAAATACACACTTTTTTGGAAATATAAGTTCATTTATTCACAGATTTTAAGGCTGCTATGTTTTTCAAATAAACTGGACATTTTGACTTTTTTAGATCGTTAATTTTAAACAGCTTTCTGTTTTGGACTTGACCTCCTCATATTAGTTCCTGCTGGTAATGACGTTTAATCTTAGAGACCCAATTATTTCTAATATTCTCACTGACAACCAATGTGTATTTGTGAATTCAGACTCAGTAAGTCATCACTTACCACGATTGTTGTGGAAAAATAAACCAAGCATCGAAACCAAAAAGATTTTCTAAGATTTATTGAAAGAAACCTTTGAAATGGGATCAATAAAGCACGAACAGTATCTGTACAAGCATTAACAAATAGCAGCTTCTTTATGCCCATTATGTGCATACAATCTTTGTCCACTCAGCGGTCGGGAGTTTGGGAGAAACTCTCACCAATGAAGTTCATCTGTCAGAACTGCATTTTTAAATCATTTTTTATAGCAGCTGTCCACTGATTCACGAGTCCAGAGCTCCAAATAATAATATTTTATGGAAAAGTTTAATTAATTTTAAAAAGTTAGAAAAACAAAAATGTCTTTGTATGTTTACTTATTGAATAATTTTCCTGTTTTAATTTAAAATGAGTATTTGCATATTGCATCATCATGTTCTGTGCATGGATGTTTTCCATCACTATCGTTACTTCTGCAATATTTTATTTAAATACAGTAGCCTTATTTCCAGTATATTTATGTAAGTAAGTATGTGTTTTTGGAATCTAAGGAGGCATGGCAATGAAAACACATTTATTTGTCTGCCAAAGAACATAATTTTTTTAAGTGTCATTAAACTCGACAATCACGCCTGAAATTTGCCAAGAGAGAGACAAAATGATGACTGCTGCCTTGTCACCGGTTATGATTTTAGTTTAAGTGGTCCCTTTTGCCCCCACGCAGTGATCATAGGTGAAAGTGAGCCTTACATCATTATGACCTAATTAGAGAATTTATCATATACAACGAAGAACAATGTGACATTTAAAGTGGACTACTGAGGCAGTTTCAGTCCATGCAGAGTCCTCAAAGTTTGGCCATCTGGTCTTCTAAAAAGTGACCTGCCGTCATTGTGTTTACAAAATGTAAATGTTACAAATATATATATTTAGAAATGCTAATGAATCCTTATTTATTCTTACAGTGTCGTTCTGGAACATTTTAGATGATACGATAAATGAAATATATAAACAAAACAAAAAATCCTTAAAGTTCACATGGTTGAAATCTCAGGTGGATGCAACGTTGATGGTTTTTTATCCCAGTGTCAACCATGGGCAGTATGTTTATGGACTGAGACCATAACAACCATAACCATAATCTGCTAATAAAGCTACCTAACGTTTGGCTCCCAAATGTGTCAAAATGTGGACAAATAATTATGTTGTATAGGTTGTTTAACATTAGTAAAACATGCATGTAGTGAAAAACTGTATTTTTGAAGTTATTAAATGTCACGGACCCGGTTCCGGGGACTCGGGGTTCGTGAACAGTGTGGACCTTTATTGTTATTAGTGTATTGGATGTATGTTTGCTGCACTGTGCTCTTGTGTTCCATGCTGGTGTGTGTGTGTGTGTGTGTGTGTGAGGCTGGAGGATGAAGGACAGCCACCTGCAGGCCTGATGGGTGTGGCCCTGCCAGCTGCTGGTCACGCCTAGCTTACCACACACCTGCTTCTGATCAGGATCGTCGGGGGAGCTACTTAACAGAGCGATGGAGCTTCCTCCGGCGCAGGATCGTTGAGTTAGACTCCATGTCAGTGTTTGTAGTGCTGGTCAGTGTATGCCTGCTGGAGTTGGTGCCATAACGGCTGTGTCTGTGTTTTTTTCCTCAGGAGAGTGGAACACAGGACTGCAAGACACACGGGGTGTGTGAAGGCACAGGGGCAGAGAGCACGGGATACCAGCACTTGGGAGAAGACACGTCACGGGAGTCGAGGGAGCACTTTTGGAGATTCAATGTGTGGTGTACATTTACCTCACTGTAAATAAACCCACTGTTCATTTCATTAAGTCCAGCGTTTGGGTCCTTTCTCCAACATCCCCCACGGTCTGCCCCCCAGACCGTGACAATTAAAGGGAAGTGCCAATTATACCTGTAGTGATAACAGAAGGTAAATCTTGTAATTCATGATGCAAATCTTGAGTGGAGCCAACCAAGTGGAACCAAAGTACTCTAAAGTGTTGCACCTGGACTTCTTAAGGTGAAGGACCCCGCCCTCCCCTCAGATGAAATTTGGGAAGCAACATAAGTGTTTCATGTCTTCTGTTTCATCTGTGATTTCAGGTTAGTACACTATGAAACTACACAAAAATCTATCAGTGTATGCTAAATTTCGAACACCACTATTTCAGTTTCACTTTTATGGACATGATTGTTTTATTTTAGTTTAGTTTTGGCATCATCATCACTGTGTTATGAACAATGCATTTTTTTTTCTAGGCTTTGAAATGTGTTGAGGCCCAAGGTTTAACATGTGATTCAGATCTTTGTAATGTCTAAATTCATAAGCAGTCTTGTTGTGATGTGGTTAATAATCTCTGATTAGAAAAGTAATAGGTTACCAAAATATCTCCAGTTTGCGAGGGTGTGATTTATGCCTTTAAGTGAGATAAATAATTTCTAACTGGCTGAATTGTTTTGTGTGACTGAAGCCATGATACCTTGAAGTTTTGACTCACCTGAATTGATGTCAATGATCATTTAATTCATACAGTTTGAAACTGAAGACGAGTAAAACCTGTCATTGACGTACAGCAAGTGAAAACACAGGGAAAGGGAATATTTGTGCATTCATTTAGTTTTTATGAGTCTTTGTAATATGAGGAAATTTTACTGTGATACAACCAGTTTTGGGACCCGTAACATGAGCAAGTGGTAAAAAAGCAAAACAAAGTAAAAAAACACAGAGGTCTCGACAGGATAGATACCAAACCTGCAACCTCCAACCGTTTAACCATAGCCAGTGCGTCTTATGAAAGAGAAGTGCCCCAAGATAAGAACAGGTTGGCTATTGAAAGCATTCTGAACTACTGGAGAACATTGACAACCTGACCAAAACACACAATGCCATAACCAGAGTTGACTTGGAAATGCTCCCGTCGCTGGTACATGTCTTTGTCAAAGGTCTTTATAACTAAAGAATTTGGTTTCTCTGGTTGAGGGAAAATCAGAAAGCCCAGGTCCAGCTAAGGCTGCGTTCTGCCATCGTTGCTTTCACTAATGTAGAAGGTGTTTCTCTTGTTCTTGTTATATGTACATATGTAGTATATATAGAAGCAAGGCCAAATGTTCACATTGAGGGACTTGCATGCTCTAATGTGCATAATAAACCTAGCTCAAACAAATTGAAAACATTAATGAAAAAAGTTAATTAACCTGTATTTAATTCACACTGAACAGTGAACCACAGCATCCTCAGAGTCTCCTCTTCAGTCATTTCTTTAATCCAACATGCTTTAATCAGTGGTTTTAAAAGAAAATCCTCCTGACCAAATAAGTTCAGTTTACTCAGGCATTGTGCAGAGGACCATGTACTTTGATGACTTGGTGGCATTAAGCCATTTCCAGATGAATACTTATAATTACTCCAAAGGACCAAAGAGATTTGAAAGGCTCCTAATTACACAATGAAATAAAGTTTTCAGAAATATGATCTAAGAGGATTTGCTCACGGTATTTAAAGTTGATGCAGCTCAATGAGACAAAACAGAGAATTAGTCTATACACAAACACATGGAAAGAATGAATCACACATTACTTACCCAAAGGCAGTTTTATGTGGTCTACATAATGTATAAGCAAGCATTTAAAATACAAATTAAACTAAAAACAACATTCAGATTTAAGAAGAAGAAATGAGATCCAAAATGAGGCAGAGGTGGATGCCTAAAAGTTGCCTCAGGCTCTAAAGGAGAAGGCTGGATGTTTAATGAGATTTTCTTTTCTTTTTGCCATTTTGTGTCTTTACAGTCATAGTGTATCAATTTGATGTTTCCTCCAAAACTCTCAAGAAACTCAAAAGGCATTCTTGTATAATACTAATCTGAATAAAGATATGCTCCATGTGTTGCAGAGCCACTCCTCATTTTCTGCAGGAATACATCCACAGAAACATAAATGTGCAGATTTCAGACCCCACGTGGAGAAGCTTAGAAACTTCTCAGCCGGGGAAAGTCAGTGAATCACTTCAGAGGACAGACAGAAGGCTCTTATTATCCAACACAGAGAGACTATTAGCAACCCACCCAGTTGGGTGTGAGTATAGGCTGATTGGATCAAAGCTGCCACTCCCGCAGTGTAGAGGCTAAAATAATATGAGCTCATTAAGAGTGTAATTTAGGATAATTAATGGCAACTAATAAACTCTCTCTGATCCTCAAGTAAATCAGTTTTACACTTTTTATCTCACTCTACAGTCACAGTCACTCTGGGCAATCAAAGTGAGAGCGTGCTGAACAAGCTCAGCAGGTATTTTTTGACAAGTATTTGTGATTTTAGGTTCGCAGCTTTTGAGGGTTGTACCTGTAAGGATTCTTGAGATGGTGGCCTTTTAAAGTGGCTTTAATAAATATTTTTTACAATACCCTATAAAATGACAGTGTAACGATGTTGTGTGAAGTCACCTACCGGCGTAATTATTACCTAAATCCGCTCCTCCCCACGTTTCAGCTGTGTGGAAACGCAACAGTTTTTGCTCATGTCGTATTGCTGCCCCAGCAGGCAGCTGCTTTTAGAGTAAAAGCCCTAAAATACAACCTGCTCAGTATCAAATGTCAGACAGACACTATCAGGGGCCAACTGGCGAATAAAAGCCATTATAGAGACACATTTCTCACATGGCTAGAGACCAAACAAAGTGTTAAAAGGGAGGGTTTAAAGGTTTAGGGCTTACATATGTCAGCTGGACACAAAGACACCAAACAAATAAAAAAAGAAGACCAGAAAGCTTATCATTTCCCTCCAGCAGCTCTTAGAATGCTGTTTCTAACTGTATTAAGGTCAAAGGTCAACTACAGTGTATGTATGGCTAACTCAGGAGACTTTTGGAAACATGGTAGTGCACTAACTGGAAGGTTGGTGGTTCGATCGCAGGCTGTGGTGTTATTAATATGTGGGTGACATCAAATACAATGGTAATACACTCATTTAATAGTGATATAATAAAAGTTGAGATTTTTGTAGCACAAAAAGTATGAGTCTAGGAAGCAGGCAGTAATAGGTGGCAGTTATGCAAGGCAAATGGATGAAGGTGAAGCCAGGATAAAATAATTCCAAAGGCCCTGGCCATAAAGGGATGTGATAAAACATGGTGTCGAAAGGTTGTGTCATGGAAAGTGGTGGGTCAGAAGATGAATCTGTTGACTGACCTGGGCCAAATCGTTTTGAATAAATTGGAAAATTTAGCAGTATTATTTTATCATCTTTTTCAGCATTTAAATATTTGTGTCCAGCATGCGGTGACTTGGGGAGCTGTATTGTACAAAGCTTTGCTTAAAGTGATGCTACATATGGGCATTGCTAATAATTAAAGCTGTGCAACAGTAGAGTGGACAGGACGCTAAAGCGTTTAAGATTCATGCCTATTCAACAAATGAGGGTCAATGCACTGCTGGCTGTTACAAAGGCAACAGTCTGGACCCCCCCCCCCCCTTTCATAGTCTTTTTTGGAAAATACCTAAACTTTATAGTATTATACCAGAAAATGGTCTTCTGTGTATGTTTTTGCATGCTTTCCTTTTTTGATTTCATTCCAAACTCTATGTAAATTCCCAGAATGAAACTGCATATATTTTAATATAGTTTAACTGCGCCATTGTCACTTACACATACTCTGGGGGTTGTGAGTCTAAGCAGATTTCTGAGACGCTTCAGCACCATGGACAGAGACAGAGCTGACGCCATTATTAACTATCACCTGCCTCCCATTATCTGTTAAGCTGATAATGATGTCGTTAGGGAGCATGATTGGCAGCTAATGGAGCAGCTGTTTCACCCAAGTACTAAACACCACACCTGCATCTCAAAAGTTAAAGCTGAAAAAGACGGTGGATGTCGGGCTCTCTGAGGAGTCTTTGCTACACCTGAATGTTGACAGCAAGCATTAAAAAGCTTTGTTTCCAATTCTCCGTGCACTGAAAGTCCAAGGTCATTTCACACTCGGAGCAATAAGAACAACAGGGGTTGTTTTTGTCCTGTGGGAGTTAGACTTGTACTGCGACTGGAGCTTGTTGGAGCGGACGGATGTCCTTGGCTAAACTCCAGCTCCACTGTCTGAGCAAATAGGATGCACTCTGATAAAAGACAAGCTGGCTGAATTTAAAAGTCAGTTAACGTTCATATGTGCACCAAGAAAAAAGTATTCTGAACACAAGATCACTTTAATCTTTATTCAGTGCATTTTTAGAACTTTAGTTGCAGACCAAAGCCTTTTTTTGCTCAGAATCAGTTTCACTTTGCTGCAAAGTGAAACGGATTCTGCAGCCCCGGAGAACAGACGGAGGATGGTAACATATCCCAGACCTGCTGTCTGCCTAGAGGAAGCCAGAGGCATGTTTCTGTTTACTGCAGGGCAAAGTCATTATTTCATAATTACTTAATGTGTAAAAATGTGTCGACCGCTGCAGTGATCTAAAATAAAGAAGAAGAAAAAAAGACTTACAGAAAAGGCTAAGCATGTGAAATTAAAAACCACGAAGTGCTGCAATTTCAGGTTTGAATTAAACATCACTTAGATTGGAGAGTGGGTGGAAAGGGTTCAGCTTTTGGAGGGAGTGCTCAAAGGAAAGATGAGGAGGTTATTGTAGGGTTGAGAGGAAGCTGCAGCAGTAGCAGTGTGCTGAGCAATGGTGAATTTAGATTATGCAGGTCTAGTTAAACTCAGAATATCTCAAAAACTTCTGAACGAGTTGTCTTAGCAGACGTTTGTAGTCTCAGAGGAAGAATCCTCAGTGACTTTGGTGATATTCTGACTTTTCTCTAGTGCCATAGTTAATATAAGCAGTCATGCATGTTCAACATATAAACAAAATGTGACAGAATACAAGCAAAACAAAGCTGCAAATAATAAAGTCAGCATATGTACAAATAATCACTATCAGCCAAAAGCTCAGGCTTCAGAGCTGCAAGTGAGAGCAATAGTTGACTTCTAATTAGATGCACTTTTTGTAAGCTGTATCACGTTATAGATGAAATTTTTAAAAGTAACATTTTGATTATTACAGCCAATAAACCGTAATACCATAATCAGACGTGCTTTATCAAACTTTTGTAGTTGATTTAAAATTAACTGACTACAGAAATTTAAAACATCCACAAAAGTATTCTTCACCTTATTTTGGTGATTTGCAATTTGGCAACAATTACAACTTTGAGTCTTCTTTGATAAGTCTCTTAAAGCTTTGCATAACTGGATTCTGGCACTTTGTCCCATTTTTCCTGGCAGATCCTTTCAAGCTTTGTCAGATTACATAGGAACCATCTGTGAACTGACATCTTCTGGTCTCTCCACATGTCTTCTTGAAGGTTTAAGTCTGGACTTTGGCAGGTACACTCAAGGACAATCTGACTTTCCTTGAAGCCACTTCAGTCGAGGTCTTTCCTGTGCAACTTTCTCAGCTCGGAGTGACGCAAATACTTTTTTATTTTTAATACCTTCGCAGCATTTGTATAAACTAATGTGAACGAAGGGGAAAAATTGAGTTTTTATCGCGAAATGAACAATATTACGTGTACACAATTTAAAACAGTCTGAACACTCTTTGAAGTCAGCTTACCTTGAATATGAATTACATTTCTGCTAACTTTGATTGATCTATGATAGGTTTCTGTTGAAGGAGTGACATTGTTTTTCTCTTTCTCTCTATCTGTTCAACATGTCTGCATCCCCTGAACTTAAAGAAGTATATCTGCAATCTCCAGCTGCACATGTACTTGCAATCTATAAATTTTGGCCTTTAGTTTGGTTTTTTTATAACGGCATTAAGAAAAGATTTTTATTTTGCATTCCGTAAACAGAAATCTCAGAAACACAACGAGATGGTGGTGAGGTGTGTGTTGTAGGAGTGACAGATGGGTTCAAGGTGGGGGTAGGATTACATCAGGGATCAGCTCTGAACCCCTTCTTGTTTCTGATGGTGATGGACGGCTGACAGATGAGGTTAGGTGGGAGTCTCCGTGGACTATGATGTTTGCAGTAGCAGAAGTAGTGAAGGTAGAAGAGTTTAAATACCAGGGGTCAACAATCCAAGGCAATGGACAGCACACAAGAGAAGTGAGGAAGAGATTGCAGGCATGGTGAGTGGGTGGAGACACGTGTCAAGGTCTACAAAATGGTAGCGTGAATCACAGTGATGTATGGTTTGGAGACGGCGGCACTGATAAACAGACAGGAGGTGAGCTGGAGGTGGCAAAGGTGAAGACAATCAGAGGCACAGCTCACTGTTACGGATGACTCTCTAGTTGGTTGTGATCTGTTCCTGAGTTCACAGGGGTCACCCTCTGATGATAGATGCAGGACATGTGTGAAGTATAGGGGGTGTGGCCTCCTCCATACCCCTGCCCCTCTCCGTTGGCCTCACTTTTGCTGCCCAGCCTTTGTGCTTGGTCTCTATTCTTTTTTTGGTTGCATGTTTTCTTCCTTTTGTTTATAAATGACATTTATCAGAGAGTAAACAGCTCTTATATTCCTCCTTGTGTTGCGACCTTATGAGCTAGCTGTAACAGGTTGACAAGTTTGAAGACAAATTTTGTGAAGCATGGCCGATATGGTTTGGACATGGAGAAGTGGGCAAATGTTGGCCAAAAGATGCTGAATATGGAGCTGGCAGGCAGGAGGGAAAAGGGAAGACCTGAGAAGAGGTTTATGAATGTAGTTAAGGAGGACTTGAAGAGGATTGGTTAGTGACATGAAAAGAAGAGGATGCTGAGAATATGGTGAGATGGAGATCCATGTGTAAGAGCCATCTATTAACCAGTTTTGAGATCCCTTCCCAGACGCCTTAACACCCATTTGATCTCAGTAAGTCACATGATAGTGTGGGGCAAGTTTTCACAATGGGTAAAAATGGCTGATTGTGACCCACACACGTTTTCACACCTTGGCTCGTGTGATGAGGCAGAGGATCAATAGGGGGTTCATGACTCTCTTAGGGACACTCCCAATAATGCTTAAAAATCTGGGACTCTCCACCAAATGCTCTTAGAACTGAAGAAGCTTCTCGGATGAGAGGTGAAACATCTTTGAGAAACTTAAAGAAGTCCAGACACTTTTCTTTCCGAGCTCCATAGACTACGATGATCCACTGTGGAGACAGCTAAAGGGAGCAGTCAGAAGAAGAAGATAATATCCGAAACAATCCAGTGCCTGGAGAGCTATGGCCTCTTTTTACTTCCAGTAACTCCTTTGGTCTCGGCTCAGCCTCAGCTGACTACCACTACAACTTTCATCTTTTTGTTGTTGCTGTAGCTTTTCTCTCACACCTGGTCAGACCCACTTCTGACTACAAAGCCACTGGGTTAGAGTGAGTCACTCACACAGGTGTAGTTAGGTTGTTGCATTGCTGCGTGCAGTGCTAGAAGGAGGTGAAGTGCTGAATGCTTAATTGTATGCTTTTAAACTGCAGTGCTGTCTCCAGTGCCTTGACTCACAGGTGCTTTAGAGTTCGTGGTGGCCTTTTCAGGCTTGCAGTTACTGTACATACTCACATTACTGCATAACCAACTGCATTAGAGAAGGGTCATGCTAAACATTTCTTTTATTTGTTTGTAAAATACTTTCAGCTGTTAATATGGCTCAGTGTATATAATGAAGTCATGCAAAATTGTACCTTACCGTAATACTGTTAAAATGTTCTGAATTACAGACCCTCACACTTTTTAATCTGTATGTTTTTTAGCATTTTCTTTAACTCTGATAAATTCATTAGTGCAGGAGAAGATTCAAGACTGAAAATCACATTTAGGGTCCATTAAAAGCTGCAACCAAATCAATTTACAATCATTCCAAGTTTTGTTCAGGACAACTTTTTCTCTAAGAAACTTTGAACATCACTATTATAGGATATATAATACCTTTAATAACAAAACTCCACAAACTTAATGTCTATGATGTAAAGTTAAACAACAAAACAGCAAAACACAAAACAAAACCATGAAATCTTTTATCTGTGTTTTATCTGTTTTCTATAAAAGGAATCACTAGAGAAAACTTTCAATTCAACCACATTCTGTTTGGACCCTTATGGTCACATCACCTGTGGGAAAGGTGGCTGATCAAATAAGCTATATCATAGATAAGGTCTCTTTTTAACCGGATTGGTGCGGCGGCTGCAGTGATGCGGACGCTGCACCGGTCCGTCGTGGTGAAGAGGGAGCTGAGTGTAAAAGCGAAGCTCTCAATTTACTGGTCGATCTACGTCCCTACCCTCACCTATGGCCACGAGCTGTGGGTAGTGACCGAAAGAACGAGATTGTTCGTCTTGGGCGTTTTTAATCTGTAGCTCTGCTCTAAAAGAACGGACGTACCCGGGCCCAATGATTGGCTAGAATCTAAAGTGTATCACAGCTCAGAAAAAAAAATCACAGAAATAAAGCACCGAAATGTGCGCTGCTTTTCGGTCTGGTTACTACTGTTTATGTCAGAACCTAGTCCTTATACCTGAATATCTTCAGGTTTTTGTTTGTTAAGCCACTTAATGCTGACACATGAATCTTTTTAAGCATGAAAACTGCCTGAGTCAAGGGATAAACCAGTATTGTCTACAGAAAGTAGACAACTTGGCAAAAATCACTTTTAAACTGTATCTTTAGGCAGCCTGTCTGAAAAACACGTGATTTTTTTTTTAGTTAACCTAGAGCTATTAGTTAACACAGGTTGACACATATAAAATAGCATTTTTACACCAACAAGATAATTCCCACAGAATTATAATCCATGCATACAGTACTATGAAAAAATACTTCTCATACTATAATGTCTTAATGTTTAACCATATCAGTCTAAGCATCCCTAGAGTCTAGACCCTGACATTGTTGAAGCAATGTTGGGTCATCTTGACAAAAAATGGATCAAAAGGCAGCCTACATCCAAAGAAGAGCTTTGAATGTCCTGCAAGCCTGGAGAACTCTTCCTTTCTACTACTAGCCAACGGTAGAGTAATTTCAAGAAAGTTTGTTGAAGAATAAATGTGGTCATATTAAATAATGAATTTCAAGCTTAGTAGAGTTGTGCAAAGTGTTTGTTGCCTTATATACTGTATTTCCATGTATGTTTGCGCGTTTCAAACAGAGAAAAGAGGTGGCTTAAGACTTTTGCACAGTATTGAAAAATTTCATTGAATACTAGATGTCTGTTTTCCTCTAGCTTGTCTAGTACGTTAAGGTTTGAAGCTTTGAGTGATACGTCCTGACGGCTTTGCAGGTTACAAACTGAACCTTAACTTGAATGCAGTGCGTCTAGTGTGTGTACCAGCAGGCTCATATCTGCTTGTTTCACTAGTTCCCTGCTGAATATTTGGCAGTGTTACTAAACCTTCCACCTGACAGGGAGATGCTATCATTATGTGTTGGAGGTATGAACATTTCACCCCAGAAATTTCTAACTTCACTTTTCACACTGCATTCTGTGAGGTTTTATCTTATCAAATGTTTCTTATTCTGGGATTTTGGGTGGGTCACTCTTGTCTGATTTACCATTTTCGCTGCTAAATCTCAGTTATTGGCTCGCTCTGTTTCCATGGGAACCATGAATGGACAGGAGCATGGCCAGAGGACCTTTCCTTCTTCTCCTCCTTTCTTTTGTGGTGGCAGATTATTTTTATCATGTCATGGGCTCGTCAATCTCATCAAGTAATAAATAAATCATCGTTTATATTTCATCCCTGTGTTGAACATTGCACTTCTTCCCTCTGTATCATCCTTTTTCTCGTGCTTTGAAGTTTAAAGCCAAGACAAGCGACCACATACTACGTGAATTAGATATGCCCCAGTTTAGCCTACAGCCTGAGTTTCCACCCACATTTTCTTTAACCACGTTTTCCCACTGGGGCTGCAGATCTCTTTCATCTGCCATCAACATAAGCGGGAAGGTGACACATGTGCAGCATGCAGCAAATCACTACGGGCAATCCAAAAAATTCATATTCAGTACTTAGTAATTTAGCATTTGAAAATAAGTTTGACCAGCCAAGTGGTAGAATCAGTGGTACAATCTTCTGTCTTTTATTTCCCCTGATGTTGAACATGACAAAAACAAGCCTTGTTTCCTTGTTTTACACATTTTAGTCCCGCATCTGCTTCACGTTTAATATGATGAATCAGCTGAGAGCCGGCAGGAAAGAGCTGAAACGCTGCCTGTGATTAAAGCAGTTTATTTCAGGTCTCACAACTGCTTAGAGTAGTAAAACAGTTGATGTTAAATGGTTATGCGCTGCACGTGAGAGGCTTTGGAGATTTGATCAGTCAGTTTTAAACATGCTGGTGAAGTATTCTTGGTGTTGGGTGCTGCAAATACCAAAGCTGCTGTTATGGATAACACTATGACCTTTTCATTGCAAACAGGAAAATTTGGAAAAAAAAGAAAGAAAAGGAAAAACTGCTGTTAAAGATGTTTCAGAAGCTTTGTAGATAAATGTTTTCTGTACATGTAGGGTCAAGCAAGAGGTATACACTTCCAGGATAAGAATTTTATTGTCACTGGAATTACTTACAGAAAAGCAGGATGCAGGGGACAGTGACTGATAAGAGCACAAATGTCTTTGGCACCTTGAGAGTTATTATTATTCCAAAGGAGATGTAAGAGGTGAAAGAAGAAAGAAAAACAGCAACACAAAATGTACGCCAGCAAACAAGATCAAGCAGAGGGAACGTGGCCAGCAATGCGTGTGCCGCCAACACAGTCTTGTATCCAAATGTAAGAGCTACATGACTCCGAAGTTTTTTTTTTTTCTTTCGTTGCAAAAAGAAAGTGAGCAACAGATTTCACATGATGAGTAATTGAGGCAAAAAGTGTGGGACCATTATTTTTTATAATTTCTTAGATTTGTTTTTGATTTCTGCATAGCGTGTATAAAACCTTGATGTAACACCCACTGAAGTCGCCCACTGGTTTTGGTCTCAGGATTTTGAACCAACCTTAGTGATTCGGCTGCACGAGTGGTGGAGTGCTCAGCTAAAGTTACGGAGCTTGGTTAGCAAGTTACATCCATAAACTGTGTGGGGCAATGCACAGAGAAACACACCGCCTAATTAGCTAATTAACTGAAAAGCATAAACTTCTTGGATGGTCTGCACCTCAAAAACAACCGACAGTATGGCCCAGCAGGTACTAATCAGTAGACTGTTGGAAAACCTGTAACCCACCTTTTACATTGACTTTGTTTGTCACCTCTGCTTGGTATTCAGTAACTCTTTAGTTAGGCACAAAGATTTCACCAAGAAAAGGGTATGAATGGACTCAAATATATCACATTAGTCACCTCTGTTTTCCACCCCAACTATATGCCCAGAACAAAAGCTGTGTCGCACATATATTCAACCATATCTGTTTCCACCATTGGCAAATAACCATTAGGCCTGAGATACACTGCTTACCTCGTATATGAGTGACATTCAGGCTTCATGCTTTTTATTTCAGCATCCATGTGCACAACCTTTGTTGAGCAGGACGATGACGCTTCACCACATGTAATTAAAATCTTTATTTTAACCTGTAGTGCCAGTAGTATATTTCATCTACCCTAACACTGGAAACAATGGTAGAAACAGACGCACAGCAGCATGTCATTATTTGTCTCACATCTCAGTGATCAAAGGGAGTTTTCGTTCTCGATCCTGCAGCATAAATGACCAGGACATACGCTAAAAATGTCCTTCACACCTTCTCATCTTAATGCTCATCAGTTTTGTAGGTCATTAAAAAGTTTTTCAATGTGTGTAATTTCGTAATTCGTGCCCACCACTCGGTTAACACAGGCTTACAAGTGAACTATATGAAACCTTTTTTTTGACTTTTGCACAGAAAGGAAATGTCATGGTTTGCATATAGCTGGTGTAAATCTCATTAGGTCGCATTGAAGTGGCTTCACTACACTGTTCTCATACAAAAAAAGCATTGGATACTACACAGTAACACCTCAGCTGAAGTAAGAAAGCTATGACGATGAAAGGAATGGATTTTATTTCTATCTACAATATCAAAGGTAGTAGTGGCTTGATAACAGGATAGTTCTTCCAATCTCAAAATGTGATCTTCTCCTACTTAAGTCATAAATTTGGCCAAAAAAGACAAAACAAAATTATACTACTGCGGGATGAAAAGCTAATTTTCTCTGCCAAGATGTCCTGATGATTGAAGTGTCAGATTTGAAATTGTGTCATTCTAGAAGAAATGGACAAACAGTGTTTCTTGTTCAATATAAACAGCTTGTTTGCAGGAAAGTGGCAGAAACAAGTTGGCATGAAGGTATCAGCAGAGCGGTGGTGCTAATTTTTAAGTTATGAAGATGTCTCTGTACACCTGCACCAGAAGAATAGTTTCATGAATAACAAAATGAGAAAAGAAAAAAGGTGGGGTGGACAGACGGAGTTAGGCTGAAAATAAAAGAAGAGATAGGAGAAGAAAGAACAAAACGGCAACGACTGAGTAGGACGAGTGCACAGTGGGAGGTGATGAGGAGAGTAGAAGCAGCATGTTGACTCCAACCCTCTCATTATAAAGGTCATTAGTGGTTCCACTGCTCCGTGTGGTGATTTATAACATAATTTAGATCAAAAGGCTGTTTAACTGAAAACCTCTGAATTATAGTTTAGAGAAAATAAGGTCATCAGAGAGCGAAGCAGAGTTATGAGGCAGTTCTTTCCCTGCAGTGAGCATAGCTTTCTACTCTTGAATTTAAAAAAAGCTTTTATCTTCAAACAGTCAGATTTCCAAATGTCTGAAGCTACATAATTACAAAACTATCGACTGTGTTTAATCAGTTGGAGCCTTTGTAAAACCCAGACACTTAAAACGAAAAACAATTGTACAAATGTCTGTGAAGGTTCTCAGTCATCCAGGTCATCGTAGTCAAAGGAGCTGCAAAGAAAAGCGTCTGGACTTCTTTAAGTTGCTTGAAGACGTTTCACCTCTCATCCGAGAAGCTTCTTCAGTTCTAAGGTCAAATGGTGGAGAGTCCCAGATATAAACCTAGTGGGAGTGACCCCCCACAGAGGGACAAAAGGACCCCCTGATGATCCTCTAATCGCCTGAGCCAAGGTGGGAAACTGGGCGTGGGTCCCAATCAGCCAGAGTTTCGGGTGTGTTCATTGTGAAACCTGGCCCCACCTTATCATGCGAATTCCTGAGGTCAGATGGCCCAGGATGTGAGTGGGCGTTAAGGCGTCTGGGAAGGGATCTCAAAACTGGATTATAGATGGCAGAGAGTTGGTGTCGTAAACCCCCGCCTCTGTTCAAAGATGGTCGCTCACAGTGGACATAGATGGCTTCTTTCACTCCTCTTTCAAACCATCTGTCCTCTCTGTCCAAAATGTGAACATTGGCATCCTCGAAAGAGTGTCCTTTATCCTTAAGATGCAGATGGACTGCTGAGTCTTGTCCTGTGGAGGTGTACAAATGTTTGAATTAGAAAGCAGCCAACTGCTCTTAACTACACTAAACATAAAGAGAAATTTTCTTTTGTGTTCTCATCTCTTTGTTTCCATCACCTCTGCTATCTGATCTGGAACCAGCCATTGATGAAGAGAAATTGAAATTCATAAAGTGTCAGGCCAATTCCCACCTCTCTTCAGTGTGATTATTTATTCAGTCCCACCTCTTGGTCATGCTTTCTGTCTAATTTCATAAACTTGGCAACACATTTGACTCTTTCCCTCATTCAGCAGTTCACCTGCCTCACTTTAAATGTTAATTTCTCCTCTTGGCAGCGTTCATTATGTGTGTAATTGTCCTGTTTCTTTATTGACTGACTTTGCCTGCAGCTCAGAGAGCAGGACGGAGCTGCGGTGGAGTTGTTAATGACAGCAGAGAAGAGCCACACGACTGAAGGTTCAGTCGGCTCGCTGATAAACTGCTGTTAGCTAGCGCACTGATGTAATCAGCCATAATAGATCCAGATGTTTCAGCACGCTTTTTCATGCTGCACTCCTCAATGCATGAACCTTTATTCCCATTATCCTCTTCTGCTTCAACCAAAGCTTTTACACATTACAGCAATTCTTTGTAGAAAAAAAGAAATGTGGCATTTCTGACACAAGATTCAAGAAAACTTTCCAGGTGATAAACAAAATATAAGCCAGCAAATTAGGGTTTCTTTGTTTTGTTTTGTTTTGTTTTGTTTCTTTTTGCAACATAAAGTTAGTTAAAGCCATTAAAAGTTTTGAAATGTATATGTAAGGGGGGAAAAAGGAGATGAAACAAATGAAACGCAGCAGCCAAAAGGCAACATACCGTTTGCTGATCATATGTGAGGCTTGAATTATGCAAACTGAATAATTTATATTATTCAGACAACAAGAGAAAACAATAAAAATGCATTCCAGTTTTTTTTCAGTGTGAATAATAAATGCACAATATTTTACCACACTCATCTTTCGAGTTCATGACAAATCAAACTATGACATGGATTTAACAACCACGAGTGGGACATCTAATCTGATGTATGTACACTGTTTGATGATAATACCCAGTGAAAACCAAGACGCACAACTGTTCTTTCTTTGCCACTTGTTTTCATGCCACTTCCTCGTGTCAGCTCGTGGACATATTGTCATGGTCCCTCCTGACCTCCAGGTGCAGCGCCTACCTTTCTCCTTTCTCCTTCCTCTGACTGCTGTTTCTCTCTCCTGTCTGTGAGTGTGGGCGTGACTGGAAACTAACCAGTCTCTTTTGGTGGTTAGCGTGGTCTTGAGAAACCCTCAAGCCTGCACACTTCATCATCCACAGTTTCCTGCCAGATTGGTAATCTATTCACCCGCGATCTAGAAACAAAGATGTTTGAATTAGTACATTCCAGAAAAAGTAAGGAAAAACAGGATTTGTTTTGGTTTTTAAGCTAGTTAGAGTCATTTATCTATCGATAGCAATACAGCGTAATACGTGGTTTTGTGTTTGTGTGTGTGTGTGTGTGTGTGTGTGTGCTTAAAACAACAGTGGGATGGGACAGGCGTGGAGGCTTAGGGGTTTGGGGGTGCTCCGCCCCCAGGCTGGGGCTCTGGCTGGGCCTTGGGTCCTGGTTGCTGTGTCACCGGGGTTGTGGGCGGGTGGGTGCATGGGGGCTCAGCCCCGGTGCGGGGGACCTCTGGTGCATCGGCCCAACTGGAGGGCTTGCTAACTGGTGGGGAGGCTGTTACATCTCTACAGGAGCTCACTCTGCAGGTGGGGGAGATATAGGAGAGGTGGAGAATGAACTCAACCTGGGTGTCTAATGTCTTGTGTAGTTTGGGAGATGATTGGATGATGGGGTGGGTGCAGTTTTCTCTGCGGTGGGGTCGGGTGGGCTGCCCCGAACTCTGTGGGGCGGGGTGGTGCTGCTGCTGTGGGCGCCGGGCCGGATGGGCCCGGGCCCCTTGCCCTGGTGGGATCCAGAGTGTGGGGGTGCCTACTGGTGTCAGCGGGGGAGCTGGCCCCAGGGAGGGGTCACTTGCCCCTCCCTCTCTTCCCTCCCCATCCTCAGCTGCCTCCCTTTTCCGGCTCCATCACACCCACACACACACGCAGTGCTTGGGGTGCAGGTGTGTCACCAGGGTGCAGGGGAGGCACTCCCCCTCTGTCCCCTTCTGGCCACCTGTGCCTCAATTTTATTCCGCAATCTAGACATTCATATTACTCACACTCTCATAACATATACATATAGGGCCTTGGGGGTGGGCACATTATACAGCATCCAGAGGATGGTCTGTGTATTCAAACCCACCTCTGGCGCTGGTGCCCTACCCTCAATTTAAAATGCATATAGACACTGAGGGTTTTTGGGTGGAGCCGTGCTGCTCTCTGGCAGGAAGCACCATGCCCTCCTGTGTTTTAAATGCACTTTAGAACAGCACGCAGCAACACTACATATGAGCGGGCGGAGGGAGGTTTGGGGTCTCCCTGCTACTGCAGATAAGGAGGCGGTCTGCTTTCCTCCACCCCAGAGAGAAGGGTTACATCTCCTGGGTCCGGGTACGGTTTGCTCCTCTGGGGGCGGGGGTACCCGGACCTGGGATATAGAGTATGTTTGGGGAGTGTGAATGTGTGTACAGTGTCTATTTGTGTCTGTCTCCACGTCGGGTGAGTGCTGAGTATTTGTTTGTGTATATGGGGGTGGGAATGCACGTTTGTGTCTGCGTGCACCTGATTGTCTGTGTCTATATGTCAGCTTGGGTCTTAGACTCCACCTCTCTGGGAACATCTCAGGCTCTCCGAGGTATAGAGACCTATCTCCCCTCACCACACTCCCTGCCGGTGGCTGATGCCCTCAGACGTTGGTGTGTTGGTGGTTCTTGGTGTCTGGGGCTGGGCGCTCATGTATATACCGACTCATTCCTGGTGGCCGATTGGCGGGGCCTGGCGCCTGTGGCCCAGCTGGGCCCCTTCCGGTGGGTGGGGTGCCCTCAGGCCTCAGGGCCTGTTTTGCTTTACTTACCTGCTTCTTTGAATCTTCATGAGACTTGTACTTACTCCTCCTTCTTCTGGATAGTCTGTCTCATGGTTACCTGCATACCTGCTTGACTGCTGAATAACTTATCTGCTCACAAACTAAAGACCCTAGGAAACAGAGGAAAACTGTAACTGCATCCAAGTTAACCCCCTTACCTGGAAAATTACTTATCCACGTATCTGTGAAATCAGGTCCGGATCCCAACAATTTCTGAACTGAAGGCTAACTGTAAACAATACTTACCTGATCCAAATCCCTGTTGTTGTGCTACCTGATAATTTTCCTTGCCACTGTTCATCAAAGATGTGTATTAAAACTACATTTGAGTATTTCAGGCGAATCTTGACACATTTATTACAAACAAGCTTTTGGTGCCACGCCTCACCTAGAGTTTTTCCTCAGAACTCCAAACGACTTGACGAGCACACCATTTTAATGTTGCATTCCCAGCAGTGCCAAAGCAGTAGCGACATTGTGAGGTACCCAGCCTTAATTTACTGAGCATGTTGCAAGACAATTACAACAACCGACTTTAATCCTCTCTCACTGTGTGATGTAGAACCACCATGTTGATTGCCAGATTGCTACAGTTATTTAGTCATATCTCATCGAAGTTAAAGCAAAACTGCTAGTGTACAGCCAACATTAGGGGGTCGAGTGGTTCAGCTTTTTTCCTTATGTTGTTCAGCATAAAAACAGTTGGGTTATAGTAAAGGACATGTCCTTTGTTTAGTTGCCAATCAGTAAGCTGTAGTGTAGTGAAACTCAATTCCTTCTGATTTTTCTTCTCTTTCTTGTTTCTCCTAAGTTATTTCATTTATTTATTCATTCATTTATTTTTGGAGCTGAGCATGTGTTCTGAGAGTCTGAAAGCTGTGAAAAGCTTAAAAGTGCTTAATGGGATCACAAAAAAAGCCTGACTTGATGTGGAATTGAAGAAAAAGAGAAACAGCATGTGTTGGAGCAGGTGCAGTGAAACGCTTCATATTCAACACATCATATTAGCAGCGAGTTTGGCTCTGCTTTCACTCCTCATCTCGAATTCTCGCCTTTCCCCGCATACCGTTTAACGCCTCAACAGTTATGAAATCATTAATTAAGCCTGCATCAAATCGACTCCCTCAGAGCCCAGGCTGCGTGTGAGTGCTTGTGTGTACGGAATCATGTGTTCTCATTTGTGTGCTCACGGTTGTGGCTGTGTGCTGGGCCCTGCAGCTGTGAACATACAGAAAGTTCTCCATGTTGAGGTCTGGTGTTCAAAGCTCATTAACACAAAGCTTGACTCCTCTGAGGGGGAAATGCAATTAAATTGTTTTATACTATGAGCTGAATTAAACATGACAAGGAGCTGTTTCTGACTAAATGACAACAAACACATAAATCACTTCTTTGTACTGACAAGCAGTAGGAGATCAAACAGACCTTTATGATGGCAAAATATGACCTTACCTTCAAAGCTGCTTCACGTTCAGACGATTCACTAGACTCCTTGTAGATTTATGTTGGCCTTTTATGGCTTAAACCAGACCAGGCCTCAATCCAAATAGGTCATCTGTCAGAGAAATTGGCTAACATGATACCACAAGCTAAAGAGACACTTGGAAACCGAATCTACCTCTAACAGAGTGCTGAATCTGGATCAGCGGTAGGGAGACAGTTTGTTGGACTGTGTGGGAAGTGTCTAATGAGTCAATAGCAGAAAGTTGGTGCTTTAAAAAAACAAAAACAAAAAAAAGTGCGTTGTGCTTGGTCTAGATCCCACAAATGGTAAAAAACAACAAAACAAAAGCATCAATCAAACATTTTATGATACATCAGATTATAAGTACAGCAAATTTGTACAGATATGAATGCAGTTGTGGAAAGTATTAAACCATTTATTACGTATTTTGTATAGATATTCATTATTTTCACACCAATCCAACTGCTTTTGGGCCAGATGATTAGCAGGTCTTAATGCTCAATTCCGATTTTTTGATCAAATCCGATTTTTTTGTCTGCTCGTTCACACTACAAATAAAATGCGACAGCAAACGCGCTCTAGTGTGAACCCTCAAAGCGGCCCGCATGCGCAAAAGAAGACGTCACACACAACGTGCTCTGTTTAGACCCAGAGCAAACAATAATGTTTGACTGATGGCCTTAATATAAAGACTTCGGACTTTACATTTCCCAATTTTGCTTTAAGTTATTTTGTTATTTACATAATAATGTAAATAACCTAATAATGATCCTTATTGCTGTTTTAGAGAGGAGCGGTGCTTCAAAGGATAGCTGCAGATTTCTGTCAAAATCTGCAGATTATACAGTACAAATAAAATGTTCACGTTTCTCCAACGTTGTCTTCCCAACAGTTTCACTGACATCTACACTGGATGGCCAGGAAGCGTTCGCGATGTCTTCTCGGGCGCTTCTCCGGCACTGATAATTGGCGTCTGTCTTGTGTCAGTGACGTAAAAGACGGATTTAATGCGACCTGACCGTTCAAACAGCAGTCGCTTTCTAAAACATCGGATATGTATCTGATTCAGTACCACATACGAAAGGGACCCATATCGGATTTGAAAATATCGGATTTGTGCCGTTCACACTGTCATACCATGATCGGATATGGGTCGCATAGGGTCAAAAAAATCGGATTTGATGCGCTTTCGCCTGCAGTGTGAACGTAGCCTCAGTGTCTAAGGGTTATCTGCCATGAAACATCCAAAACATTTGTTTTGGACTATTTATCTTAACATGATGCAGCTCTATTACCTTTGTATTTTGTATTGTGAGTTCAGCACTATGAAGCATTGAGATGTAGTCATTAACTCTGCAGATTTAAAGAAACTTGTCTCGGTAAAAAAGCATGGAAATTATTACAAAAAACCCCCACTTCCAATTGCTTTGATTAAGGTTTTGCCACCTTGTTGTTAAGTCAGTGATTCATTCAAACTTAAGGGGATTAACTGAAAAAGAACCATATTCCCCCAAACCACAAACATTCATCTGTCAGCATAATAATTAATTGGAAAGTAAAGAGCAACAGTATTTGGACCATTTCAGATTACAGCTCTGTAAGAGAGCTGTTTCAGCAGGAAATGTGTTTCTCCTTGCTGCCTCACAGATGCTGCACGCAGAAAGTGTCATGCTTCAACAGACCACGCAGACATTCTGTCAACATGCTGGTAAGCAGTGCTCAAACTGAAAACATCTGTCAACACGGCAATAAACAAACTCTCACTGATTCACTTTTAGCCTGAATCTCTGTCATCTGACTGGATGTAGTAAGATGCTAAAGTGGAAGATAATTATGAGCTTTGGTGTAATGATGGATATATATATATATATATATATATAATCTCCAGCTGCTTATGTCCTCCATTCCTGTGCAACAACATTTATGTAATAGAGGGTATATAGAGAGGGTAAATCATATGCAGTTTTTACACCATTGTTTGTTTGTGGTTGCAATTGATCTTTTATGTGATTCTTTTTCCCCTGACTGCTACATCACAGTAGTTTAAGAGATAATCAGGTAAGTTTGGGTATAAATAGTAACCCTAACAAGCAGCTATCAGGGTCAAAGAGTTAAAGAGATTAAAAAGAAAAATACATGTTGGCTTTAGCTATAATCTAACGGAGGTTACACAAAAGCAAGTACGGTACAAGTTTTTTTTGTTTTTATTAAAACCCTGAATGTGTCAGCTTGCCACAGCATGAAGATTATTTGCAGTGAGCTTGTCTCACTAGCTGTCAGTTTACTCAGTATTAAAAAAAAGGATGCTTTTTCCAGGCTTTTTTCCCCCTGACTTTAACAAATATCGTGCTAGGTATACGAAATTCACAGACACTAAAAGAGCTGTCATATCCAGCAGATTGCCCTCAGATTCGCCATGTTTTATTAAAATAAAGGAGGCTGAACTTATTTTTTGTATGATATTGTTTTATTTTTCAATAAAATCCATTTCATTTTTACACTTTTTTACAAGTAAACTCTCTTTCAGTTTAACTTAAGGACACAAGATGTCTTCATTATAAAGTAAAGTGATGCAGTAGCTCGAAGTCAAAACAGCCGTGTATAACCTGTAATATCATGTATTTTGCATGTAACAGTAAGTAAAATCTGTGTGTGGGGAAGGCTTAATGTCAAACAGGGTGGTAAAGCTGGTGCAGGTGTCAGAATTTAACACTAGAATTCAAAGTCAAAGCTTGAAAAGCAAGCAACTTAAAGAAGTCCAGACGCTTTTCTTTGCAAGCTCCTTTGACTACAATGACCTGGATGACTGAGAACCTTCACAGACACTAGAATTCAAAATTTTTATATGGTGCAGATAAATCTGTCTTTGAACCACATGCAAAATTGTGGTGGTCATTTCATTGGATAATAACAATTTGCAGAACAGTTAAATTCATATTAGATTCAAGCTATTTTTATCTTTCAAAAACATTTAATTAAGAATCAAACCCAAGTTGGCTTAGTTATAACTTATTAATGTAAAATCTATCTGAACTGGTCTTGTAGTTTAATATTCGATCCCATCACAATATCCCTTTTCTCAACCATAACCATAGTGACCACATTACCACAGCCTTGCATGCACATTTATTGTAAAAGTGTAAGAATGGTCGACTGTGGTGGACCTGTTCCCATTAATAATTAATTGTGTTAGTTGTGTAATAATTTAAACCTTCAGCCCAAGAGGGCAGTGAAACCCTTCTTTCAATATTACTACCATCTACATATCAAAGTGACACATTTTACTGTTGATACGCGGCAATATGATAACACTCTGCCTTAAAGAAGGAAAACTCAAAAGGTGTTGCTTTGAACGAAATAAGACCAGACTGACTAAAAGTTTTCATCAAGCTTAGGATTATGCTGATTATCTTTGCTTTCCAATAATGCAAATCAGCATTTCTGAAATTTTGCCTGGATGGTGAATACCCATGCCATTAAAACTCAATTTGCACAGATTTGAAGACTTTAAAATTAAACCTGAGAGAATCTTGATGACAACATCAAGGTTATTTTTCAGGCTGAGTGGCGATCCCAATCACGGGTTAACCGAACTGCTTGTCTATAATCGGTGGAGGGTCCTAAGAATCTAACAAGAGATGACGAAAATGATGAAAGAAAGTTTTAGCAATCAGAGAATCTAAAAATACTTAAATCTACAATAAAATCACAAGCACAACTCAGAGCAGCTTCTTTTTCAGTAGCACACACTGCAGATTTTTTTTTTTTTTTCTAAAATGTAATCAGAGCTCTTTGATTGAGCCAAACCTCTAAACTGACACAGAGCCTCTTCTGTCTCAGAGGACAGAAACTGAATGTTAAACTGCCAAACAAAAGGATGCCAGCAACCATTCAACACAAAGGGGCAAGGACAAAGAAGGGAATGATGTCAGGAACAGGTGGAAAAAGATTTTTTTTGCATCTGAAAATATTTTTATGCATTAAACAAGATCGGAGAAAATCTGTTAGGACTCTGTCATCACATCCCAAAGTGAGGAAATGGACACAAATGGTCCAGTGGGAGCTTTTTGTGGAAGCTTTGGCCATTTCACAGTGAATGAAGAGTGAAAAGTGTAGAAAGCATTTGCGTGTTTCTCCAGGTTCACCCTGAATGAAGCCATCATAAGGATTCCTAGTCAACAGAGAGCCCTTGAAAGAGGCTTTCCTCTATAAAATTAGACACTGGTGGGGCTTGATCCCACAACCTTTAAGTGACATCTCAGGTTGTCAACTAGAAGGCCAATGCGACATCCATTACGCCACAGAGCCAGTTGGCCCAGACAGCCAGGGCCAAAAAACACTGCTGTATGACTCTAAACCCCAGACTTAGCATTTTGGGTTTTTTTTCAGTTCCTTAGAATCAGTTTTTAAGTAAGATGTTTGTGCTGTATATGAGCTTTTGAAATTCTCACATTTTGTTGTAAAATTAATTATTCATAATAATGAAGAAGCAAGTTCAATAACAAAGATCTGTATTTACTCATTTCGTTGCTTTCTTGAGCGTTCAGGCTGCTGGTTTATTCTTTACATGACTTTTAGTTTGCCACACTGTCAGACTTAGTAGTCACATGATTAGTCTAGTCCAATCTTCTTTTTTTTGCTTGCCTTCTGTGAGCTACTCATCTTCTCTTTTGTGTTCTTTAACTCTCAGTGCTCTTCTACCATTCTGCCTTTCAGCCCACCTCCTACCCATTTCCACCTCACCTTGCTCTCTCAGAGCCTCATCTAAGTCTCCATCTTTATCTTCACAATCACCAGCATCTAGACTCCGGGGGGTCCTGTCTAAATTCCTGTTATTGTTGGAGTGAGCCCTTCTGTGGTGGTTCCCTTGAGTCTAATCCCAACAAGCTTTTACTTGGATTCTGTATCTCAATAGAGCATGCTTATTTTATTCAATTTATTTGCATTTCATTAAGGAGCAATCTTGAATTTTGAAGCTATTATGTGTCCCAGAGAAGGCATTTGATTAAAACAAATAGGACTATAGAAGTTGTCAGGTATCAGACGATGTTGGTTGCGAGTTGTCACTGTCCTTGTCATTCTTACACACTGTCTGTCTCTACGTGCTAGCTCGGAGATAGCCTGCTTACCTGTCCAGAGCATCCCCCGTCTCTTGCTAAGATAGACTCCAGCCTCACTGGGACCTTTAAACGGATAAGTAATTAACAAAACTGAAAGATGGACATTGCTGCACATTTATGTAAATAAATCAGACACATCATCCGATCCTCTTTTTTTAAAGCTCTTGTAGATTCTTTCGTGTTAATGGTGAGTCAGATTTCACTGAAAGGCTATCTCATGTAACTGCAGTCGGTAATGTGTTTACAGTAAAAGTGTTTATAGCAGCAGACTGTCTAGACTCGGTGAGATCTCAGGTCTTTTCACTCCAACACAATCACTGCCTTGCTTCTGGGTTCACGGGGAGCTCATCAGAGGATTAGATGACTGAGATGTGACCTTGATAAACGTGAGAGAGAAAGAGAATAAATGTGTGTGTGATCTCCCCGTGGAACTCCATTCACCAGCTGAACACACAGCTCCAGTGTCCTGTCTCACTTCATTGACCTCCTGCCAACAGATGAAATCTGCTCAGTCTTTTATTTCCAAACAGGCACCTTGAAGGCTGATGTGTCGCACAAAAACAACCTTTATTCCTCTCCTTCTGTCTCTTCTCTGTTTCTGTGACTCTTTCATCCTGTTCATGTTGTAATATATTAAAGGAAAGTTGGCTGAATGTTGTCCTTTTGGTGTCTATTTCTTTCTCTTATTACCTGAAATCTGTGCTTCATCTCTTTCTTTCTCTACCTTTATCATTTCCTCTGGTTGCAAATCCATTATTATACCTGAAAGCAGTAGGAGTGTGATAGAGTTGTGGGGCCACGGCTGTTATAACCCACATTAGACACACATGTTAAAAAAACATATTTGTGAATCTGCTAAAATGTCTTAAAGTATACCTCACTAGAGTTTGGCAACAATGTTACATGTCCCACTCAAATTAGCCACTTATCGGCAGATTTGATTTGATTTTTAATGATGAATTAACTTCTTTTGTATTCTTGAACAATGAAAAGGAAAATGACACATATATACTGCAACATGGAGTACTACATCTTAATTTGACACCAGTATTAAGTTATTTAAAATGATATCACACTGCAGTGACTGAATAATATAATGACCAGAAGTGTAGGGTATAGTTGATCTTCTTTCCAGTGAAAAAACAAAGTTGTTTGATAAAATGCCAAATAAATACCGGCTCCAAAATACAGCCTCAACAAAAACACCTAAGTACACCTGTCATTTGCTATTTGTTAACACAAAATTCTAAGCAGCTAATCAGACGTATTGCAGCAGCTCGGTGCATTCATGGATGTAGACATGCTCAAGGCAACCTGCTGAAGCTGAAACAGGGAAACAGGCTGATAAAGAAAGTTGATTTTAGAAACTTTGCGAGTGGCCTGATTGTTGGTGCCACAAAGGTTGATCTGAGTATTTCATAACTGCTGATGAGCAGTTTCTCTGTTAACTCTAATCCACCTCTAGGGTTTACAGAGAACGGTCCTAAAAACGAGAAAATATCCACTGAGCAGCATTTTTGTGAGAGAGAATAAGTTGTTGATACCAAAGATCAGAGGAATAACTTCCAGACTATATAAAGCTGATAGGAAGATAACAATAACAACTCAAATAACTACTTACTCCAATGGAGGCATACAGAAGATGAACTTGGAATGCCAATCTGGACCGGTAAGAACAGGCTCACTAAAATTAAAGAATAAAACATTGCCTGGTCTGATGAGTTTCAATTTGTGCTGCATTCGGAGGGCAGGTTCAGCATTTTGGTGTAAAGAACAAGGGAGCATTGATCCCTCTCACTGTATCAGCTGTCCATGCTGCTGGTGGTGTAATGCTGTGAAGGATATTTCTGACCCCGTAGGTAGGTTGTGGCATTTAAATGATGCTCAGTTGAAACTGAGTATTGTTGCTGACCACTTCCATCCTTTTGTGACCACACTGTGGTCACCTTCTGATGGCTGCTTCCAGAAGAATACGCTCAAAGCTCAAATCACCTCAAATCAAATGGCCTTCACAGTCAGCAGATCTAAAGGCCCCTCTGTGATGTGGTGGAGCGGGAGATTCATATGATGAATGTGCAGCTGACAAATCTGCAGCAACTGTGTAAAGAGGAATATTTCCATCACCTTGTTGAATCTATGCCAGCAGTCGCCAACCCCCGGCCATGGACCGGTACTGGTCCGTGAGTTGTTTGGTACCGGACTGGGAGAGTTGAGGCTGGGTTTTAGGGATTTTATTGTTAACTCTGTTTCCCTGGGTCTTTTCCAACTCGTGTTGTAGTTGTTTGTCTTATTTTGAAAGAAATATTCACAGGTTACCATAGCAACCAGAGAGCATTAAGGGCCAGAGAGGAGGATGTTGTTGGCGCATTTCAGGAAGACACTGCTAATAAAGTTACACAATAACACAGTGAATTCGTGTTTATTATTATATTTACAAAATACCACAGTTTTTGTCTTGGTCGTATCATTTTATTTCGTTGTATTTATCCGCGACACCTTAATGGCTGGTCCGTGAAAATGGACATGAAAAAATGTGCAAAAAAGGTTGGGGATCGCTGATCTATGCGATGAAGAAGTAAGTGTAGATTTTAAAACAGCATCACTGCTTTTCTGTGATTGTTGCAGTGTGTTTGGAGTCTTTCACATGCCAAGCGTCTTCAGACTGGAAGCCTGTTCTCTCCTATTTATTAATGTCATCTCACCAACACCCCATTTATTCAGACAGGCTCGCATGTGCACACACTCCTGCTTCAAGATGATGCCACTGCGGTGGTCACGGCCAGGTCCGTGCCATCACTGAACCCCATTTCATGCTAGATTTTTGTTTCCTCTGTCCAAACATAGTGCTGTCAGTATTCATCAGGCTTCTTTTCATGTTTTCCAGTTCATATTGCACTTTTGTGACCAGTGTTTTTCTTCTTTGACATTATCTGCAGACCTTGTCCTTGTAGCTTGTCATTCACAATGACCAACCAATAAAACCCAAGTTTCCACTGACAGTATTTGTGGCAACGAAGAGCACTTACAGGTTTTTTAAATCCCAAAGGTTCATAGACGGCACAATGTTTTCAGAGTGGTAAATCTAAATTCTAATCTTGGAGATATGGCTCTTCTTGCAGAACCACTGCTGCAGCTCTGTTTTAGCTTATGTTTGAAAGCCCTGTCATTCTCAGACAGACTGTCCCATCTTTATCAAGTATCTCACTCTGGTTTAAATCTTGTTCAGGAAGTTCCTTAACATGATGAATTACGTTCCTTTAAAAGCAACATTAAGTTTTTTTATAGCCTTGCTCGTGCATTCATTCTTAATTGCAAATCATCTGTTTTGACCCTCTGATGTTGCATTTGTGGGTAAATATTTTATAGCTGTTTATTTACATTTAAGATCAAACATTCCATACTTCAGCTTATAAATAATACAATTGTAAGATGATTCAATTTTGAAGATGATGTTGGTACTTTAGGGGGAATAAATCTAGTATTGTTGTTTATGCAGTATTATGTTTTTTTACCAAAGCAATTTCCAACAAGTTCCATATGTTTTTATGCCAGAACTGTTTCACTCTAGAGTTAAATGAAGCTCCTCATCTCAGTCTTAACAAAAACAACCAAATAATGTCATTTAAAATGTATTTCCATTTTTCTAAGTTTCTGTTATACATATATTCAGCATGTCCCAGTGTTTCAAACAATGAGATCTTTTTATGTACTAAAAGCTCGGAATCGAAGCTGCTCTAAATGCTCTGTCTGCAGCTTGTTTGTCTACTCTTAGATGTGTGTGATGTCACTGAGAAAAGATACTTGCCATGGGCTCAGTGTTGTGTTTTGTTCTCCTTTTTTATGGCCCAAACTGCTGGACAATGCTCAAACGTTCTACACAGAAAAATGTAGTGAAATGTTGTGCACTACTTCCAGATTTGATGGCTTCTGTTTTAAAACTTACGTTTTGAGGGGTAGCCAGTCAGATGAAAGTTGTTTTAAGGGTGGCTGTAAAGGAAGAAGTGCTACAATCGCTCATTTAAGATGATCTGAGGGACTACACCAACACCTAGTGTAATGGCGTTTGCAATAAGAGTTTTTCTACTCTGGCCCAAATCAGATGATGAGTTTTTAATCTTGTTGTTTTCCCCTCTCATTTGGTTTCTTTTCACACAGAGAAAATTCAAAGAATATTCAGTTCGCTTATTGGCCAGATGAGTCTTTGGTGGGAGCAACAAAAGCCCACAAAGGGGGAAAACAAACCAGAATTTGATTTAAACGGACTAAACACTACAGGTGTGAAAATACTCTTAAGATAAATATGAAGCAGTGTATGATGCAAAGCTAATCCAGTAGAGTTCCAAAATAAATATATGGCTCTACAATGAGCACAATAGGTCCTCTTTAAGAAGCTAAATCTCAATTTGCAAGTAAAAAATCATAAACACTTTGTTTTGCTGTCAAAGAAGGGGCTGAGTTTTGTAAGAAAGTACAGCAAAAGCACCAGCATCAAATGTACATTCCCTTATCCTGTACTTATCCACAACTATTAAACTCTGCACAGGAGATAGAAAAAGAAAGAAAGCCACCTTTACAATGGCTTCAATTTGATTCTCCACTCTTTGCCCGGTCTGTTTCCTGCCCCTTTTCACGTGTGGAAAACTTCTGGTGTCAGATTTAATCGCTTCTGCCTTCAGACAGATGGTTGGACAGAGAGACAGTGCTGTGTAGGCTGGAGCTTGGTGGATAAAGGTCATGGTTGAGATGAAGATGTAATGATTTTGTTTTGCTTCTGTACCACATTCTGCTTGTCTGGGATTTATTTTAATTCCTCACACAGTATTAGTTGTCTGTCTTTTCAGCACTGCTGCAAACTCTTCTGCGCTTTAATTGGAAAGAGACAGACATTTGTCTGGCTTAAAGTCTGTTCAATCCTGGCATAATCTCTTCTTATAATTTTAATTGTGCTTCAGTGTGTGTGTCTACATCATCTGTTTGCATTAAATTTAATTTGTCAGTTAGGTTTTTGGACTTTACTAAAATTAATTTGTTTTTTTCCCCTTTAAGTTTAGTCCCTCAGCATCTGAAGTGTTGCATAATCACTTGTTTATTCTTGTCAGCTCAGTGCTGATGTTCAAGGCAGGTGAATGTGTTTATGTCAAAACTGGGGTGTATTTATGTCCATCGGTTGGATATGCTTACTGTATACTGAATCCTGTAGAATTTATTTCAGCGCACACTTAACACCTCTCTGTGAGGCTGTTCTGAGCACAGATCAGTCTGAAACCACACAACTGACAGTGTAAACAACAATAAGCAGCCAAAGTGTCAGCAACTCTAACAGCTCTGCCAATATGGCCCGGGATGAATGTCATTTATTTTCCATAAACATTAAAACATAATAAACAGTGTGGGCTGTGTGTGAAACAAGAAGTCTGTGTTTCCAGCCTCAAAAGTGTTTGAATTATATGACAGGAAATATAGACCTGAGCTCCCCTAGAAAGCCCTTTTTGGTCCCTGTGTGAATGGCATAGCCACTCCTGCACTTAAGACTACCATAGTAAAATGAAAATCACAACTCTTACCATCACATCCAGGATGAACAGTTTCCTTCTCTGTGTTTTCATTTATTCTGTTTCTTGTTGGGGATTTTGTCATGATTCCTCCACCTCCTGGTGCTTGCCTGCCATCACTCTGTCCTCGTTTTGCTGGATCCTTGACCCAGCGTTTTGTGTACTTTTAGAATAGAATAGAATTCAACTTTATTGTCATTGCACATGTCACAGATACAAGGCTACGAAATGCAGTTTGCATCCATCCAGAAGTGCTTTAGCCATGATATAGATATATTACAATATATATTAGCAATAATATAGATATGTGAGTATATTACAGAAATGGGTCCATTATGGTATGTAATATGTACATTTATAGTTAATGAATATTCTATAACTATATGTATGTACAGGCTGTAGTGAGTACAAGCTATGCACAGGCTATGAACAGGATATAAATATGAAAAACTATACAGAATATGAGATATACAGTTATACAGAAATGTGAACTATGCAGGTTATAAACAGTTTTAGAATTAAAAACTATCGTATTGTACAGAATGATTATTTACACAGAACTATACAGTAGTGCACTTAAGGTAAGTGAGATATGTGGATAATTTCTACAGAGGCTATATAAAGTGCTAGTGGTTGTGAGTGGTGGTTCAGTCCATGTTATTATTGTGTGTATGAGGGTACAGTTGTCAATTGTGTGTGTAGGTGGTTGTTTGTGTGTGTATGTCCAGTCCATGTGTTAAGATGTCAGGAGGCAGGAGTCTGACAGCTGTGGGGAAGAAGCTGTTCTGGTGGTCTCAGTCCGGAGGCTCCTGTAGCGCCTCCCAGAGGGCAGGAGGGTGAAGAGTCCATGTGATGGGTGACTGGGGTCTCTGATGATTTTCCCAGCCCTTTTCAGACACCGCTTCCTGTAGATGTCTTTTATGGCAGGAAGTGGTGCTCCGGCGATGCGTTGGGCAGTTTTCACAACCCTCTGCAACGCCTTCCGGTCTGAGGCAGAGCAGTTCCCGTACCAGACTGTTATACAGTTGGTCAGGATGCTCTCGATGGTGCAGCGATAGAAGTTCACCAGGATGTCTGAGGACAGGTGGTTCTTCCTCAGAGTCCTCAAGAAGAGGAGGCGCTGGTGAGCCTTCTTGACCAGCTTGGAGCAGTTGGTCGTCCAGATGAGATCCTCGGAGCATTCCTCCTGTTTGGACTCCTAAGTTCTTCTTATCATTATGTGCAATTCAATTCTTAGTTTGCCTACTGTTTAGTTTTTCCACATTTGTGTATTTCCTTTGCATTTATCCCCTGTTACAGTTACCCGTGTGCCTTGTCTGGCCTCCTCCCTGTGTTAGGTGTTATGTTTTTGTCTCAGGTGTTAGTATTCAGTTACTTTCCTCTAATCATGCCAAATTTGCCCAATTATTTACACTTGTGTTTCCTGCATCACCTTCTCTGAGTGTCTCTGGATGTATATTACCCTTCGTTTGCCTCTGCTTGTTGTAGCTTCATAGAGTTTCTAGTATTTTCCCTAGTGTTTCCTCTGATTAACCATGGACTTATTATTTGTTGTTATTATTATTATTATTTGGACTTATTATATGCTACACTTACAATAAAGGTTCATCTTTATTTTGATCCTTCATTGCTCAAGAGTCTGCTTTGGGGTTCTCATTCATCATTAAGCATGACATCGTTCTCGTTATCATATGCGCATGATGCGCTTACCTCCTCAGACTCCTGCTGCAACACCTGTGTCACATTAAGTGCTCATCTGGAGTTTATAAATTTGGCTCACCTCTGCGCGCATTTCCAGATTGTTATCCTGCTCAATGTGGTAGAGTTACTCACACCATCTTGACTTGCTATGTAAACTTCACCTCGCTTTGTTACCATTTCTTACCTTTGCTTGTTAGTGTGCCATAGGAAACCTACATGCCACACCAGTCTGTCTGCCTTTCTGCCTTGCCCGACTTACCTTTGCTCCCTGCCGAAGAGCACACTTGCTGGAAACAAATCTGTGTAGTGATTTTGGAAATTTGCCCACCTTTGGGTCTGTGGAATCAAAATGAAGAAAAAAGAAACAAACAAGAACCTCACTGATCAATTCATTCGCTGAAAATATATTGTAAAATATTGACCTGTTGTGCTTGTCTCTTTAAACCTGTTGGAACAGGCTTTCTCTTCAGTAACAAGTTTGCATTTACCACATAATAGACAGTCCTATTTTTTCAAACTAATGAATAGATGTGGGACCAGCTTAGTATCAAAAACAGGTCAGAAAATGAAGGACAATAACAACAGTATCCCTATGGGTTAAAACCTTTAGTCTAGTTCTAATTCTTTTGTTTTTAAATATTTGATAGCAAATTTATGCTAAGGTACAAAATTTAACAATCTCTGATTTTTTTTCTGCGTTATTGCAAACAAAATGTGGTGGTACCTTCAAGGCCCATGAGTTTATGAATCACATCCTTAGCATTTTTAGTACAAATGAATGCTAGACAAGGTGAAACAACACCTATCTCAGTGAAAGTGGATACACCTTAAACATATGTAACTTTAGCTCCTTTTTTCCATCCTCCTTTTTTGTGTTAGGCTTCAAGCATGTAAAGTTGAGTTTTTAAAACAGAATTTATTGGGATTGAGTGACTTTTGGAGCCAACCTCACGCGCCCACTCTGTGAACTGTAGTTTTTGTCACTCATAAGCTTTGGGGCCTGTTGCTTGACTTTTGATGTGGCTCTGTTTCAGTCAGTGCATGACTCTGCAGTCGATGATGCCTATAACATGATTGATTAGTACATGTACAGCATGTTAATGGCTTGCTGGCTGCTTTCATGGACTGTTCTCTGCAGCTATGCATATTTATTGTTCATTGATTTTGGTGTCAGCAAGTTTTAAGGAGTACACCTCCCGTCTGTGCATCTGGTTCTTCTTATCAGCTCCCCCAATTCCCACCTATGGCATTTTTTTCATATGTTACAAAATGAATCATGAAAGTAATTAGTTATGAAACTTGAAATATGTCTTTTCTTCTCAGGAGTAATATCTGATTTTAGAGACAGGAATAACCTAATAAACTTTCAACCCTCCTGAGGCATTTAACTGATAACTGAAGTGCTGAAAGCATTAATAATACAACTAAAATTAAATTATCTCACTCATTTTAAATTTAGAAATTATGTGAATGGTTCTATACTACAGCTGTATAACATAAAATAACAAGATATGATACTTTAAGTATTGTATGAAGTATTGCGACAAGCTGCTTGTTAGCATTAAAATGTTTCCGGCTTGCCTTCTGTGCCAATGCAGCTCAGACGGCTGATAGCAGCAGCTAGTTTCACAGTTTGATGTGTGTTAGTGCATGTTTAGCTGTTTTTTTGTAAAATGATAACAATGTTAGCCTTTTCTGCAGCTATAGGGCATATATGGTATCACTCTTGGCAGGAAGCAGTGCTTAAACAATGGGAAAACACAAACTTTGTCCAAAAACCTCTCATGTTAAGCTGTTTTCCACTTTTTCTTTGGTCATTTTAGCTTTTTTGGCCAGGGTGGAGGGAGTATCTGCCATCAAACAAGAAGACAGTCACATGTAACTACGACGGTGTTTGCTAGTTCACCTTACATGCATTAATGTAATAACGTGGTTAGCCTACTCAACGTAAATTACACACGAACAACATTAAGCTACTCACGCAGAGAAGAACGGCTGCTGCTGCCATCATCATCCGTCATCATTTCTGCTACACTGGCAGGGCTAGGGGCCAGGACTCTCCTCTTCGGGTTCTTGGGGGATGTTGCTAACTCCGGGTCCGATAACAGGCAACCTACGTGCAGTAGATGTGCTCGGTGTGAGGTCTCGCAGCAAGCTATCAAATACGGCGCATTTCTCGGCTTTTAAAAAAATGCTATGCGTCGCCAGGTGTTTCATCAGATTTGAGGAGTTACCTCCTTTGCACAGTATCACCTTAAAGCACTTGTTGCAGGCTGCTGAGTTTGCATCTTTTGCTGTTAAGTACAGCCAGACTTTGACCGCTTCGCCTTGGACATTTTTAATCTGTAGCTCTGCTCTAAAATACCGTACGTACCTGGGCCCGTCTACTATGCTTGGAAAAAAAAATGATTGGCTAGAATCCAAAGTGTATGACATCTCAGGAAAAAATAAAGCACCAAAATGTGCGCTGCTTTTCGGTCTGTTTACTACCGTTTATGTCAGAACCGGCGCCATCATGGCACCGGATACAGGTACCCATCCCTAATCATAACAGTTCAAATAAAACCTAAGTCAAACCGCTTATTCTACTACTGACTCTTGTTCGGTGTTGTTTATTGGATTGGATGTTTGGAATAAAAAGAAACAAGACATTTAGCCGTTTATTTATTTAACAAACAGGGGCCTCGGTGGCATGTGGAAGAACCATATGCATGGAACCAAGTCCTCATGCTGGTCGCCAGCTTGGTCACACACCATTATTGAATGGCATCCCATTCTTCAAACAGCATTTGTCATCAGTCAGCCATTGTGGTTGTGTTGGTGACTCTGGCACAAAAATCACACTCAAGCTGATCCCACAAGTGTTATTTTGGGTCGAGGTCAGGAATGGATGCAGGCCATTTTATCCTCTCCATTCACAAATTATGGAGGTAGACTCATAGTTTGGGCCCAGGCTAATGATGACAAGCCTTGTTTTTCCAATTAGGGAGATGCCCACCCACACCATCACACTGTCTCCACCAAAGGCTGTTACTATATTAGTGAAGCAATCAGCACACTTTGATCCTACAGTCCAACTGCCAAGGATAGAATTTGGACTCATCACTGATAATGTTCCTCCAGATGTTCAGATTCCAGGGCACATATTGCTGACTCAAGTGCAAACAGGACTGATGGTGAAGGGCAGTCATGGCAGGCTTCCTGGCAGCCCTGTGATACTGAACATTATATTTTACAGTTTGCTCTGGGTTGTCTGGGTAGAGAGTCGTCGACCTGCGAACCTTAAATGCAAATCTATAGAAGACTGTCTACGATTCTTAAGTGCTGACAGATTGAGAAAAGTCGGCCCATCAGTTTTTCTGGCCTGCTAGTGCAGTTTAGCTTAAGCTTATTATTTAAGTTCTACGGGTTTGTGTGTTTAGTACTTAGCTTCCTATTATTTAGGTGGTTGTTGTTTTATTCCCTTCTGTTTATAAGATCTATCTATATTGTGCTTTGTATGGGTTCCTTGTGATTTGCTGCCTTGCTTTGTTATTGGTCTTGTCTGTGTTTGCCATCTTTAGTTAGTGCCTATATTTTATTTGTGCACTTCAGTTCTTGATGTGGGTAGTTTTACTAACTTTGGTTGTTTTCATTGTTTATGTCCCATCCCACTCATTTCCTCATCCGTTCATTATTTGTTTCACTCTTCCATTCTTTATTGTTGTGTTATCCCTCATAGCTGTGTGTGTCCTCTGCAATCTCTGAGAGTTTGTACTTCCCAGCAATTTCAGTTTTTTGATTTTCTGCTATAATAATAACCTGTTTTATAATTCTCAGCTATTCTTACTAATCATTAGTCAGGAATGAGCAACTACTTTCTAAGCGTGATAGATAAAGTTTGTGTGAAACAGCTTTGACTGTTTGTACCACAGCAAAAACAAATCCACAGCCATGAGTCTGTAACCTAAAACTGAAGTGCCATGTGGCCTAGCTTGGTATTATAATAACGCAGCTGGTCCTGTTGGTGGGTGGGAGGCTAGTGAAGAATGATGTCCTGGGTTTTGCAGTGTTGCAGTTATTATGTTACATAACAGTCATTACATTGGGAGTTTTTGCAGTGATGCATGTGTCATTAACTAATGAGAAAACTTGCATATGAAATTTGTTACTGGAATCTATCATTCAGCATCTGCTTAATCAAAGCAAATAAATCTTTGTTTTTCAGCAGGTTCCCAATACAAGTTTTTTTGTTTTGTTTTGTTTGTTAGGAGTGGTTACTCTTCATCACACAAACCACAGCACACAGCAGCATGTTGATTCTTCCACCATGTGTGTGCTTTTTTTTTCTGTGTTATTTTGATTGCCGGCCAAATGAACTTGAGACATGGCATCCTTCTAATTTTCATTCTCTGAAATAGAAGCTTCTGAGGTCCAATTAGCCAGCAGGGCCATTAGCTTGCCAGTCCGGCCTTGACGAGGCAGCGGGGGCCTTCCGCTGTTTTTCACTGCAGGGCCTAATGATGCTTGTCAGAATCAGCTGATCTTGGAAATACATTATTTCTTAAAACTACAGTCAGAGCTGACAAATAAAAAATAAAAAAGACTAATTTAGGACACGGTTTTAGACGGCGATGGTTATTCATCTTTCTGAAAATACCAATGGTACACATTATTCTGATACGTCTTTCAACCTTTACCGCCAAAACAGCCTCAGCAATTAACACGCTTCCCTTCAGCTACTTCAAAAGCGATTTGGTTTCTTTTGTCTGGTATGAGCATTTAGAAGAAGCTGAAACCAAAGGATTTCTTTTACAAGGCTGTCTTTGTGGGTTTTGGATTAGCATATTTTACGAAGGTCAAGGCTAAAGAGGATGTTTGAAAGGCCTGATTTCTACTTTGGCTTGTCAAAGGTCAGCATGTGATGACAAAGTGCTTGTAGCTGACCTCTGATATGTGGGAAACAGATTCCCGTGAGTCACAACACACACACAAATCATTAAGCTCTTATTAGCTGCATCACTAAAAGCTTTTCACATCAATAGCAGGTCTGGGCTTTGTGCCATACAGCCTCTCCAAACATGCAAGTCTGGCAGATATTTAGGATTTACAGCAGGGATTCAACTCTCAAAGGAAGTAAATGACCAGCTTGAAGATGGACGGAAGCAAAGTGGCCACAAATGAGATAATTGTTGCGTGTTAGAGAACGCTCGGTGAGGACAATGATGGGAGTCGAGGCGTTGATAATTCTTTCAGGTATAAGGCTCCAGTTCACTGTGATCTCTGTATTTTTATCTTCCTCATTCACATTCCAGACGAGATGCTCAGACTGTGTCAAATGGGTAATAATTGCACAGAGCGGAGAGAGTCCCACAGCCAATGTGATGTGACTGAGCCCTGTCCAGCACTAAGGATGGGAGGAGTAGTAGAATACCAACAGTATGCAAACCATAGCTATGTTTCATTGCAGCAACAGATTGCCATTGGGTGATTTCAGATGAAGCTGAGACTCATGTTTTGCGATATTTTCTGTGTAGCTTAACATTTGTGAAAAAATACACAGCCAGTCAAAAGCTACTGATTGTGGGGAAAAAACAATAGCTTTTAATTACAGTATGAGCTCATTTCTGGTCTAAAGTTCAGTATAAACTGGCAGCAATTTATTTTTGCACTACTGGTAGCAGCAAAGAAAAATATATTTCTGTAAGCAAAGCAAATGCCACAGTTAGTCATTTTGAAAAAGGTCTGTGATTTGCACATCCAGCACAGCAGTGGGATCTACTGGTAGTACTTGTTTATGATGCTTGTACTGAAACTCTTTTCCTTTTACCCAAGTGTGTGGACTACATTAATTCCTGGGCAAAACATTTTGCTCTTTGGCTGTTAAATGCTCAGCTAACTTGTCTCCAACTTTGTCTGTCTGCCTTTTGGTACTGATGAGGTGGAGGATTTATCTGAACCTGTTTTGCTCAACGCAGGTGCCTGGAATTGACCCTGATGAGCGAGGTCAGAGTAAACCAAAACGGTACATTTGTGAGTAGATAAAGCAAAGTAATGAGTTCAAATATGCCAAAAGCTTTCCGCTGAACTTCAAAGAGCTGCTGAGTTATATTTGAGACATGTTATTTTAGAAATACTCATAGAAAATGGGAGTTTAATGCATGATGTTCAAAAATGCGACAACCTTTTTCTAGTTCCACCAAATATAGTGTGTTTTGTATCATTAATTTAAACATTATAAACTTTTAATTAAGGCTGGACGCACCACATCCACAGCACTCCAGGTCAACAAAGCCAAAAAAGGTGAGGTAAAAAAGATGCAGAAAATTAAAGAAAATAGTTAAATAAATGGCACCCCTGTGTACTTTTAAATAAACTTCAAAATCTCCATAATGTATTTGAATTACCATACCATGAATACCATGATCTTTCCACTCAATTTACAAGTGATAACATCAGTGCAGTTTCCAATTATTATCATTCATGCAGCTGCTAGCAGTCCCTTAAATTCAACATACATCTGTAAGTAGTACTATCATGCAAGGTTCTGGGATGATAAAGTCTTGGAGTGGGGCATACAAAAACACACTGCAGCACTGCAGCATAAGTCATTGCCACATCTGCAACAGGGAGAAACTTGAATATTCTCTGAGGTTAAGGCAGTAAGCTGATTTACTGTAGAAGAAAGAGCTCTGATAAAACTAGAAGTATCTATGTGGCAGTACTAGTGTTTTTGTTGCCTAAACTAGACAACAACATGATGTACGTGCCCAAGCTTTTCTGTAAATAACTTTTCAAACATTTTCATTTAAAAAGCACTAATAAAATCTACATTAGGAAGCAGGTTGGGGTTTGAGATAGAAAAGTTTCTCACTTTTAACACACACACATTGGGAAATATTTTCCATTTTCTGGAGCTGTGTTACTAGGCAGTAGCATAAGGACCTTTCCCCAGCCACCTCCTCCAGCTCATTCAGGAGAACAACAAGGTGTCTCAAGGCTAGCATGGTCCCTCCAGCTAGAGCAGGGCGATATGGCCAAAAATATTTATCACGATATATATTTGAAAATTTGCGATAATGATATAACCGACGATATAATTGATGCGAGACAAAATACAACTCCACAACATTACTAGCGCAAAAAGACAACCTTCCATTTATTTTCACTTAAACAAGAAGCTGGTTTTTATGTACATTAAAGCTTTATAAAAATGTAACAGTGCAAATGCAAATTCCTTGCTGAAAGTTTAACCAAAAGGCATTTCCAGTAGAAATGGGCTGACATATCCTGAGCATAACCATGTATAATATCCACTGAAGTTAAAAAGAGGTGCTTTGCAACATTAAACTGCAGTGTGCAGTATGCATTTTTCGGACCGTAAGGTGCACGGGATTATAAGGCACATTAAGCGAAACAAAGCAGTCAGATAAATCAAACTTTATTAAACTCATTCTTCTTGCTTCCTCCACTTCTGTACCATTGTTTCATTAATGTTGAATTCTCTGGCAGCTGCTCTATTCCCATGTTGTTGCAGTATATTAATGACTAACCTCGTATTGTGGATGGATTATCTCAGTTGTTCTCCTGACTGAAGTTTGGTCCGTTTACAGCATCCTGCCATGCGATTGCATTTGTCTCTAACCATGAAGAACCTTCACGTTAACTTTTATAAGTGGAAAAGTGTTAGTGTTCGTCCTCCAGCTTCACTGTTTATGTTATGCTAACATAGCTGTGTCGCTAGCGATCACGTAGCACATCATTATATACCAGCTAGCCCAACTTCAGTAACCCTACAAACGTCACTGCTGTTTAGTTTCCTGTCTTCATTTATGTTGGAAGTGATAGCAGAGCTGTACGTTAGATTTTTTTCAGAAATCTCTCAGTCAGAACATGCAATATCATGCTTAGGTAACTAGCGAAACTAGCGAGCTAACTTCCGCTAGCTTCCTGCTAACTTCTAACTCCGTTAAATGTAATAACTTTTGTTTTCATGGATGCCTGGAAGTTAAACTTTATAGTTACACCTGGTAAAGCAGCAATGCTGATCGTTTTATTAAAGATGAAAGAATTTAGACAGTTTTTAACTCTAAGTGACGCTGCAGTGTTGTTTGACCTGAAGCATACGGAGTTTAGGACCCAGATTACTCCCAGATTTAAGAGCATCTTAGTCCGACAAATATGACAATAACAACGGCCGCTTGCATGTTCTGCAAAAAAATGTGCTTTGTTGTGTATCTGACGGACAAACACCAAACCAGTTCCACATCACGGAAGTTGCACCATTTTTACAAACCAATTCTGGTTCATCTGTTTCACTCAACAATCGGCCATGTGCGTATGAAAACAAAGGCACTGCGCATGCGCGTTTTACTCCCATTCTATCGCGATATTTCATTTTCCTATCGTTGCCTAACATTATACCGGTATTACCGTGAACGGTATAATATGGCCCAGCCCTACCTCCAGCATCTCTTGGGGCTACCCCAGGCCTCTTCCTTGTGGACATGTCTATTAGTCTCACCCAAGAGGCATCATAATGAGATTAGAGCAACTTCAAACAGCTTCTTTAGATGTAAAGGAGCAGCGTCTCAACTCTGAGGCCCTCTGAACGACTGAACTTCTCACCTCTTCTCATCTCTAAGAGGGAGGGAAAATTGGACAGCTTCACTTGCAGATTCAGCACCAATCAATCTCTCAGTCTCCTTCTCCGCTCACCCCTCACTCGTGAACAAGATTCCTAAACTCCTCCACTTTGGGCAGCAACTTCCTCAACCGGATTGAGCACTCCATCCTTTTCTGGATGAGAAATATGGCCTCAGCCTAGGAGGTGCTGAGTTACTGCTGGTTCGTACTTGGCAGAAAACAACTCCAATGAAGCCACCAGAGCAATGTCCTCCACGAAAAGCAGTGATGAGATCCTGAGTTTCCTTCACTTAGCTCCACCTAGCAGTGCTGTACATTGTACATGTATTTTAGGGTTTAAGGACTGTAGTCTGGGTGAACTGACCCTTTAATATTTCTTTAAGCTTGCTCCATAAAGCCTTGAGCTCGCAAGAGTTCATTCCAAAATCACTTAAATGGGTTCTTAATTGTTGTACACAGCAGTCATTCAATCACAATTAGATTCTGATCTGCTCAACGTCAACATAATGGTCCCAGCTTTCATTTCAATATTTATTCATTACCGAAAGAAACAGATGACGTGGTGAAGGATTTGTTTCCTCTTCGGTTGGGTCAGGGCAGCAATTAATTCTACCGTGACAAAAAGTGAATATTAAGCAGCTAATTGGTCTTTGCAGAGTGTAGCTGTGATTAAACGACTTGCTGAATCTCAGATGTTATTCAACACCTTAGAGGAGACTGAGACGGAGGAAACTTAAGATGATATTTTAAAGAGAAGATGTAGACAAGATATAAGACTTTCTCATGGTTTTGTCTGTGAACTCTCTCATTTCCTTGGTCTTCAGCACATGATTTTCCTCCCTGGATCCATAGAAGAAACAATCCTTTAACACTGAACCTGTAGCTACTGAAGCACTAACAGCTTCGCTCTAATTCAATATAGTCCTTAGTGTCTCTATTAAATCAGCATTAATTAGTTCATACGACCTGTGGACTAAACAAGCAGGTCGGCAGTTACTGCCAAGGATCATTACAGCAAAATAATTTACTTCTTCCGAGCGTTGGGCTTGGAAGGAAAGTCACAATTCAAATACAGCAGTGCAGGTAAAATATCATGATGCTGAATCAACAGAGGAATGGTGACATTTTGATGCTGTGGCCTGGGACAGATCAGAGGGCTGAGAAATGGTGCAGATTGCCCATAAAACTGCTGAATTTCTCTATGATTGTTTGACCTTTTGTAGGAAAGTGCTGATGGAAAATGAGGTGTTTAACTTATTCTCTGTCAGTCTGAACATTAGTGTCAGCATAGATTGAGTCTGACCTTTGGCGGGCCTGAGCTGCAAAATGACAGAGACCTGACAGTTTTACAGTGTTATCATTTTAAAAGCATCACATTCTTCTTCAAAGAAACTGCAGTGCAAGGTGTCATTACCCAAGGCTTGAGTAAAACCTTGGGCTTAGTGAGATCCTACGTACAACAAAGATGTAAATGTTTTAGATGAACTGGCAATGACAGCATAGAATAAGGAGGAGCAGATAATCACAACAGTTTTCAGAATTTGATGCCATCAGTAAAGCTACAGATATTTTTCTCACAGTCTTAATCTTATTTCTAGCAGCAAACTTGAGTATTTTGGCTATAAAAACATGTGTAGTTTGGCATCAAAGTACTTTTAAAGTTACTCTAATCAATATTTGATATTCAAAAAGAGTTAAGTTTCCCATGTCAATTGTGTTACTTGTTAATTTCATAGTGAAACAACACATCTATGGATTTTTCTAGCATTTATCATCGCACTATTTAACTGGAAAGCAGCAAATAATAATATTACGTTCAATACACACTGATTTCTCATAGATACTCATAAGGTGTGCTTCTCCGTTTACGGCAACGGTGAAGTGGGTTTCTCTCACTCCTATCTCTTTACATGTGATTCTTGTAAAAGTCCCCCTGAAATGTATATTTAAATGCGCTGGGTAACTGTAATGTCTAAGTAGTTTGCCAAAACATCCAGTTTGTAGCCAAACACACAACTTACCTCAGTTTTTCAGTCTTCTGGTGTCACCAGCTCCCATGCTGTTCTTCCAGGATACCACAGCATAGTGCATTGTGCTCACTACAGCTGACCAGCTGTGGTTCAGTCTACAGTAGGGCTGCCACAAATGATTATTTTGATAGTCGACTAGTCACTGATTATTTTTGCGATTAGTCGACTAATCAGATCATGCATCCATTGGACGTAAAAAGTACAGCTTATTGCACCAGCATACATCTGCTCTTATATAACTATCATTAGCTTACAGCTTGAAGTGTTTAAGGTACATGCTAACTAAAAATAAAGACAAGATGATAGTTTAATAAACTTTTAATGAAATTTGCCGATTGTCTCGGTAGAGTTTAATAAACTCAGCCGTCTGCTCTTTTTCCCTAAAATTTAACAGGACATTGGAGTAAAATCTCTACCATCTCACGTCTCTGTTTACAGTTTTTAACTGTGATTCTTATAGCACAATTTCTAAAACTATTAATACTTATAGCAAAACCACTCACTGAGTTTGCAAAACTAAAAGCACAAACACTGCTTTGCACTCAGTTTGCCATTTTGTAACACACACTTTGCAAACCTGTAGTTACAATCCACTGCACAGCACTCTTTTTGCAGAACTGTAAACACAACTCAATGCTTTACACTCAATTCCCAAATGATCAACGCACTCCTAGCAAAACTATATACATTTACGGCCATTATTTATGCTATTTTGCCAACTGTCTGGCACACTGTCACATGTGAAAACTTTTTTAGATAATTAGTTCACTTTGCAATCAGCCTAAGCACTATAATGCAGGTAAGCTCTGTGTGTGGAGTACAATGGAGGAAGCAGGAAGAGTGAGAAGTAGAGGAGGCCAAGCAAGAGGACGTGGAGGTGAAGTAGTAGGATGTAGAGGACGACAAGGACAAGGAGGAACAAGAGGAGGACGAGGAGGGGGGAGAGGACAAGGAGGGGGGAGAGGAAGGGTAAGAAGAGTAAGAAATAGAATTGCTGATGACATCAGAGCTACAATAGGCGACCATGTAATCAACCGTAGAATGACCCTGAGGGAAGCTGGCCAACGGGTTCAACCTAACTTGAGCCGCTACACTGTAGCAAGCATCATAAGGACATTTTGAAATGAGAATCGGTTAGTATAGTCACTTTGCACTAAGATTTGTAGCACTCCCATATGCCAATGAGAAACACTACAATACTGTAATGTAAAAATACTGAAGTTGTTACTTTACAGAATTGCTAGACGACCAGATGCTGGGGGCAGAGGAAGCATGTTCACTGCAGACCAAGAAACCCATATAGTCAATATGGCGATTGCAAATAATCCTATACTTGGAAATAAACACTTGTGTTTGTTTTGATGTGTGTAAATAAACACCAGTACTTGAAGTTTGGATCCCTCCATGTTTACAGACCTATGACAAAAGTATGAGCTCAAACTGACATAGGCTACGTCCACGGGTATTTTTGAAAACGGAGATTTTCCGTTTTCGTTTTAAAAATTAATCCCGTCCACACGTAAAGGCAGAAATGAAGGAAAACGCTGCTAGGAACATGCCAAAGCAACAGGTGGCGATATATTCCTAACCGTGCAGAAATGTTGGCCAATCAGAAGTCTAGAAGCCTCGGTGGGAAAAAGTAAACAAAGCTGGAGCATAGAAGCAGAACCGAGTCGTATGTGTGGAGGGACAGTAACTGTGTGTATATGTAAGCATTTAAACACTGCAGAGAGTACAATTAACAGAAACAATATTGTAGAAATTCATTTCACCGAAACAATAATGTGGCGCACAGTGTGACGTCAAAAAATGCGCACACAGGTATGCACACATGGGTATTCACAGACGCGGACTAAAGCTTTCTTGGCTGCTGCCTCAAAGCACACTGTGCGCTGTCTATCTTGCGTGCTGCACAATATCGTTTATTACTTAGTAAATACTGATATCTATGACTAGCTAGTTTATTGTGATGGTGCTTTGTTTTCTCTATTATTATGTTGCTCTTTGTTGTTTGCTGTCTCCTCTGTTTGTTTGTTTGTTTGTTTGTTTGTTTTTTTTTCTCCATACAGGTGACCCAGGAGTTTTTTTTTTTTTTTTTTTTTTTGATTTGTTTTTTTTGTCTCTCTTCCCCCCCCTTCTCACCGTCTCTTCTCCCCTTTGGTTTTCTTTTTTTTCTCTCCCCCTCTCTCTCTCATTCATTCCCCCTGTCCTATTTATTAAAAAAAAAAAAAAAAAAAAAATGACAAAGGATGAACTGAAGCTCTGCCATCACGTAATGTCGCATACTGCTGTTTCTGATGTCATTTAAGAAAAAACAAAAAAAAAAAAAATGCGCACACCTTTGACGCTGCGTTTTCTGCATTTTTCTCGTCCACACCTAAATGCAAAAACGGAGTTTTCAAAAATATCCACCCTGGCCGGAGTTTTTAAAAATCTCAGTTTTCAGTGACCAAAAACGCCGTTTACGTGTGGACGAAAGGTGCAAACGCATAGAAAAATCTGCGTTTTCAAAAATACCCGGGTACGTGTGGACGTAGCCATAGCCTACTTTGTGCACAGAGAAAGCAAAAGCCAGATGTGTTTTTTATTCATACCATCAGTGTTTAGTTGGTGCATTGTGTGCTTATTAATATGATGGCTTGTGTTAACTGTTGGATACGAAAATACCATTTTTACAAAGGTGTGGAGAGTTAAGCAAGGGTTATTCGCTTTTACAAGGAAACTACAATGTTTTGCTGATTGGGTGAAGGGTTTTCTTATTTGTGTGTAGAGTTTTGCAAAAATAGCCAATAGTTACAAAAAATGTGCTCAAGCCATCAGAAAAAACTGTAATCAGTTTTCTATTTGACGTTTATTCAGCTGTGAAAAACTATAACTTTAATCTCAGCCAAACCGATTTACTCAGGAACAAATAAAACATTAATAATAGCCAAACAATAACATTTTTAAGTTATCCAAGTGACTTGTATATCATGTTTAACCTGAGCAGCGAAAGATTGTGGGGGGGTTTGAAATACTTTTTGCCGGGAGTTCGCTGTTCTCGCCGGATCTAGTGAGCCTTGAACCCCGGCTAGCTATCGAGCTGGTGGGTAACAGACGTCTCCAAAAACGTCGGAGTGCTTTTGCAAATATGTGATGTCCTGATAAACCAAGCAGATATTTGAAGCTTACACAGTTACATTCTCGCCTGAAAATCTGTTAAAAGTTTATTTTGTGACCCAGAAAGAGTAATAAGAATAATATTAAAACTTAGTAGCGGCTGCCATTGTTGGAAACTGGAAATTGGCTGGGCTGCGCTATGAATCCTGGGATAGGTTGGGCCACGCTGGGGAAATGAAGGACGCATTTGTCGACCGCATTTGGAGGCGTCTTCTAATTTGGACAGCCTTCGTCCCGCCGCTGTGATGTAATCGGCCTACAAATGCAGCCTCCGAAGGATGCGGCCCCCTAATTTGGAAACAGCTACGATACCGGAGACTGCTGCTTCTTCTGCAGGGTTTAACGGCAGCTGGCATCCTTGTACATGCAGTGCTGCCATCTTCTGTTTCAGTCCGTTATTACACTCTTAAATCCTACTGCTTATTCCTGCGGCTTTCGGGATCTTTCAAAGCTTCAAACGACGTGTCGCTATTAAATTTGTTGTTGACGATTTTGATAGTCAACATAATTGTGACTAGTTGACGAATCGTGGCAGCCCTAGTGTACAGATTTCTTTGTTTATTTGTTTTTAAATGTAGTAATGTAAAATTATCTGCATGATGGCCAGATGGAAGAACAAAAACATCAAGTGTCCCTTTTTTTTCATGCCATCAGGAGAATCAGCTGATTTCATTTTGTATGCAGAGATGGGAAGTCTTTAGGAAATAGAGCCTGCTCATCTCTTCCCTCGCTGTTGGTTTTCATGTCCTGCATAACGCAGACAACCAGGTACTTGTACTCCACCACATCAACATCCTGCCCCAGGATACACCACGCATAATACTCAATCTGTCCTAATATAAATGACAGACCATGTGTCTCTGTTGCTCTAATAACTTTATTGTTTCGGTTGTTATACAGTATTTTCTAGTTATCTTGTCATCTCTTGCCTTTTCTTTTGCTGCTGCTGTGTGTGTTGCCTCTGTAGGGAATGACTAATGCTAAGAATTTTGATAATGGAAGCAGAAACCTTCTCACCTGCTGTGGAATTGAGGTCAAAGCTTTCAAGATTTCATGAGATGTGTTTTGTGGAGTACACCTGAAATCACATCAGCAGTGCATGGACACCTTTTGACATCGTACATCCCCCAGTTCACCCCAACCCCTCCCTTTCTCGGTGGTCAGTAATGGATGTTTACACGGGAGAAGGAATGGTTTGCTCAGATCATCTCTATTACTGTCAGTAGAGAAGATTGGTGAAGGTGAGACAAGTGTCTGCTGTGACAGCAAGAAGCCCGACCGAGAAAAATGACAGACAGGAAGACAGGAAAAGGAGGAGTGAGGGAAAGAAGAAAAATGAGCTGATGTGAGAGAGACAGAAAGACAGTAAAGAGACAGTGTAGATGGTGTAACAGGAGGAGAGGCACAAGAGGAAATTACATATGCAAAGCAGAAATTTAATCTGAATGGATAATGTTGCCTAAGGCAGTGCAAAATGCATTAAGAGTTAGTGAAGAGCTGGACATCATGTTAATACCAAGGAGTCTGAAGCAGGTTATTAGAATGAGTAGCTGTCAAAGTGTGTATGTGGGCAATTTCCCTTTCATGGGTTTGAGGCCTGAAACCAGTCTGCCAGTACTCCAGCTTTATAAAATAACTCCAACCACCCTGTCATGCAACACCTTCTGAACAGTTTGACTACAGGACTCTTCCAGCCAACACTTAACATTCGAAACAGCTTTTCTAATTATAATTTGTAGCATGGTTAAACTACAACAGCAGTCAAGAGCAGTTTGTGACTTCACATCATGAATGGAAAGTGCCGGGATCTGGTCTGCGAATCCACAATAATCTAAGTAACACTGCTAGGTAAGTGACAAACCAAACCAATCATATAGCCCTCTTGGCAGAGGTGGCACGCATGCCTTAGGTGAACACTATTACAATGGACCTCTATAGAAGTCAGTGATATAAAACCTTTGTGTGCCGTACTTGTGTTTATTCTCTTTTAGCTATTTTTAACACATCAGTGAGACCATTTCAATGAATCCAGCACTATTCTGTTTATCTGTAGTCTTCTTCACACGTTCAACCATATTTTAATCAAATACTATAACTCTTCACCTCACCCTTGCTGTCACTAATGGCCCAGCAGCAATATATGCAGTTATTACTAAGAATGCATTGAACAATCATCCATCCATACCTTCAGAATGAAATGATTCCCTTCCTCTCTGTGATATTAAGTGCATGAGTTTTGTTGGTGAACAGAGGCTAAGGCTGAGACTCTACAGACCTATTGCTACACTAAATAAGCCAAGTGATATGGGGATTTTTTTCTTGCTCACTTGGCAGAGCTGGGAGAATTTCTATCTGACTACTAGAAACTAGAGGTTTGAATGTCACTTACTTAATTTGAGTGGAGCCAGCAATTTACTTTGCACAGACAAAGAACCTTAGTACTGTGGTCCAGTGTTGACATTTCAGGTGGTTTAGATAAATAGCAAGACAGGACGCGCGTTATTTATTCATGTGCAGGATTAATGATGTTAAGGCATATTTTGACCCAAGCCACAAGTTTTTCCTAAACCTAACTAAGTAGATTTTGGTGCCCTAAACTTAATGAAAGTAGTAATGTAAAAATAGCTACTTTCAGGTGCTTTTTACTATAGAAAAGGAAGAAAAAAAAGGATGCAGAAGTAGGACACCATGGACACAATAAAGATTCAGTAAAGAGCACTATAGGAAGGTTTCAGGAAAGAGGAAAACAAAATCTACCAAGGCAAAGAGGAGACCAACGAAAGAGCAAAAAAGAACTGGTGGTCAATAACATGGAAAAGATAATTGGAAAGCCGGAGCTATTTATACATATGGGGGCTGACTGGAACCAGGTGGAAAAAATTACAGTGGGGCAGACAGTTAAAAAGGTAGGAAACAAGACAAAGGGAGGGAGCAAGAACAAAGACACAAGATTAGTAATATAAATATATTTCTAACTTAGTGCATATGTACCTTGTATTTATATATCAGAATAAAATAGGAAAGCAAAGGATAATAAATTCAAATTATTTCCCAAATGGAAAACTAACCATGGCCTCCTGATAGACAACCTTGAGATTTACTCCACCAACAGACGTTCAGTCTCCAAATACAGATTTTATTGCTCCTTAAAAGATGAATGCTGTCACAATATTGCTTCAGCTGTTGTTTAAAGGCAGTTACACACCCTTTCAACCATTCAGAAAAAAACAGTAAGGCCTGTGTTGAAGAAACCTGTGACATTAGTTGTGTCCCACAAGCCAGTTTCTTGTCCTTACCCCATCCAGTGACAACTGAAGTTTTCTCTCTTATCAGCTTGTGGGAGCAAATCTTTTTGTAGCCATAACTTGACTTGAAAGTATTTGCTACATCAAAAACCACTGTTCCACTTCCACTTCTGTCGTTCTGTGGACACTGTCCTCTTAGCGGGTTTATAACCTGGTCTTGTCCAAATCCACCAGTCTTTTCAGGGTGCTCAGTAACCTGTGGACAATCACTTTCCTAATAGCAGGTTTGGTCCACTCACCAACTTCTTGTCCTTTCACACTTTCTGGGCAGCTTCTCTCTTTTAGCAGAGTTTTGTTTCAGATGAGAGCAACCGCCAGTCACAGCTGACAGGCTGGAGATGCTCAGAGGTTGTTAGGACTTTGAAGCCTCCTGCTGCGAACCTCAGGGTCTAATATCACGCTTCACAACACTCAACAGGCGCCCCAGCTGGATACAAACCTCAAAAATCAGTCAGTCAAACAGGCAGTCACCCGCTCAGTCATTCACTCAGCCCTGCAGTGAAGCTCAGGGCTAATGTCATGCTCCACAACACTCTCAGCATCCCGCTGCCATGAAAATAGCCAGTTATTTCATTCATCAGTCAGTAAAACAATGATATTAAGTCAAGCTGGTGAACTATCATCCTAAAGCACTGAAAACAGCTTTTCCCAATTCAAAAAGCAAAATATGGACTGTAATTTACACAGGGAAAAGACCATTTATTTCCATAGAAGATAAAGATAAAATAACTTCTTTATATAGGATAGTTTATAATTGTATATATATTTCACAGATAGAGATCTTTCAACACATGAAAGAGTTTCTAAACTACACTTGTTTTCTTACCTACTGCTCCATGAATCCATCTCAGCACGAATCCATCTTAACTACAATTTGAGGTCAAGAAGACCTGTTTTAAATGTGAAATGTTTGTTAGTACCAAATAGGCTGCTCTGAATCTTTTAGAAACTGCTGATCTACGGTGGTTTTCCCACAACTTTCTCAAAAAAAAAGAGAAAATGTCCAGTGAGCAGCAGTTCTTTGGGTGAAATTGCCTTGTTGTCAGAGGTCAGAGTTCTTTGAGCTAATAGAAAGGCAACAATAACTCTAATAACCTCTCATTACAACTAAGAAATGTGGTAGAGCCTTGTAGCAGATGGGTTACACCATCAAAAGACCATACGGATGCCAGTCTGGACAGATAAGAATGGAAAACAGAGGCTATAACTCACATAGGCTCATTAAAAAATAAGAATAAGATAAGACTGAAACCATTGCCTGCTCTAAGTCTCTATTTCTGTTGTAACATTTGGATGATCTGGTCCGAATTTGGCATAAAAACATGAAAGTAGGACCCATCCTGCTTGTATTACCAGTTTTGGCTAATGGTGGTGGTGTACTGGTGTCTTAGCACACTCAGGACCCCTTAGTCCAAACAAGCATTATTTAAATGCCACATCTTTACTGATAATTATTGCTGTTCAATCCTTTATGACAACAGTCTACCAATCTTGTGATGGATAGGACGCCATGACACAAAGCTCAAATAATCCACCGTTACCAGATCTGAGTTCAATAGAGCACATTCGGGGTGTGGAGGAATCAGAGATTCAGCTGACAAATCTGCAGAAACTGCAACAGCGATATAAATAAGCCAGCTCTGAAGGCTAAATGGGGTCCAAGCCAGGACTATCAAGCTGTGCCTAACCAAATGGCTAGTGAGAGTATAAATTCAGAAAACTTTGGCTTCATTCCAGAGAAAAGATAAGTGGAAATACATTTGTCTGTCCTCAATAGACATTTTAATTTATCTGATCTCATTGTCCCCACAAGCTCTTTAAATAGACAGGCCTAGTTAATGGTAAATGATTGGATTTATCTAGTGCTTTTATCCAAAATGCTTTACAATTTGCTTCGTATTCACTCACACTCACGCAGCTCAATATGCTTAAATGACTATTGGGTGCAGTGTCTTGCCCAAGGACACTTTGACAAGTGGATGAAAGGAACTCGCGATCGAACCTCCAACCTTGAGCTATAACAGACCATCCGCCCGCTGAATATAGATCAGTTAGTTTCTCAAGCAACAATTAGTCTTTGCAGGACTTGCTGTTTATGAAAATAAATTTTTAGTCCTAATAGGTTCAGACTAAATCTGCATGTAAAAAAAAAAAAAGCACCTATATGCCCATGTGCCCCTGCTTGTAATCAATTCCTGAATGCTTAAGAAGGTAAAGAATGTGTTTAGTATTTCAAGCATACTTGCACAAACAAGCTTAACCTGACTTGTTCATGCAGCTTAGTTATTCAAAGAGAACGCATACTGAAACTGTAAGAGCAGTGATGTACTTTTGTTTACTATCTCATGATGCTCATGGAAAGCATATGATAGTTTGCTGTGGTACTGTATGAAGAAGTGAAGCGTGGCAGAGAAGCATGTGAAGGTGGTGCAGGACATGTACTGTATGAGGAGAGTGAGACAGTGGTGAGGTGTGCGGTAGGAGTGAAAGATGGGTTCAAGGTGGGGGATCAGCTCTGAGCCCCGTGTTTGAAGAGTTGATGGACAGGCTGACAGATAAGGTCAGGCAGGAGTCTCCGTGTATTGAAAGTGTGAGTAGGGATCAGATGGGAGAGAGCCTGGAGAGGTGGAGGTATGCTGAAGTATAAGAAAAGAAAGAAAAAAAATGTGTGTGTGAATGAGATGAAGGTGTCACAGTGAAGATGCAAGAAGTAGAGAGCGTTCAGTCAGGGTGGAGTGGATGGAGATGGTTGTCAGGGGTGATTTGTGATGAAAAGCAGCAAGAGTGAAAGGGGAAATTTGCTAGAAGGTAGTGAGACCTGCAATAATACCTGGTTTTGAAGACAATAGCACTAACAAAAAGATAGGAGGTGGAGTTGGCAGAGCTTGAGATGTTGGGCAAAGATGGAGTGAAAAGGAAAGGTAAGATGGAGGAATATGATCTACTGTGGTGCCCATAAAGGAAGTAGCTGATAGAAGATTTCATGCTGATCATCATGCCTCTTCTCTGCCTAGCTAGAAACAGCTTATCAGCGGTTAAATCTCTACCACTCACTCTCCCACCACCAACACACTCATGAGAAATTCTGTAAAACTATTGCAACATCTTATTTTCCCTGTGGAAAACATCAAAATGCTGAAGCACCTTACCAACTCCATATCTGTTTTTATCTTTTTCTGCCCTGAATGTCTCAGGCAAAAAGCATTCAGCTTAAAAGAGAGTTTAATCCAAACAGCTAAATATAAAAGTACATAGATAATAAAAATGGAAAAAATAGATGACGCTGTTGTGGCTGCAGATACACATGTTAATGCTGACTCCTTTAAACCTCAATTCAGGATGCCAGTCCCCTTTACATCAAGAGAAATGAAAGTATTTTGCACACTGTGAGATAAGCTTTGAATCAACATGACATTTCAGCCAAGCACCAGAAACTCTGTCACATTACCTGATCTCAGACAACAAGAAAAGTAATTGTATATCCTTCATATAGTTGAGAAAGCTTAGAGAGCTTTGCTGTCTCTTATCTTGAAAGAGCTGTTAGTGTGTCATGCAAGATAAACCAAACGCTGCTTCTTACTGTAAGTGAAGTCAATGCACACCATTCTCATGTATATTTTTGCACCTCTGGACAGTGGATGATTAAATCTGATATGATTGAAGATCTGAACCACAGCTTTAACAAATAAAAGAGCATTTCCATGTCTGAAGCCTTTCAGATTAAATCAGATACGTTTGTAGACCTGCAGCCAATTTTAGACATTTCCCTGTTTAGACTGTTTGAATAAATTCAATAGATACTAATAGTCTTCAGAAAATAGTTTTTAATAGTATACAAAAGGAATGATAACTTTTTAGACAAACAGGAAAACACGTCTAGTATCGATATAACAGAGGTCATCTCAGCGGCAAAAATAAATAAATTAGAAATACTTAAATAGTCCTTTTCACCTTCCCTGAGTCAGCTGGATTACATCCTGTTTGGGTAATGCGCTAATAAGCTAATGAATGGTTTACAAGCTGCATTGGTAATTCATTCAGATATTAACAGGGATGCTAATTTTAAAGAGCTACAGACATACTTAAAAACTACTCTACTGAATCCTTTAAGCAGCCAAAGCCTTAAAAACTAATAACTTAATGCTTTAGGACAATTTAAAGGGTTGAGATACAAATTAAATAACTACATGCAATGCACAATTTTCAGTCACATAGCGACTCACTACCTTGGCAGGCAAATCATCACTCCATCATGATGGCCAGTAGTGGACATTTGGTAGTACTGTTCTTCTCACCTGTGGAGCCGAGACTACTTGAATCATCTATCCGTGGAGGAAAAACAAATACATGAAGAGAAACGACAAATTTTGTGGAGTTATGCTCTATATTCTGCCACAAAAGCTTTATTTAAATCCCTTAAAGTAGTTACTATGTATTTTCGTCTTGTAGAGAATCTCTCTTCTTATACTGCATCCAAAAGGAAAGTACAGACAGCTACATGTATTTCCTATTTGGATGGGTAAATAATGCTGCCGTGTGAGAGGTGAAGAACAACAAATTGTTCATGATTAAAGCAAAGGTAAGCGCTATATGGCTAGCTTAAGCAAACTACCACAAATAAATCTTTAAAATTTTGTTCACTTTGGCTCATAAGAAGCAGTGTTATGTTCACTGGGGTTGTAAAAAGCAGGGATTGACTTGACTTTAACCTCTTAAGCCCCAAGCCTAACTGATCTCCTCCTGCCTTTTGCCCCCGTATCAGGGGGCGTTGAGGCTTAAGAGGTTAAAGTGATTAAAGCGGGATTTATGCTGCTGTGTTAAACTTACACCATAGGTATAACTTAACCACAAATTCTTCTGAAATCTACGCCTTACCTTTCTGGGTAACCTGAGGTGAACTTCCCTAGAAATACTGAAATTACAATGACTGTGGCCCCTTCAGTACCTTTCTTTCCCTGTATTTCCGGTTACTTCTTCTTCTGCAATCATTTTTCAAATTGAGTGCAACAAAAAAACAAAGCAAAATTTCAGAGCAACAAACAAATATGAATGTTGGTAACGGCCTCAGTTACTTCAGATGGGTACATCAGGCTCTACATAGATTCAGCACAGAAGTACAAATTATGCTCAGTACTCACCTTAACAGCACCTGGACCCGTAAACATGGACAAACGCTGTTTCAGCTGTGTGGTATATTGGAGACATGACTTGAAGAAGAAAGCCTCCTGTAGGAGCAACTGTGGGACAAACACGCATGAATTCCTAAGCCCATGCATGCGTGTGTTGGCATACTGTGTGTCTGGTTTGCTGTGCTTCTGTCTCCTATTCTGTCTGGTAACAGTATTTTTTTCCTTGCAATAATCCACTGTACATGTCGACTGATGATAAGATTGTGGCAGAAATGAATTGAATTCCTCCAGAATAATTTCATCCATTCCCGGCTCTGCTGGCTGCCCACCCATACAGCTCTCAGTCTATCTGGCTTCTTTTCAGTCCTCCTGCATGTCTGCTCCCCATGTTAACCAGCCAATATTCTGGGTAATTGAGCTATTTTGGATAAATGTTTTTTCTTCTCTGCAATATGGCATAGCTGTACTGATAGTGAGGGGGAACTGTAAAGTAGCAGCAGTGACTGTAACGAGGAACAACATCAACAGTTTAAAAAGCATCGTGCAATTAAAAGTTAATCCACATTTAATGTATGCAACATTAGACACACTCACTTCTTTCTCTGCATTGAATGTTGAGACACAGAGAGGGAGATTACAGCCAACATTCAGGTGGGTCTGCATGGGTAATTCCTTACCAATGTTAAGCTGTTGCTCTCAATAATGGATGATTTGTTCTCAGATTTTTAATGAAGATGGTAAATTGAAATGCTATTTTGGGGTTAGTGAAAACCTATTTCCCTCCTTTTCTCAAATGAGGTCATTAATGAATTAAAATAGCGAGACGCAGGTGAAATCAAAGTAGGCTACAACCTAATGATTTATATCTCCTGTATTAGAATATATTACATTAACTGCATGTTGCTGTGAAGGTATTTATAGGAAAGGAGAAAAGTACGTATATCAGGTTATGAGAAATTGTAATATTCAATATTTATAATGATGCAGAGCTTCCTGAAAAATCATAAGATGATAACAGTTATATTTTTTATGTAATTCTCCTGAAGAGAAACTGTGTCACTTTGTGTTCATACAGTGCATTCGCAAAGTATTCAGTCTTTCACATTTTGTCATGTCACAGGCTTATTCTAAAATAAATTAAATACATTTCCCCCTTTAAAAATCTAAACAATACCCCACCAAAGTCAAACATGTTTGCTTGAAATTCTTGCAAATTTATTAAAACATGCAATAAAATATAACATGTACATAAGTATTCTCTGCCTCTGCTCAATAATGTGTTCAGCTCCTTTGGTAGTAATTGCAGATTCAAGTCTTTTTGAGTACAATCTACAAGCTTGGCACGCTTATTTTTGAGAAGTTCCTCCCAATCTTTAAACTCCAGGTTGGGCGGAGAGTGTTGGTGTCATAGACATGTTCAAATCTCTCCAGAGAGGTTTAGTCGGGTTCAAGTCTGGGCTGTGGTTGGATCACTCGAGGAAATTCACAGGGTGGCTTAAAAGCCACTCCTTTGTTATCCTGACTGTGTTCTCAGGGGCTGTTGTCCGGTTGGTAAATGAACCTTCACCCATTTCCAGGTCCTCTGGAGTCCTCTGGAGCAGGTTATCATCAAGGATGTCTTTGTATATTGTTGCATTCATCTTTCCCTTGACCATGACTGAACAAAACCTTTTTTAAATTTTACTAACTTAAGTTATACTTCTGTCACCAGCTCTCATATTTCAGTTGAGGATTCTTCAAATGCCATATATTTTTCCTTCAATGTTGATGGCAACACATATTTGTAAAAAGAACCTTAATTTTAAGTAATATTCAAGTACATATATATGTTTTTATATACAACATAGCAAGCCAGCTGACAATGCATACAGGGTGAGTGAGCACACCAGAGAGTTTAGTGGAGAAAGGGATGAGCAAAGACGTAAATGTATCTCAGAATTGCTTGTGGGAATGAGCTACACACAATAAAAAGCACAGGCAGGTGCTAGAATACACAGAAGAAATAGAAAATTCTGAAGATGGCCTGAGAGCAATAGACAACCACTATGGGTAACATAAGAGTCTGGCAAAAAGTGGCTGGAAAAGCTGGGGTAGAAAGAACTGCAGGAGCAGGAAATACAAGCAAAGACACACAATGATAAAATGTTTGTGTGGGAGACAGAGAGAAAAAACACACAATATTCTGACGTTAAATCATACTTTTGGTCATTTAGTTCCCTTTTGTCACTGTCAGAAACAAAGGATGACATTTTGTTTATTTATTTATGGAAACAATAAATAAACAAACCAACTGGATTAACATTATTGTATTAACTAAGAGAAAACTATCAACAAATTATTCTATTAAATTCCAGCATCACAAAGAATTAATTCTGCTTTGCTCAGTCTTTCTGCTTTGTAATTTTGATATTTGTTTGTTTAGGATTACAAATGCATGGATTAGACTGTGACATGTTGGCTTTATTACAATGTGAGAAGTTTTTACTCTGTGGTGTGTAAGAGCTGCTGTCTGTTGCTGTGTAATCCATCAGTAAGCAATGTTAATTCCTGGAAGAGATGAACTGCGGTGAACCAACCAAAACCTCAACTGTCAGATGTTTCTCGGAGGTTGCTGCCAATCACATCAGCTTTGTTCGAAAACAACAAAATCCACCTCAAACGCTCGGAAAGACAAACCAACAGGATTAGCGAAGCTGCCGTCTGCAGCTGGCTAATATCAGTGTTTCGAGGATAAAACAGAGGAAAGTTATACCAAGATCACTTCTAAAGCCTTTTGGATCTCCTGTCTTTTGTGGCCTGGTTTCGTAAGTCCGGGCTTACAAATCACCTTCAGGCTGTTTTTAACAATATCATGTTAAAGCAATATACATATTTATAGCAGCAGCCAGGAGCAGTTGTACAAGGTGAGGGAAGGTCAGGGAAGATAATGCAGTCATGTTTAGTGATATGGTCAGCCTCACCTCCAACAATCACAGAGCTACTTCAGTTTCATATATGAGGAAACGTTTTGTTTGTAAAATATTTATTGTTTTTTTTTTTCAGTTGAGTATTACCTTTGCTTAGGTTGTGTTTTTCCTAGTCTGCCTGTCATTAGGTCTCCCACGTTTTTTGTCAGTTTGGTCTGTCGGGTTTGTGCTGTAGTGTCCCAGTGTTTAAGCTTCCTCTTTTATTTTGATAGTCTCTCGCCTCGTCTATTTTGCTTCCCTTCTTACTCATTAATTACTCAGCTCCCCTCTTGCTCAGTTTTCCTTATTTGTTGTGTCATCCTGTTTGTTTGCCTGAGTGTTTTCGCTGTGTATTACATGCATTGAATTTCTTCAGCCACCTGGATTTGCAGAAGCCATCCTGAAAACATCCATAAAATCATTCCATGGCAAGTAATTAAAGCTGTTTGGGTCTTTAACAAAGCTTTAGGTTCTTATTTATGATAAAATTCACAAAAGACATGAAAGGCACAAACTGGAAGATGATTATTCTTTGGAAACCCGTATTAAAGCTGTTCACTGCTGACATTTAGGTTGGATGTATTGAACTTAATCTTCTTGTTTGGTGAGCATAAATGAGTAATATCATGTGTCAGGATCCTTGTCATTATTGCTCTGCTATTTACTCTGCAAAGTAAATAAACTCAAATTTCATGCTCAGCAAGCATCTGACATTTAAAAGCAAAGTCTGGAGCAGACCGGAGCTTTGCACCATATTTTCTTTCAGAAATTGGTTGGAGACAGGGAGCCACTTTTCATCATACATTGTTGATATGCCTCTTTGTATTTTGGAATATAGTGTTAAAAGACCATCAAATCTAGATGCACTATTCATAGGAAAATATTGTTGGTACCAAGAAAAGAAAAATGGTTTCATTGTTATGTGGGAGGTTTGGGAGAACTTAAAAGGCAAAAATAAAGTATCATCTTTACAATTATTGTAATAATAATTGTTATCATAAGATTAGGGTTGTGCATAATACCAGGAGTTACAGTTATACCCCTCTTATATCCTTATATGCCACTAAAAAACTCAGAAACCACATTTCCTTGGCATTATAATTAAATAATACATTTTAGAAAGTTGTTAAAAATGTAAACATTAAAAATCTTTCATTTGAAACATTATTAATATATTTGTTATAAAGTATTAAACTCAGTATGTGCTCCTGGTGCTCTCTACCTACACCTACACCGTCACATAAAAAGATGTGAGCAGAATAGAAATAAAAAAATCACAATTGTTTTGTTTGTGTCTGTAGATGAAGCATCAAGTTCCCCAGACAAACTGGAATAATGATTGCTGGCTTGTTGTTTGGGTTAGTAATACATCCCCTTAAAGACGGTGTTCACTCTGCAGGCTTGCAAAGATTTCACATATGACTTTCTAAAGAGATTAGATTTTCCCCAGACTCCTTCCTGGTTCACCTTCATTTTTTTAAAGTGACTGGGCATCACATTCAACCTCCCACTCAAGCTCGAGGCAGCCAGGTGCCCCAAAAGTCATAGGTGCGGTGAAATCTTTTGGTGATTGGATTAGCTGCAGATTTGCTGGGGCATTATCAACCAGTATGCCAGACTATACTGTATAAACACACAGTATGAAAAGTAAATGTTAGGCTGCCACTGCAGAAGTAACAATGCATACACACTTAAACAGTGTCCAAATAGCCATTGCTGTAGTGTCCACATTACATTTCTACATCAACCACTAAAAAACATTGTCCACACCAAAAGATTCAATAAAATGTGGATTTTTCTGTCAGAATCTACTTTTCTTGTTTTCCTATAGGAGGGTTCATTGTGTTAGCAGTGTGCAGAGGCAAGAAACAGTTGTTCATCCTACACTGTGTGAAACAGCAAAATGAACATGAGTGTTCAATCATGACACTGAAGCTAATCACAGGTTATAAAGTGCTTTGAAGCACTACAAATCACAAGTTATCATTAATCAGTTAGTGTTAATAAGGCCTGCCATATGTTGCCTTTCACACCATTTTTTTTAAATATATGACCCACATGACATTTTACCCCCCTGTGCCTGAATTCTGCTTCATTAAATTGTGGGAACTTATTGAGTTCACATTAATGAGCTTGCAACCTGTACTGGGAGGTCAAGTTTCTGATCTATGAACCTGTTAAACTAATCTACTTTAAAGTCCCCTGCTGCGTAAAGTACAGTTTTACAGACAAGTGCTTTTTTTATTTTAATCATTATTTTGATTTACTGCACTTTGTATATAATTCACCATTCATGGAATATATTTCTGAAAGAATCCTTAGTTTGCTTTCAATAACTAAAAGTTTTGCATAGTACTGAATTTCTAGCCAGGAAAAAAAAAGACAGAAATTATTACATCAAAGTGTGTTGGCAGCCAACACTGTGACTCTTGGGCTATTGAATGCCAGTTGGAAACTTTTTGTACTGTTCTGCCAAAGTAAAATCTGTAACATGAATAAATTAATTATCTCTTGGTAAAACTGGAACAAGGCTGCCTGAGGATTCACAAATGCACTGTAATGCATGGAAACTGAATGAGTTGTGAAAATAATAATAATAATTTTAAAAAAGAAAGGGGGGGGGGCATTTAAATCACACTTTGGACTTTTGTGAATGAAATATTCAAGTTCTTCACTAACATAAACTACACAATTTGTTGAGAACAAAATGATGAATCAGGCTTCACTTAGAACCAAATTACACACAAAATCAACGTTGAGATGACTTTTATGTCATGTGTAGATCATGTCTTTCTCTCTTTTTAAGTCTAGGATGGTTTGGAGTTGTTTTCAGCTCCCGTTTGTCAGCTGTCACACTTGTGTCTCATTGGTCTCATCATCTGCTGATATTTAAGGAAAAGCTTCACCACCCAGTCTCTCGGAGACAGTACTCCACAGCAGACTGGTAATTGGGCTCTTTCATAGTTCTTGTACAATTGTGCAGCCAAAGGACAAACTACCTGCAACTCCTACTCACCTGTCCCCACTGAGCTAGTCCATATCTTCTGGAAGTCCTTGGCTAAAGACACACATCACCAGCCTACTTGCCTGTCCACCCACCAACGATTCCAGCAACCCACAGAGATTTGACCAGTGGCTCTCTGCACCACCTTCTCCTCCCTCTACCCAAGTAAGCACCATCACTAGTACTCATAAACATGAGCTGGAACCTTTTATAAGTGCCTCATCTCTAGATTCAGTGAGGACCGACACGCTTCTCTCCCAGAGTAACCCCTCTGAGTTGTCATCTTTGTTCCTCTGGACCCTCCCTGTTGCACAATTCTTCTGTTTTTGCTCAGTGACAAAACAGTCACACCACTATACTTGTGGGCTCTAATTATAGAAAGTAATCACAGATTTAGTTGCACGTTGTGAGCAGTTCAAACATCGGCTTTATACAGTATCTCACATGAGAGAAATAAAATTAAAGAAAAAAAAAGCCAAAAAATATATAGAAGTGTTTTTTCCATGTCCTATACATTTTATTTAGAAATTTTTTTCTAATGGTCCTCGATTTGGAGTTTGTGGATTTTAAAAAAATGTTTTTTTAATATTCTTTATTTGACTCCATGTTTATTTACATCTTCATGTCCCTTAGCATTTTCTAGTTCTTAGTTTCACTTATGGTTTGCATTGGAGTTTACTCTCCAATAGTTAACTATTGGAGAGTAAACTTAACATGGGGAAAAGGCACTTAACATGCCTTTTCCCCATGTTAAGTTTCCTTTTGTCTGTGAGTTTCCCAGTGAAGTTATTGTTACTTACTTCCTGTTTTGCTGCCAGTTTGTTGTCTGTGTCTTCCTCCTCTGTGATTATGTTGATTATGTGCACCTGTGTCTTGTTTGCTCCTTGCTGTGTCTAATCCCTATTAACCCTCTGTGAATATATATAGTATATTTAATCATATAGCTGTGAGTGTATTGCAGGCTCAAACAAAGAACTATGTTCTTACTGCAAGGAGACAGTGGGAAATAGACTAATTAAAACCTTAAAATTATAGGTTGCCTCGATGGAACTAGACAAAAAGAAAGAACCAACACAAAAGAGTGAAGCATAAATATGCACTAAATTTCCAGCATTATGTAGCATATGCATTATTGGTGAGGCAGCAGTTCTATGACGTGACCTTCGTGTGACGGAAAACTTTCAGCCCCTTTCCGCTAGTACCTTTTATGGCTCGGCTCAGCTCGACTCAGTTTTTACGGTTTACTTAGTAATGACATAGTAAGGCTACATCCAGATGACCAGAATCAACTTTTTGGGACTACTTGGTCTGGGTTCAAGTGATCTGAAGAGATCGAAAAATGTGATGTGAACAGACTGCATGGTACCGATTGGCCAGTCAGTGGCCGAACACACCGAACAGCAGGTATACCACAACGCCAGAACTCAACGTCCTCCTTTGTTGTGTTTGTGTCAAATGCAAATGACAGGGATTTCTGGACTTGCTTTAATGACCCCATGCACATGTACTGAGTTGTTTGGAAAATGACCAAACCTGTTTTACATCTGACTGCGCTTTTGTATCGCCAACAATTCAAAGTGTGTTTAGCTGTATTTGTCACTTCACTGTCATGGCTAAAACCACCTCCCAGTGCCTGACATGCATCTATCTGGTACTTTTAAGGCAGCCTTGTATTGTTTTCCTAGGAGGTTTAACATGTCACTGCTGCCCTGACACTGCTATATGTTTGATAGCCTGCAGTTAGCATCACTTTGTACCTCCTGCATTTAGGAAATCTGTCATGAAATCGACTCTGGCAGGCCATTGCGTAATTACAGGTCTAAGCTTCCAACACAAGTAGAAAAGCCTTAAAGGGTGTCAGTGTACAAAGGAACACTGGTCACAATAACTGTGGCTTGAGTTGTTGTGGATTTAAGTGTTCTATAACAATATGGGACATGGCGTATTTATTCATACAAGTGTTGGGATGTTAAAATGTAAATACAAACAGAATGCAGTGATTTGCATACTATAACACAAAATATCAAATATTTGAATATGAGACAGCTGACTACTTTACAAAATGTGATCAAAAGATTGCAGGGATGGGATTGGCCTATGAAGATCTTCTAAAGATGATCAACAATTCAGGATCATCATCTTATGCCACTCTCAAACATTTGCATGGTTAATATTTTGTTCCCTTACACTTTCCTCCAATATGTCGAAACAGTGACCCATCAAATCAGAAATACATTTTCTGTTTGTGTAAAAATACTCAAATACAGCACAAGCCATTTCCACCAAATATTCTCCTTGGGAAATTTCATCAGAATCATCCATTTACAGTCTCACCCTGGGAGATCCATTCATTACTTACTTCTAAGTAGACTTAGAGATAAGGCAAATATCCATTCATAAAATGCAAAAGTTTATAGTAAAGACTTGAATTTTCTCTGAAGCTTGCTCCTCTTTTCTAGTGCACAGTAGCTCGATCTTAGCCTCAGTCTGAAAGGAACTCTGAGTGTCTCTTTTTGTTGTTGTTGTTCCAGCCAACTGGCCGGCCGGTCAGGCAGCAGGCCTCCAACAGGCTGCAGCTGCTGCTGTGAATATAAAGCAAAGTCAGAGTGCATTGATCACCAGCTTGTTCCATCTGGTTCTCAACATAAATACAAGTGTGGGAAGAACAAGGAAGCAGGAGTTCAGCAATAACTTATATCATTCAGCAGTAAACTGACTCATGTCAGAGTGACTTTTGAGTCTAAAACTAATAGCTTTTCTCTGTTTGAGATCAATCAGGATACTGTAGCAAAATTAAAGCCTTCTGTTTGTTATTAATATTAATTCAGCAAATGACAAGGAATTTCTAATAGCCTAATAAATTCTAAGTAAGGATTTTCTCAAGCATTTACACTTCATGAATAGTCAGCTTTCTCACTATCAATCAAAAGTATTCCCAAATCACACAGATCAAAACCATCATTACATCACTCAGTCAAACTTTGTTGCTCCCCATATTTCCATTTGCCACTCTGCTCAGTTCAGCATGTTTTGAGCTCTAAGAAGTCCCAAGCTAACATGGCCCCTTGGGGTCTGCATGGGGACACAGTGGGTAGAAGCAGATAGCCCTCAGTGAGCCCATGGTGGAAAAGAAAAAAGAAGTACTTTTAGCTGCTCCCTTACTTGCAAGGGGTTACCATAGTAGGTAGCACCACCTATTTGATTTAGCTAATTTTATTTTTTTTTTTTTACAACAGATACCCATCCTTTGTGGGTTTTCTATATAGGAGTCCCAAAGAATAAAACTGATGTGGCCCCTGTGGAGGCACATCTACTTGAGCATATATGGGATAGATTGCCCACCTCATACAGCCCCACAGTTCACCCACACCTATCTGCTGTGGGCCTGCATGGACATGTTTGCTGGGTCAGTTGCTGATTAAGTGTTAAATGAGATAAATGGTGGGAATACTTTATTTAATCTAGGAGTCTTTTACTCGTTTAGTTTGGTTCATTTGGCAAAGTGAGAGTGAAGTCGTTTTACTGCAGGGGCAGCAATTAACAGATACACCTGCAAATTCAATTTAATTTCCCCTTTTAAGAGAATTGCTGTGTAGTTTGACAAACATGAGAACTAAAGAGACAGGTAATGATATTTTACAGCTAGCAAGCTTAGAAATCTCACTAGGAGTTTACCACGTTTACTGGGATCTCATTGGTGTATTCGAACTGTTGGCTAAATCGCAGAGTAAATTTGCAGAGTCAGGACTAATAGACACACTGTCCTAAGTGGATATATGATTTGACAAGTCCTGCTTGGAGACATAAGCATTCGAGTCAGTCTATACTACCATTTCCAATATATCCAGGCAGCTACTGAGAGATTTCCAGATGACAGAAAGGGAGATTGTTGCAACAGCTGAAAGGATGAGATGTTCTACAATAAACTCTGAAACTCTGGAATCACTGCCATTTCATCTATTTCATTTTCTTCATATACTAGCATTGATGCTAACGCTGTCTTTTTTTTCATCTTAAACAAAGACTGCAGCAAGCCTTAAGTGTCAACATTAATAGTTTTGAGGTTGTTTTGACATCACAGCTCCCACAAACAATGGCCAGCATGTTAACCAAGAAGCTTAATGTAACCATAACATTTGGCACACACATGCATGTAACATAATGTTAGGATACATTCTAATTGTTTGGGATTTTTTATCCTCTTGATTTTTTTTTTAAATTTATCTTATACTAGGTTTTAGGTCTTTAAAGATTTTCAGCTGTACTAGTTTAATTCAGACAGGTTATGCGTGATAAAACGTTATTGCAAAAGCGTGAGGAAATGAACTTTAAGCAGCTAAGCTCGTAAATGAAGCAACATTATAGATTTGAGTTACAAATCAAAGTAAGCGACAGAGAGTGGAACCCTGGAGCACAGATGTTGCGGTGGTGATGCAGAATAAGAAGAATGATGGAAACTAAGGATGAGCCAAATGAGATGGCGGAGGGACAATAGATGGTCTGAAAGTTCCAGTAAAGACTACAATAAATATAAAGAACAGTAAGTAATATTTTAATCAATAAGCATATGTAGACAAGAGTGGTGTTATTTTGACAGGGAGAACTTATGTGACTGAGAGAAAAAAAGAACATTGAGAGCAGGTCATATAACCAACAGAAACTCTAAACTTACCCATTAAATTCACACAATTACTCAGTCATGGTGACAAGATAAATTAAGATGGCGAACTTGATAAAAATCATAGTTGTTAAACAAATGTTTTCCTTCAATTTAATGTTGTTTTTTAATCATTTATTAACAGAAAAAAAAGGCACCACATTGACGTGGTGCATGTGAACATGTAAACTTTTGTGTTATTCACCTTAGTCACACTTTACATTTTTCATCCAGTTTTAAAACAACTGTCTTAAATGATTCTTGTTGATATGTCCTGTTAAATTCATTCATATTACAAGCATATGAGTATATATGATATAACTAGCTTATCACTTTAGCAAAGGAAAGATAATGTAATGTTATGCCCACATTTGTCACTAAAATATTTTATATTATCCAGCTGTTTCCTGACAAACAAGGCTTCAACATGAAAATGTGATTTCCTCCTTCAAGTTAAAAAAGAAGCCCCCAACGAGAGTGATTTGAGTCCTCAAAGCATTCATTTCTGCAATTTGGCTTTTATGCTGTGCTAACAGAAAAATAACAAACTAAAACTAAATGAGCCAGAAACCATCTTGCGAGGGGATGACACCAGCTGTGAAGCCGATGAGCCTTCATTTTGATGTCAGCTACACACCTGTCAAGTTTTGCAACTGCAGGTTGCAAGGATGTGACAAAATCTGTCTACACACACATAAACACCTGCCAAAATACTCAAAACTGCCTTTGTGCTTGTTCCAATCACATTATGTGTCTCCAGGACCATATTTTGCCATGATGGCAGAAAAAATAAATGTGCATGCACTCAGATGGTGATAACATTTATATTGATGCTACTGCGATTACTTCTTCATATGGAGAGTTGCAGTAAAAGTTTGAAAGAAAGTAGAATAGGGGGATGAAGCATGGGGCTAATAGTCTCTTAGCCCTCTGACTTCAGTCCCATTTACTGTGTGAAGTACTCATGAGTCACATCCATCTTCAGACATATAAATTTCTTCCAAAGCACACAAAACCACCTTTGTGGTAGTTGCTGTTCCAGTAAGTGAAAAACACACGCACGCATGTACGCGCACAAGACAGAGACAGACAGAGAGAGAGATAAAGAGATTCAGATGATTCTGACGAAAACACAACCAGCTGGTAATAAAGAGAAATAAAGAATCTTCACCTGGACTTGTTTGAGTCTATTTAAAGCGTTACACAAAAAGTGCATGCTGACTTTAGTAAATGATAGTTGAGTGAAAGGAATCCACAGGAACTGGAGGATGTTGGCCTCTGACCTGTGGCTGTCAGACTAGAACCATAAGCTCCAAAGACAGACTACTATATGTGAAAATGGGAAAGAGACATAGAATACAACGTAACTAACTACTAGTGTAACACTGGACATAACATAGCAGTTGAAGTCTGAAGTAAAAATCCCGCTATTATAGGATCTTGGGGGTAACTGTGACCGAGGACCTGTCCTGGGGCAACCATATCACCTCAGTTGTACGGAAGGCCCAACAGCGCCTCTACTACCTGAGGAGACTGCGGAGCGCACACATTCCCAGATCTCTGATGTTGAACTTCTACAACTGTGCCATCAGCAGCGTTCTGACGTATGGATTTCTAGTGTGGTTCCCCAGCTGCACCAAGGCCGATCAGCAAGCACTCCAGCGGGTGGTGAAAGAAGCTGGCAGAATTATTGGAACAAGTCTGCCAGAGATCAGTAATATCTTCCCCACTCGCTGTCTGAGGAGGGTGCACAGTATCCTGCGGGACCAACATCACCCTGCGCGCCACCTTTTCCATCTGCTGCCCTCAGGGAGAAGGTACAGGTCTATACAGGCCAGAACATCCAGACTGGCCAACAGCCTGTATCCACAGGCTGTGAGGCTCCTGAACTCTCTGCCCCCCTCTCACGGACAATAACCATATCCAACTTCTTAATAGCAATGAACTGGTCTGCATTGGTGCATCATATCTTTATTCTCTTCCCCCTCCTGCCCCCCCCCCTCTTTCTTAAATAGATAACTATCATATCTGATATCATATCTCACAGTACAATAATATTGAATGGGTTGCATTGTTGTATTTTGTCATGTTTCTCAGGTCTTTGTCTGAATTTCTACGAACATTATTGCTAAGGATTGTCTTATTGCATTGGAGTCACACTGGGTTAAATATGTACACTTGGGTTTTAAGGGGTATTTATTATTTTCTTCTTTTTTTTGGGTTGTATGGAAGCCCCAAACGCAATTTCATTGTTCTTGACAATGACAATAAATAAATAAATACTAATACTAATACTAAATACTAATACTAATACTAATACACCAGTGGTTTTCAAGTATTGTGTTCCCAAGACAAACCATAGAGCAAAGCACACCTGCATTCATATCTGTGCAAAACAGCATCTATGGAAAGGCTGTCAGCTCTTTTGAGTGTGTTGTCAGACGAAGGCACTTTTAATCATCTAGACCTAGAGTGGCAACTACAACTTTTTTGCTTTGCTACAAGTTCCACAAGTATACACACTTCCTTCATAAGATACCCAACAATAAGAAACTTACAATCTTCATTGTCATTCTGTGACCCATTTGGCCTCATTCAGCTTTGACTGATTCTGCTAACAGTCTGAATGTGGCTGCTACAAGTCAGCCAAAGGTCTAACATACATCGTCAGTTGTGTTATGATATTTAGTCATGGCCAATCTTTTGGCCAGCCCTGCAACTGAGTCATAAATTGTAAATATTCCCAGATTAGGCACAGATGGTGTCTAGGAAGATTGGCAGCTCTTCACAATAGTTTCTACTGATTTTTTTCTGTTCTTTAGGTTTTGGGTCATACTTGTATTTAGCTGTGGGTTACGGTTTACTAAAAACAGAGGTTCCACCACATGGATATATAGATATCCTCTTTCATAACGGTCAGGGTCTATGACATGTCATGCTGCAGTAACTCTCATCATGTGGCAATAAGACAAATATCTCTTTTATAAAAGGTTTTTAAACCAATTTTCTGCAATTTGCTTCTGTTTTCTAACTGAGCGTCAACAACATACAAGTGTAGGATTATTTTTATTATTTTTTCTGCAGTTGTATATATTCCAGTAATGATGTATGTGTGGCATAAAATCCCAAGGCACAAGTGAACTTTATCACATAAAATAAAAATAAAATAAAAAGTAGGTTTGGTGTTCGTGAGGCAGCCGGCTCAATGCTTGACTTCACCAGGCTCTTACATCTTGTGGAGCCCTTATCTGTTAGTATATTCAAAACCTTAACTGGCACTTTGTAAATCAGGCTTTGCTCCCTATCGACCTTAGTGCACCAACAAGACTGACATTCTTGATCCATCTATCAAGCTTCTACTTTGTGAATAGGCTTGCAAGAAAATTAAACTCCTTAACTTACTAATCCAACCCCTTTTTTTTCTGCAGAGAGTCACAGCCTCACAGTTTTGGAGTTACAAATAAACTTCTCCTCGAATGACAAATTTCTGAGAAGCCATTAACAAAGTCATTACCCAAGGCTTAATGGTGACAAAAATCCTAAAGTCTTTTGGTCCTGATGTCATTTTGCACGCATTTCCATGAAACCACAGCTCAGGCGGCTACGATGTAAAGGACGTTTCTCTTTGAAATGAAACAAATTGCTTTTCCCACATTCCCCATTGTGGCTCAGTCACACACAGGACCGCCAAATGATTTTTATCAAACCTTTGAGATACAGCAACAACTAATCTTTCCCTAACAAAACAGAAACGGCTCATTCTGGGGTTTTTTCTAAGCTAAAGATTGTGAAATGATTTTTCAACACTTAAAGACGAGAAGAAGTAAACAAAAACTGACATCGCCTTGTTCCGCTACAGACATCAGCTTCAGACAAAAGTGACAGAACCATTAAATGGCTTGTGGCATAGCTCACATTCAAATCATTTAAAAATCTCTTATTCGCCTGATGTGAGCATTAAAAAGCCAGATGGTTTCTCCGTATGAGACGTGTCCACAGGCCAACCAGGGGTCAGACACTCATGTTGAGTGTTGTCCACATGCAAGGTGTGGTCATCTCTCTCTGTCTCTTTCTCCCTCCCTCAGAAACTGACTTCAGTGTTATTTGATTCCCCTGATGTCTTGCTGTTTTCTCTCAACAGGTTTTTTATCGTCTGACTCCCCTGCTGTCTACGCTCTCAGTAGGTTTTCATTATCAGATTCCCCTGCCGACAATCTCTGCACGCCTTCCCCTCTCGTCTTTGTTTTCAGGGCTCTTTCTTTTAATGTACAAATCCCGGTGAATGCAACCAAGAGCTCCTCTCCCGTGTAGGTTCTCAGTTACCCCTCTTGTCCACTGAAAGGGGTGTGCATCTGAGCTAACACAGAGCTGTTTTATTCAAGGTTTTCACGGCCAACTCCGTGAGCTGCATGAAAATTGGGGTGCATTTTTTTTACACAGGACTATCACTCCATTTGCATTATTCCTAATGCTGCTACACGCTGCTCTTATTTTGCTGGAATACATGTGCAATTCTGTGAGATGTTGGTCCAGATACATACAATTTTAACATAATTACTTTCAAAATGACATGAAGAAAATAATGGGCTCAGAGGAGTAAAGAAGAATAGTGTTTACCCCCCAGCCAGTTGTTATATTTCATAACAGAAGCCTTTAGAGTTATATACAATGTATTCTGGAGTTTGAGCTGCAACTATTTTTAAGCTTGCAGTACGATTGTGGCTACGTTGCTACCAACAATTCAACAGTCATCTCCTGCAGGCTGGATAAAGCTAGTAATTTGCAGACTACTTGCTGACTTCAGCCTTTGCAGAGAGTATCTAATCCACATTTTCTATGCTTATTGTCAATAATGTCCTCACAAACATAGCCTAAGTTTTCAATAGTGAGCCAAAGGCTGTGATCCATAAGCGCAGGCTTTAGATTGTTCTAAACATTTAGTTTCAATCATTTTTTTTTTTTATTATCTTGGCTGTGTATGATGTCACTGGGAGCAGCTATTGATAATTTTGTCATCTCAGGCACTTGGCTCTGGCTGTCAGCACAGCAGCACCACCCACCTGCTGTTAAAACTTTCTGTTTACAACGTGCAGCCAGGCAAAAGAACATTTTCTTAAAGGGAACTTAATGGAAGAGGAGTTCAATGATCTTGTTTCAGATTGCAGGTGAACTCTAGGGCTGGGGATGCTAATCATCCAAAGTTCTTATTGTCCAAAAACATTAGAAAAAGGAATCTGCAATGATCCATAAATTATCCTAATATGTCTGCATATTCAGCCCTCGTGGTTTGGAATCAAGTGGTGTGAAAGGTTTCTGTGGTTCTTTTGTGATGATCTTTAAATATACAGAACCCAACTGAATTTAAATTGAGCAAAACCACTTCACTCTTTCAGTGTTACTCAGCAGGCAGTGGTGAATAATTATGACCCACAATAAGGTCAAAAGTCTTCATTGGCATTCATTTAATTTATGTTCTTAATCTGTAAGGAATCTGATTCTTGCAGAAGAGAATAATATCTGCATAAAGTTGCCGCTATCAGGCCGTGACAAATGATACAGATTGACACTTGATTTCATCTGCCAGCAAAATCCAACCCTTCCCTTCAGGAATGACATATAACTGCTCGATTTATTTAGCACAGTTGGTTTTATATTGAACCCATCTTCCTTTGTTTCTGCTGTTTCTGATCAGAGAACTGGAATCTCTCACGACCTGAATATGACCATACAAATCTTCTCATTTCGATTCTAGGTTGGTTATTTCCCGAGAAGTCGGTATGATCAGCCTCCCACTCACTGTCATGCTCACTGCCTGCTATTGTCTTTCACACTGCTGTACATGCTGTACATGTTACACTCACCCTGGGGTTATACAGTCATGTACTTCCTCTGTTATCTCTTCCGAAACACAGTCCTCAGTGTCACTGCTGCTCCCATTGTATCTAGTTTGCACTAAATGCATCATCGGTTATTGCTTGTGGATATTATTCACTTTCATATGACACCAAACTGCTACACAACTCTGTATGAACACATGTTCTTTATATAATTTATTTTAGCTGTTTTGGGCTAACTGGTTCATATACAGTAACATTCAAAAGGGTTTAGCCATCTCTCATTTCTTTATATTTTGAATTTAAGGGGACAGATTTTCTTGTAATCTTTAAAATTGGTGCTGGGCAATAGTTCTCCAGATTTTCTAAATGTCTTCAGAAACCACAGGAGTGTGGGGTTTTTGTTTTTTTTTGTGTGTGTGTGTGGATTCAAATTGGACTCAGGATACAGAAGTTCATTGTGTTGATAAAGGATACTTAAACATGCAGACTGGAGAAGCTGACCACCAAAGATCTGATTGGTTAACAATCTGCTCTACCTCCTGAGCCATAGTCAAGAAAAGTCACTCTTACAGTGGGTAGCTAAACATAAATGACAATGACTATTTTAGCATGGTGATATTAGCATATAGCTAAAAAACAAAACAAAACCTGAGAACAATTATCTTTGACTGAAACATCCAGAAATATTTAAGTTCTGATAAACTGGACGGGACTGCACAACACACTTCAGCCACCTCTCTCCCTCTCTTATTTTCTCTCTGCCCCCTCCTCCTCCTCCTCCTCCTCCTCCTCGCTTGCCTCGCGCTTGAGGAGATCTCTCTTGTAGCTGGAGAGGAGAGGTCGACCGTCTCTCCTCCAGCAGCCGCCGGGCTTCTCTGCAGCCTCCTGCCGCTTCATCATGGATCTGGGGACTAAAAGAGTCGCTTGGATTATCGCTCACGTCGCCCTGCTTCTCTCCATCTCTTACGGGACAACCGGAGAAGGTGAGCCGGCTGTGCGCGTCTTACTTTTCCCGGAGGATATGCGGGGAGTGCGGGCAGCGCAGACCGCACAGAGCAGTGTTTAATTTCTTTTTGGAAAATCAGAGTTTCTTGTCTCTGTACTGTGTGCAAATGTGTTGAGTCTGTTGTTTGGTGAACTTGTTGTGATGATGAGGAAAATGTGGTGCTGCTCTGAGAATTGGCGCGCCTCTGTTGCGCATCACTGTACCGGAGTGGTTCGCTGTAGTAAGAGTGATCAGATCTCCTCTTGTTTACTAAAACTCTATCAGCATCAAAATTACACACATAAAGTGAAGTCGACCTTATTTACAATGCAGATTTTCACCTTTCCGACTTTTAAATATTTAATCCTCACATTTTATTCATGGTAAAATATTTCCTCTTAGGGAGCTTGGCCACGAAAACGAGGACGGTGTTGCTCTGGAGAGGTATCAACATATGTATTTTAATCTAAGCTGAAGACGGCAGTTAATTTGCTTTGCATGCTCTAAAAGCACATTGTTACTTCATAGTTAATTTGGTGTTCAGTACACCGTGACGATCATCCTGGAACTGAGCCACGTCTGTTCGTACACACACGCACATCTGACAGGAGTCAGGTGTGGGAGAGAGAAAAATGTGGAACGCAGATCGGAGAGACAATTTGATTCCGCAACTTCTTTATCTAACTGAGCAGTTATTTTATAGCTCAGGTCATCTGTAAACGTGGAGGCAGGTCTGAGATCGTCCACATTTCGCTGGAGTTAACGAAAAAAGAGGAAAATGGAGACGAATTGATGTGAATCTTTATGTGTAATAAGCCATTGCAATTTTTAACTGAAACAGATGTAAAAGTTCTCTCCGTGGTTTTATTCTCCTTTTCCACACCTCCCTGATATGAGACCAGATGCTCTATTTGTTCATTCTTTTCATGTCTTCTTCTTCATTCTCTTCCTTGACTTTTCTTAGCTGAAGAACCAACACCATCGTCTTTGTCCATTTTCAGTATTTCATTCTTGCAGTCTGCATCCTTGTAGCCCTCTCTGTGACACTTTGTGACACATCTTTATGATAATGTGGCACATTACCATAAAAGTGACAAAGGAAGCAATCTGCACCATTATTTGTGGTTCTGCTGCAGTTTGATGGAAAGATGGTCAGGTGAAAGACAGTAAAGAGAGTGAGTTGCAGACAGATTCTTTCTTTCTTCTGTAGCTGGATGGATGAGGGGGCGCAGGTGATGTCAAGTTATCAGATCCACTATACACTACAGCTTCACCAAAATAGCTTAATTTCCTCAGCTGTTCCGCCGTATCATATCCTTTCTGCTCCTTTTCCTCCCGCTGCGCCTCTCTTCTCTTGCTTAAATGCACTCATGTCTCTGCTCATTTCTGTTCTCTCTCTCTCTTTGTCCTCCTGTTTGCTGTCAGCTTCGTCTCTATACAGCAGATTTCCTTTTTTCGTCTTCTCGCTCCGCTTCTCTCTATAATGCCATCTTGTTGTGCTCCCCATTACCTGGGTCTTTGCTCTTCAGCTGCATCTGAATAGAACGGCTGCTTGTATCGTGTCACTTCCTTCCTCTTTTGATTTCCCCACCTGCTTATTTTGTCAGTGTCATGGCCACATCACTTTATTTTGCTCACTATTTGTACTCTTTCTCCTGACACACTCCTTTTTTGGGTCATTTCTGAAAACTCATTCCGTGTGCTTTTGTTCCTCCCACTACCATTTCTCTCATGTTGTAAAAAAAAAAAAAAAAGCCTTTTTACAGCATTTCACTTATCAGTAGATAGAAATATATCAATTTTCTGTTGGTCCAGCTTTAAATTGTTTTGGCCCCTCTTTCTCTGCCTGTCTCTCTCTGTTTGTGTCGCACAGCCTGACCCAGCAGCACACTCATCATGCATGGACCATAAACCACAGCGGCGTAATAAGTTAAGACTGCAGGGGTGGAGGGGAGAGAGAGAACACCAGCTGCAGGTTTTAGACTTAGCCTTATATCTACATCTCCACCACCCCTGGAGATGGTTCACTGTTCATTATGGCTGAGGTACTAAATGACAACAAAGTAGAAATACATATTTTAACAGCCACAGATGGTGCTCCAATGACTTGTTAGCCGGAGGAGTGGAGCGCTGGGTTTTGTGTGATGAGATTCAAGAAAGTGAGTGTGTGAGTGAAACAGCAGGGCCGCAAAGTCACTGCGCATTTAATCACCTTTTGATATCAACAGCGTGACAGAGTTCTGTGTATTTTGAAAAACCTTGTTTATGAAAGTAGAGCAGTGAAGGGCAGGTCGTGCAGTCTCAGCAGAGACCAAACGTATTACTAAAAGGTTTCATTCAAATCACAAAATCTGTCTCGCATAACAACATCAGGCGCTGAAACTTCTTCATTACTTTTGATTTCTTATGATTCCAAACCAATAAATTGATTCTTGGTACCAAAATTGTTTTTAAAAATATTTTTTATATTTTCCCTATATTGGCTTCTCTTCATTCACTTGCTGTCAAATCTAGAATTGAATTGAGAATTCTGCTCCTTACATTTAAGGTCTCGAATAATCAGGCCCCATCTTATCTTAAAGAACTCATACTACCATATCATCCCAACAGAGCACTTCGCTCTCAGACTGCAGGGTTACTTGTGCTTCCCAGGATATTTAAAAGTAGCATGGAAGTCAGCTTTCAGGCCTCTTTTGTGAAACCAGCTCCCAGCTTGGATTCGGAAGATAGGCACCCTCTCTACTTTTAAGATTAGGCTTCAAACTTTCCTTTGTGACAAAGCTTATAGTTATGGCTGGATCAGGTGACCCTGAATCTACCCTAAGTTATGCTGCAATAGACCTAGGCTGCTTGGGGCTTCCCATGGTGCACTGAGCATTTCTCCTTTTCTGACCTCTTTTCACTCACCATGTGTTTATACATCGCTCTGCACTTAATTATGAGTAATTATTAATCTCTGGCTCTCTACCGCAGCATGTCTTTTGTCCTGTCTCCCTCCCCTCACCCCCAGCCGGTCACGGCAGATGGCCGCCGCTCCCTGAGCCCTGTTCTGTCAGAAGTTTCTTCCTGTTAAAAGGGAGTTTTTCCTTCTCACTATCGCCATAGTGCTTGCTCAAATGGGGTCGTCTGATTGTTGGGGGTTCTCTGTATTGTTGTAGGGTCTTGAGCTTACAATATTAAGTGCCTTGAGGTGACTGTTGTTATTTGATGCTATATAAATAAAATTAGATTAAATTGAATTGAATCAAATCTCGAAGGTAAACAACTGAAACACGATTACTTTTAATCATATCTGGATGAGTCTGTGAGGTACTTAGATAAATTTGAGCTGTAGTCCCTGATTAACTGACACAATAACTGCAAACAATTTCCACAGCTGTTTCTACAGCTGTCTTTTATTCTGTCATTTGACAGTTTTTCTTCTTTTACCTTCTTCCTTCAGAACTTGCCACAGCAGATCATCTGCCTCCACCTCACCCGGTCCCTTACATTTTTCTCTGTCACATCAGCCTTCTGCATATTGTTGTGGAAGTTTTCCATTTAAATAAAGCCTGCAGACGAGCAGTGAGCGGTAGCTAACATTCTTTAATCCAAACACACAAAGAACAGAAAACCAAGCTTGTGGAGAGCCTGCATGACTGCGGGGCAGACGTTCAGCAGAGTCTCTCTGAGCCTAGCATGGCTCTCAGTTAAATACCTTCTTCAGGAACAAAAGGCTGTTTCACACCTTAAGGTTCACACTCCCTTGCTACCTACCAGAGTCCTCAAAGAGACAAAAGACTCTTCCTGTGGAGCTGTCTGCTTCCCCCAACTTCCTTACTACACCCCCACCATTTGTCTTAATGTATGAGTATGAGACTTGTTTAAATCCAGTGGCACCAAGGCATTATACAATAAAATAATGTGATTAATACAGAAGTAAAAGAAATTCCTATACAATCCCACCCTTTGATTCTTAAATCAAGAATCACATTAATACCAGAATTTCTTTCCTGACATTCTGTATATCATATCAACATTATTGTACACTTAAAGGAGTTTCACACTGTGTATCCTCACTTCACTGTTCTCCCACCACCCTTTGTTCATCTTTAATCTTCCCCACAATCTAAGCTCTCACATGCAAATGGAAACAACAATGATCCAGAGGAAAGGTCTTCTCCAGAGTGTCAAAGTACTTTGCATGGCAAAGTGAAACCGCATTAGGTGGTCATTCTCATTCTCAGTCATGGTCATGGCTCCTGGTGTCTGTGCCATTTACAGAGTCATAATTCCAACACTGATCTCCCTCTGCGCTCTCACTTTTGGAGCTTGGCACGCTCTCTCCATCCCTTGATTTCTGTTCCAACGCCACGGACGATTTAAGGCAGAGCACGTCGTACACCTTAGTTGTCTTCCTCAACGTCAACATCGAAACTCTTTCATTTTATTTTAAGATTTTGCTGTTCAAAATCTCCTCGTGACAATCCTTTGGAAGCCCAGTGGTGCAGCCCAGTTGTGCAGCCCACTGTCGTTTGTCAGCTGTCCTGGAGATGGTCCCTGCTTCTCACTGGTCCTCTTGAAGCCTTCTCTCCTGGTCATGGTCTACATTTGCACCTCAGTCAATCCTTCCATATCCCTCATGTCACGGTCTCTGCAATTTAAAAATGAAAACTTCCCCAGAAAACCCTCTTTTGCCCTATGTCAGGTTATCACAATTAGACATGCACAATAAAGTTGTGCACTGTCTCTTAAAAATTCCCAGGGCTTCTCCCCTGGAGTAGTTTCACTTCAAGCCCTGTCGTAAGAAAAAACATTAGCCAGCGGTGTGTCCTGCTGTAAATCATGTGATTAGATCCCACGATTAACCCTCTGCGGTGGAAAAAGTGATGTAGATGTTAGCGCAACACATCTGTATGCACACTTTCTCACAGTGACCTCTGCACTGTAAACAATACAAGGTCATGAATAACACACTGCTGGTAAATTCACAAAGACACAGAAAGTGGCAATTAAAAGGTTAAGTCAGCACGGCCCAAAAGCTCATGCAATCTGTTGCTGTCATCTTTCTGCTCCTGTAAAAAGAAACATACATACATCCACCCTTTGGTCACTCGGGGTGGAGGTGCAAGCTTGCATACTGATGTCAAGTCAGTCAAGCATTTGTCAGTCCAGTCAGTCCCCGTTTTTTATTTGCTGACAGTAGAACCTCTCGTGACGCAATAAGTTTCTACTGCCAGCAATGACGTCATTTCAAAAAAGAAAAAAAAGAATTTAGACTGGATTACCTCGCTGAATCCTTTTTGACAGGGACTTGTTTTTTTGATTGTCCCAAATAAGTGGCTTTCTCCCGAGCCCATTTTAATTTTGGAGAAGCTCACTTGCGATTGTTCAACATGTTGTGTAGCGCTTTCGATCCCGATATTGCAGGCCTGCTTGAAAAAGAGAAAATTGCCAAACAAAAAAATCTCAGTGCACTGTTAAAAATCAAAAAATATGAAGGCCTCTTTTTAGAAGTTGTCTAAGCATACTCTCTTAGAATGATAGATCAAAACTGGCAGGTTCAAAGTGGTACCAAAAAAAAAATGCATCAGTAAATCCCCAAAACATTCATCCACCAGTCACACCTCACACAACAGCAATATTCTATTAGATAATGAGTTTTGTTTTCCCCCATGTACCCAGATGTGTGTCATGATAAGACCTCCCTCACACATCAGAAACAAGAAACTCAAGAATCTATTAGTCTCCACTCATCTGACCCTCCTGCATCATTCTGTTTGACCCCTGCTATGATTCAATCATCCTTCCCCAAAAAATAATACTAGTTCACTAGTCTATGTATCACTTCTTAACCTACTGAGTGAACCGGACAAGATGATGGTCACAGAAACGCATGCTTAAAATACTGTTTGATCTTCATGAGCTTCATTGCATGTGTGTTTGTGTTAGTACGATTAATGCATTTTTCTGTTTGTGTAATTTTTGTGTACCTCTCCTCTTTGCGGTGCTCCAGACACTTTTCAATTCTCCACGCAAGGCAGTCGTTTTTTCTTCCCAGTTTCCTAAACCCAAATTTTTACCATCTGTTATCTCCAGTGCCAGTGGCTTTTGAGAAACTCACAATACTAAAAAAATGTCATCATGTTTTTGGAATCGTTCTCTTCAGTTTAGTTTCCATCAATGGCCAGGTGACAATTAATGCCATTTTTGGCACTTGTTTATGTCAAAGCAGTAGACAGCAGGTTTATCAGAGTGGTAAAATTGAAACAAAACAGCAAAATTGTTGTTTATTAGTCACTGTTTGAGTTTTCGTCTTTCCTTGCAAATATTTTATTTATAACAAATATCGAGCCAAGCAATAATGTGAGTTTGTTATCAAGAGAGTTTCTCATTCTGTGAGTGAACTTGAACTGCAGTTGGCACAATTGCCCTTGCTCTATTTTGCAGCCTTGTTTGGGTCAACATACTGTAGTGGCCCATGAATGAACTCCACCTCCTGCAGGTTGGAGTTAGAGTGGCCCTTGAATTTGCTGCAAACTACTGTCAGCTATTTTGACCAAAGTGGCTGAAAAACGCTGTAAAAAAGAGATTCCCAATCCCACAATTATACATGTCCTTGAATAACATTATCGATAACAGAGTAGGTACTCTGGCACGGACCACTCTGTTTATCTCTTTGATCTAATTGTACCCTTAGAAAGTTTTCATGTTTCACTTTGTTCAGTTTTATTTTGTGTGTCCTTAAGCACAATGTAGGAAGTATGGCACAGCCCTGAATATATTTCTAGATTAATTAGAGGCTTGTTTAATTAATTTTGATCTTTTATTGGGACATAATAACTTGCCAGTGTTTGAAAAAACCCTCAGATTTCCTGGAATATTGCTTTTTGTGGATAACAGTTTTTTATCAGAGCAAAGCTTTGGTACATGTGAGATATATCCGGTTTGGTTATTTAATTACATGGTGCGTCTGTTACTGTTAGCAGCTGTGAACGACACAACTAAACAGTGTTGTACCCATATCCAAAGATTTATTAGCAGCTTGCCAAAGGACAAACCAACTGAGGAATGTATACAACTGTATTAAACTCTGTTATTGATTCGCTGGCCTTGATTTCCCCATGGCTGTTGTGTACTAATAATGAAACACAAAAGCCTGTATTATTCAAAGCTGGGTGTGGTTTCAGCAGATGCAGTACAAGCCATCTCTAATTAGTGAATAAATTCCACTGGACACTGTTCAGTGTCTAATGTCCAGTCAACCAAAAGCAGTTATTATAAGGATCAGGTTCAAAATTCATTTCCCCTCTTCTGTCTGTGTTTACTCCCCCCTGATGTTTATGTCCATGTTGCTCTGCAAACCCAGGCAAACTACTTAAGTAGTTTATTTTCTGATGGGATTCATTACTCATAAAAATCGAAAAAAAAGTTGGTTTTCAAACATCTGGTAAACATATTTCAATTCAAGCACGGATATTTAACCTTAACAAGGAGCTTGGTGGTTCTGTGTGGTGTTCTCCCTGGGTACTCTGGTTTCCATCTACCCCAAAGACATGGCTGGTGTTGGATTAATTGGTCTATCTAAATTAGCTGTAGTGTGAATGTGTCTCTGACACGGTTTGACTGCATAGCACTGTAACAGAACTATAATGTAGAAGCATGAAATTTGTGATATTTAACTTACCTGGAAAGTGATGTGTAAGACTAAGGGGGCTGAAGGGTGTTTTCCCTTTAGACATCTATACAACTTGACTTTTTGTCTTATACCTAATGAAGTGCCTTGTTACCTAAATCTAACAAACAGCCACATGGAAGAACTATAACCCAGTTCAATAAACATGACTCATTATATGAAAGTTTTGATCAGTTTGCAAACTGCTTTGAGTCTACTACAACAGTTACAAAAGCATAATTTTAGAGTCTGAGACATTTCTACACAAACACACTCATAACAACCTTTTTATCATCTAGTGCTGTGCGCTGAACAGGTTGCAGACCCAAATGGAAAGTTTGAGAAGCCAGGTGTGAACTCACATAATAGCTTTAATGCTGCAGCTTCAAAAACACATAATATAAATTAAAGGGACCACTAGGTGAGGCGAGGAAGTAAATGACATGAGTCATAGGAAGCACTGGTCAGCACAGGAAAGCTGGAAGACACAACTGAACAGGAAACACGAGCTAACATAGAGCAGAACAGGAAGACTAGATAGGGGAACATGGAAAGACAATAGGACAAAGATAAGATGGGGACGCAAAGGAACACATAAGGAAGTAAATCAGGATTAATGAGACAGGGGAGGCAAAACTCAATACCAAGCACAAGACCATCAAAATTAATCAGGAAATTACTAAACACAGAATCAAAGACAGGCGAAAATTAGACAAGGCATGAGAACACAAGGGAAGAATGACAGGTCAAAGAAGGAATACAAAACAATCTTAACTGATAAAAAAAAAAAAAAAAAAAAACACAAATGAGAAAACTAAGCAACATAGAGAAAACAAGAACAAGACACTGAGGAATAACACCTAACTCGGCACAAGGGATTGCAAGACAAAAACACAAATGGAGCTAGACCAGACATGGGAACAAAAGGAATTCAAGGAACACAAAATAAACTAAAGCCCAGAAGTAAACTAGGTGTGAAACAAACCTTTAGACTATCAATAAACAGAGAAACTAAGAAATGCAAAGTTTAAACAAAACTCAAAACACCCAGGGATTGTAACACTTTTGCATGTTTCCATTCTGAAAAAGAGATCAATTTATCCGTTGCACTTCCTGGAAATTCTTCTTCATCCAAACTACGACTGAAATAAAGCAACCAAGATATTCAGATTTTAATTCTTGCTTTGGCTCATTTCAGAAATTATACAACTATAGAAGACATAAAGTTTACCTTCCACAACCAAACTAAACATCTTGAGTAAAGTCGCTGGTGTGCCCTTTAAAGACAGTTTCAATCTGCTATTTCCTGTGATGACCATGGTGTAGTCCATCTGGTTGATGAGTGTTTCAGTGAGTAGGTGCATATAATAATTTATGCATGTTTCTCTTCTCGGGGTAGGTTTAAATTAATTATATTGGCCCGAGGTGTTTTAAGCAAACATGAGGTTAAGGTTTATGTAAGCACATTAATATGAAGATGTAGCTGCCTGAAGTGAAGGAGACACTTCTGACCTCCTGCTAAATGCACTAATGTTTCTCCTAGGAAAAGAGGACACTCCCTGCCTTTGCTTCCTCGAGCCGAGGCTTAAGATTACGGTGTATTCACGGTCTAAATGCTTGCTAAATGGCTGCTTAAGTGCAGAATTAGTTAGAAAGCAGAGTATATAATAAACCTTAAAATTCTTCAATATGTATTTATACAACCGGATTAGAGGGTGAATATGTAGATGCGAGCTGGGCTGTTTGGAATATTATACAACAGACTCAAACTCGTACAAAATGATTGAATGAGCAAGGTGAACAAATGAAAGAAAGCAAACAGCTTTCCAAGAAGGAAGAGAACAGCTAAAAATATAAGTAATGATTTTAAAGGCTATCTAAATCTACTGTCAAAGTTGATTCCCTGTAAATGGATTTGGACTGCCATCTAAGAGCCACAACCAGAGGGGAAAAAAAACAGCCCATGGCTTTCTCAGTCCAGTAGCCCAAGTTGTCCTTCAGCCTTTTATTCCCTAGAGAGTCCCCCCTATTGTTCATCATTCATCTAATAATTGTCCATGACTTCACTCCACAAGTCATTCGTTTCAGTGCCATGGGCAAGGTCTGGCTGAATCTGTTTATCACAGTAAATTGAAAGGCAATATCGTATTTACTGAGGGTTTCTGATGTTTTGTTCTTTCTTCACTATAGCTACCATCTTTCAGTTAATGTAATTTGTTTTTTAAAAATAGCGTGATTATTGATAATAAACAAAATCTTAATATGTGCTTATTTACTGAGCGTTAGATAATTTATCTGGTACTACATCTTAGACTTGCTGCAGATTGGTCACTTGTAATTCAATTCAATTTTATTTACACAGCGCCAAATCACAACAACAGTCACCTCAAGGCGCTTTATATTATAAGATAGACCCCACAATAAAACATACAGAGAAAATCCCAACAATCATATGACCCGCTATGAACAAGCACTTTGGCAACAGTGGGAAAGACAAACTCCTTTTTTACAGGAAGAAACCTCCGGCAGAACCAGGCTCAGGGACCCCGACCGTTGGGGTGAGAGAAGGATGGCAGGACAAAAGACATGTGGGGTAAATGTGTCACGTTTGGTCACATTTTATTAAATAAGGCTTTAAAATAGTGACTGAGGACATAACATTGTACAAACTTTCGAAAAATGAGTTGGATTAAACAAAGTATGTGCCTTTCTGTGCTAAATTAATTTCTTTATAAATAGGGAACTAAAATGTAACTGTAACTCCAAAACATTCAACATGATACTTTTGTTAAAACACTAGAATTAAATCCAAAGGTCTTCATTTAGTCACATTCTGGCTGTTGGATTCTACGCATTAATTTGCTGTGGTGGTGTGTAGAGGCAAAATAATGAAAGTCGGGTCACTGTCCAAATACTCATGGACAAGTTGGTCCCATTTGACTGTGGGTCTTATCATTTTAGGCAGTGTAACATTATGAATGGAAACATATTGTAGCTTGTAGTCACAGCTGGGAGTTGTAAACATAATTGCACTCTTTCTCATCTCTGGACTTTCAGCTCTGGATCATGTAGGTGGTGTGGGAACAGTGGGAAGAAATATGGAGTCAGCTTTCGATCAATAGATGGGTCAGCTATGATAACACACACCCTATTATTTATTAACGTGACACTATCTTTCTTAGCCGCCTCTGAAATAGTTTTTTCTTATCTAGTCAGTCATTAATCATATTACTCATCATCCACACATGAAAGACTGATGATTGCTCTCACTTTCCCAGCTATCATCTTCAGGTATGTTCCCAGTCTTGTGCTTGCCTTCTACTTCTCAGTCTCATCAGTCTTTCTTGAGGTATTTATCTCCCCGCAGAGCTGATTTAGAGCCACTGGAGTGTGCTCTATAATCATAGCCTAATGACAGATAATCTCAAGAACACTAAATGACTTTAATCCTAGCCTAATGACAGATAATACCACCACACTCCTACTTTACGTGTGTGTGTGCGCGCGCTCATTTGCATTTTTCCTTGGCGTTTCAGCGATGGTGACTCACTGGTTTCTCTGTGTCCTCAAGGAGAGAAGTTTTCAACCTGAAGCTGTTATTAGTTGTCAGTTTACTTTCTGCCTGCTGAGAGAAGGAAAGGTGTCCTCTCCTGTCGTAGCTTCAAAGTCAGTTTGAAAAGCTATTTGGGAGTCAGACGTTTTGTCATGTGAAGCAGACTCCTGGGAAAGTGGAGGTAATGTTCATTCATATTCAATCTGGTCGTGAATCTTTTTTTTCTTCTTACCACCTGCTGCCATTCTGTGCATTGATCATGCTAAACTGAGGTAGACACCAAAAAGAGTCTATTATGCTTTAGTTATCTTGGCAGTAGTTTTTGCTAATTACATCAAATTAAAGACAGCATGGTGTGGTAATTTATGCAGATAAGTACTCAGATATTGAATGCTGATTGGTAGATTAAATTAAAGTTTTTCAAAAAAAAGGGGGGTCATTTAGGCTGTGGAGGCTCTAGGGGAATATTAGGGAGTTGTAAATGTAAAAGTATACCGTATCGCTTTCAGTATTAATACGATAATGAAAATGCAGAGGATGGTGCTGACTCAGCAGCATATTTCAGGTGTGTCGCAGTCTTGACTCAAGGGAATTTACTGCTTCTCAATGAGCTGCTTGTTTGCACAGAGAAGAACATAAACATAGGAATATTGAAAAAAGTGGCTGAGAATAAAACCTTGTCATGGATTCTTAATGGTCATTTATGTAAATTTGTGCAATATAGAGTCATGAATGGGGTATGATGGAGTCAAGGTTACAGAGGAAGCGAGAAACCACCAGCCATGAATCTGGATTTAATATCATAAGAACCAGTAAGTGAGGACCTGACAGAGGATTAAAGTGCAGTCATTTGACATTAGGACATGGTGGATGGGTTTATTTTTTATTCCAAGGCCACCCATAAGAAGAAACCTGGCTCCCAAAAACAATGAAACCATTTATCTTGTGAGGTAATCATCATCCCAGAGAACTTGTTGTCACTTTAATAGTCTTCTGGAAGTGCTACTTCTACTGAGGTCTGTCCTTCTGCCACGGCGGTGCAGACGTTTTCTCTTCATTCTTTCGCTTTGGTTTTCGCTGTCAGGTAACTTTTCATAAAGCTTTGAAAATGTTTGCATACGTTTAAAAAAAGCATGTAAATATGCATGTAAAAACACAGACCTAAATGCAAGCATGACCAACAGTATAACCAACGTGCATTGGTGATGCTTAGAGTAACAACAATACAACCATACTATTAAATAATAGCTTACATCTACAGTTATTTCCAAAATCTTGTGCCACTCTTCATTTTTTTTATATTTTGCTCCCAAGGAGCCAGACTTTCTCGTCATTTTATTAAGTGGCCTTAAGCAATACTTCTCCCACATTATCCAGGAATTTTTTTTGTGCTTTTACACTAATTTTTATTTTTATTTTTTGTTTTCAGAGGAATTGTTTTTCTTGTTAAGCCACTTAACACTGACCTATGAAACATTCAAGAATCAGAAAGGCCAGGGATGAAGCAGAGAACCACTGTATACACAAAGAACCAGTTTTAGATATCTTTAGGAACTTTGTTGCAAGAGCACAATATTTGTATTTTTGCACAAAAAAGGTGATTCCCAAAGAGCTTTTGCATATGTCAGCACTGTGTTCAGTGTGTCCTTGAAAAATTTGGGGAAACTGGACAAGATGAGAACAAAAGAAGAAGTAGCCGGCGTACAAAACTACCTGCAGCAGATGAACAGCAGCTGAACCCAGCTCAGGTCCTGTGTCAGCAAAGACTGGACACAGGACCTTAGATGTATGTGGTCCTTCAGTTGATCCATCTGCTATTTGCCAAAGCCTCAATAAAAATGGTCTCGGTGGAAGGTTTGCTATTAAAAAGCCAAGGAATGGAAACAGTGTGAAAAGGCTTTTAAGGCCAAATGTGACTCAGTGTGAATTAATTATTGTTATATTCCTAGAAATTAATACTTACAAAACTTGAAAACTATAAATGTCCTTATGGGCCCAATAATAAGAATGCATAAAATAAATTTGTCTCGTGTACTAGAGTAACAACATATACAGAAGCTTCTCTAGACATTTCAAAGTATTGTTTTCTGATTAGTTATTGTCATCATTTATGTTAACCCTCCACTACTAGCAAGCTGGAAAATGAACAACTACTCTGTGACAGTTGTGTCATTGCCTTTACCCTTACTTGAGCCCAGTAGAAAAATGATGAAAAACTGGCTCAACATCGAGTCGCAGAAGGAGACAGGTGGTGTCACTGAGCTCTGGAGACACAGACCGCTATGAGAATTATTAATGTCACATTTTCATGTCTTTCCCTTTGCAAAACAGGTTTCACCTTGAATTCCAGCGTGTTGGTCTGTTAAAATGGTACTTATGACTTCTGCATTATTCTCCACTTTTGCAAGGCTAATTAGCGAATGTGTGTTCAGCGTCATTACATATAGTAACTTCATGCCTCACGCTCCTAATTCGCCCTCGTTACAAAAATAGATGCTGATCACAGCTTAATGCTGCCACTGCTGTGTATTTTTTATGAAGTCAGTACTGCATGACCACAGCTCTGCAGCCTGCTCCTCTGATATTCTGCAGCGACTGCTGATGAGAAGAAGCACGGCCAGTCAGTTTGTATTAGAGAGGAGGACAGAGCTGAGTCAGTGGCCATTAAAGACAGAAGGGTGAGGCTGAATTTCAACACAATAAGACAGCGGTAAATTAGAACTAAGCACTTTGAGGTGAAACAGAAGAGGACAAAATGAAGAGATGGGTAGTGAGAAAGAGGAGGAATGAGAAGTGGGGAGAGCTGTATAAAGTGTGGAAGGATAAACTTTAGGGGTCAGAGTCTGCAGGCTGTCTGGCTGGAGTATTCCCTCTGTGTTTCTCACAACTGCAGTGACATTTTCCTCTGCCTTTCCCATTTTATCCCTCACTGATTTTGCTGTATGTGTGTATGTGTCACCATCTGCTCTCTGGATGCACCCCCTCACTTCAATAAGATGAGCTGACTTGACTTCAGGAGACGAAGGAGGAGGACAATGACAGGGAGGATAGCAGCAGTTATGACAGAAACTAAGGAATGAGGGTCAAGATATGTAGAAAAGGGGAGAAGAGCAAGGAAAAAGGGGAAAAAATAAGTATAACGTCAGTTGGGAAGTAGGAGGGTCAAGAGAGGTGAAGTAAAGAACACAGAGGTGAAAAAGAAGACATTGGTAGAATGAGAGGATAGCTTTGTTCAGACCTTAGTACATTCCTGTCTCTCTGTAGTCATATTGTCAAATGGCTCTATAATTTAATCCCCTGCTGGCTTTTAGTAGAGTGTGCCTGGGTTTTCATGTTCAGCTCTTTGTTTTTGCAGACCCCTGCAACTTTGTGTGCGTTTGCCAAGACTGCACTGGTATAAATATTAATGCCTGGGCATAAAAAAATAGATCCAGCCATATAAGAAATCTGAAGACTGAACCGATTTCAGACTGAGAATATTACTGTTTCTTTCTGTATCTTCTTTCTAATTAAGTCACCAAAGAATACTGCATTTCAAGTAAAGACCAGGTTGTGCTTCAGTAGAAGGTAGTTAATGGTTTCTCCCTTCACTGCCTCTTCGGGATCTAGTTAGCTTCACATTCTGGGCTAGTCTACTCAAAGTATTATAATACCCCAAGCTTAGCGTTAGCAACCTATTCAACACATGTCAAGTAACACTTTTGGGGCGACCACCTTCAAGTGCTTCTGGACAGCTTACCTGATCTTAATAAATATAACTTTAATAGAATATGATATTTATAATACAATTTATTTCTAAATATAACCAACAGAAGAGGTGAATGATGGATGAATCCAGAGTTTCTGCAAGTGTATTACAAACCCTAGGACCACCAGGCTGGTAATGAGGGTTGTTTTCTATTAACACAGCCTTGTGAAGTAGGTCTGTAGACAACCTGAGAATTTTTTAGCTGGCTAAAGTCTATCTAGTACTTGTCACAGCTAGCTGCCAGATGCAGACGATTTGTCTCTGCATCTGCCTCAGTGTGTGGAGTATACTTTACCTGTTAACCATTTGAGCCCAAATTAAAATAGCACTATATAAGAACCAGTCCATTTACCATTTACACTATTTAATAGGAAGACAGATCTATTATTTGGAAAAAAAATGAAATCACTTTTTTACGTAAGACATTCTGCTATTTTAATTTAAGGAGGAGTCATATCCATCTCGGTTTTGGTTGAGCAGCTGCTGCAGATACTTGAGCTGGTAAAGGCATGGCATGTATATGCTATTAAGCAACTATTATACAAAACATAATAAAATATACAAATGGTAAGATTTATATTTTGTATATTTTATATCACATGAGAAATATTTCACGTAGAGGTACTAACATAATTGTATTATTCTCCACTTATTACGTTGATATGATTGGAATCTATTATCTTGCTGCAGTAATACAGTAAAAGTCGCAGTAGAAGTAGCGCGTTGTAACATTTTGAAATACTGAAATGCCTCAAACTTGCAGCATGTTAAGCCAATTTTAAAAGTAGCTTGGCCACATTGACGTCAGATATCAGCTAGGCTTCCTCGTGACTTACAAAACTGCCTACGATTAAGCCAGACTCACTGACAGATGTTTTTTGACTATAGCCATAACATTCACAAATGTGATAGTCACACAAGAGAAAACAGTGGTTAGAGCCTGTGACATTAACAAAATTACTGCAAACATGTGCAATGAACTTGCAGTCTTGTTGCCTTTGAAATGTTTGCTTTGAAGATGGAGAAGATGTCTGCTGTTGTCTTCAAAGTAACATTGGTGCATTAAGACAGCGATCAAGCTGCTAACGCTTTGCATTTAAATAGGGTCAAGTTGGCTGTTAAATTGTGATAATAACTGTGGTAAATTGTCAGAAATCACAATTTTTTTGCTGTCAAAATACACAGATGTACAGAAGTCAGGCCATGATTGTTTGGAGGTTGCCTATTCAGTGCAATCACCATGCGACCACCAATTTTTACTGTTTGCGAAGAGTTTTCAGTCCTATTTTTACTCTAACATGACAAAGCCATAAGTGAGCAATAAGTGATTAGACGTCATTATTTAGAGTGGACAACCATTGTGTCACTATAACAGCTACATTTTGTGCCTCAGTATTTCTGCAGTATTTTATGGTTTCCTGAAAAGAATTAGAACTTTTATACGAGCAGATTTTTGGACTGACAGCGGAGTCTGTTATTTCTCTCAGTCGTCAGGGAGTTGAGAGTAGCTGCAGGAAGTTTTCAAGTCTTGATCGCTCATATTGCAGCTGTGTGATAAATTTCATTCAGACATACCAGGAAACAAAAAATTCAATTTCGGTGAAACACATTATCAACACAAAGATAAAATACTTCAAGCTGGAGTGAAAGATTAAATCTAAGGCAGGCACAGAACAAATGTGCGCAGTACTGCTCTTGAGTGATGTCATCTACAGCCCTCTGCTCTGCAATTACAATCATCATCACCTGGATGAGCATTTTTCTGAGGAGGAACTGGAGTGCTTATTTGGTGTCAAATGGGTGGTTTAACATTTTATGTGTGTGCTTCTCTTAGTTTTGGATTTTTCAGCTTGCTATAGAGTCAAAAAGCAACCGTGGTCTCTCAGTTATTTATTATTTCTGAGCAGTGGTGAACTTGAGTCTGTCTGCATTTGGATCCTCTGCTGCCCACACTTACATTGTCCTATAAAGGCTAAGTCTGAAAGCTCTGCCACACTGGTCACAACTTTGGACCAAATCTCTTCGCTAGTCAAAGAAATCAAAGTATTCTCTTTTTCCCCAAGCCCTCGAAAAAGCTGAGTGAGGCAGAGGACATTTGAGAACATCAAATTATCTGCAAAGAAGTTTTTTTTGAAGAGCACTTGCTGTTCTAATGACTCCCCGGGGGGGATGGCTGTAAAGTAAAACTGAAGAGATGCTGTGACTGCAGCTCTTTCTGTGTTTTAGTTGAGGTATGAAGAGGCTGTGCACAGGCAGAGAAAACGTAGCTGTTATGCACCTTTAGGGCTGCTCGATTATGGCAAAAATGATAATCACGATTATTTTCACTAAAATTGAGATCTCGATTATTTGACGATATTTATTTAACCCTTTAAGACCTACTATAGAACCAAGTCCGCCAGAGCTTATATAATTTTTTTACATGTTGTAGTGCCATTTGTGGGAGCATTTCAAGTTGCTATACAACTGTTATAGCCCATATTTTAATAATATGTATGCATTAAGTCCATAGTAACTACATTAATTGCAAAAAAGTGCAATAAACTACAAAAAAATTGAAAATCGTTTTTGTTTTTTTTACATATATTTCTACTTGGAGAAATTTAAGAGGTTTATCCCTCAAAACTTTAAATACAAAAAAGTTGCAAAAAATAGTTTACAACAACAGGAAATTTATTTTGAGTGTCTTCATAGTTTTATTTTGGAGATACACCAATTTTTATATACTGCAGGAAAAACGAAAAAACAATCCTATGATGCAAATTTGCAAAGAAAACAGCAGGTGCATCAAAATAAACTATTTCCAGCAGTGCAATTCGAGTTCTAAGCATCCCAGCAACTATTCAGAAAAGTCAAACATGACCAGTATAGGTTTTTAAGGCCTACAAGTAAAAAAAACTACATTTTCCGCGAAAATGACGTCACTTCCGGTTTCGGGCAGGAAATGGCGGACATGCGATCGTTCGCGCTGACGTCTGTTTCACTGTGGGAAGTCTTACGAACAGCTGATCGGATCGGCAAAGCGTGTTTCTGGAATATTATGTTTTTGTTCCTGCAAGCGCTTTTTACGCAATTTTTGCAAAGCTTTATGTGGAAGGAAACCGTGACCGAGGACAAGCTGATGGCATAAGATGTAAGTTTCATATGCAAAAAAAATTTTTGCGCTAGCTTACATGGTTCAGGTTCTACATGGATTTAAAAATAGTTATGCAAAACGGAGCGTGCTGCTCTGACCGGCTTTAAAGGGTTAACAATGACTTTAAAAAATAATATAAAATAGTGTGCAACACCACTGAAGTTTTTTTTTTTTTTTAACTCTCTTTTCAACCAACGGCAGTCACTCTCCTCTCCAAATAACTTCTGCTTAGTTTTCCGAGCTTCCCTCGGGTCCTCGTAATCAGCGGTCTCCAACCTTTTTTGCGCCACGGACCGGTTTATGCCCGACAATATTTTCACGGACCGGCCTTTAAGGTGTCGCGGATAAATGAGGGAGGGGCTAATAATCGGCTCAGTCATTTTTAATGATCGTTGAAAGCCCAGATCGTAATCGTGATTAAAATTCGATTAATTGAGCAGCCCTATGCACCTTATATAAAACTCTGACATTAGCAATAAGTAGAAAATTGTTTGTCCGAGGTCATTTTTTTTTCTTTTTTGTGTTGCACTGGCCGCTGGAGTTTTGGTCACGAAGAGATAAGAGTCTTGTTCTGACTCGTGGCAAAGTGTGCACAGACAGGCAGGGTGGCTGTGTAGTAAATATCAAGTTTCTCAGCTTGGAGAATGCATTCTTTGCCCTGTTTGATTTTTGATTAGATCACTTTTTTCCCCACCTGAGGATTCTTCCTCTTGCTGTTTTGTCAGGATCAGATATAAAACAAAAAAACATAGACCTATAAAACAGTAAAGTCCTCTGTGTGTGTGTGTGTGTGTGTGTGTGTGTGTGTGTGTGTGTGTGTGTGTGTGTGTGTGTGTGTGTGTGTGTGTGTGAAAAGCGAGCCTTTATTTGGGCTGATGGGAAGAGTGCAGAACAAAACATTAACAGTGGCAAGGAAATACTAGAAATAACTATGACGACTATGAACACGATTTTGCGCAGGAGCATTGTGATGGCCAAACCTGGGGCCACACTCTAAAGTCAGTAACTCTTCATTTCTTCATTTGAACATATTGAAAACTAAAGTGTGTTACTAAATGTATTGATTGGTTTGGATACATTTGTTCTATTTGTAAGCGTGCACAATGTATTCATACCACTTCATTACTTTGATTTTTGACTAAACTTTGTCTTTTTATTTCTTACCTGCCATCATCCTTGGGAGTTGGTGGACAAAAGATGGCAGCCAGGGTTTGAAACCATTAAATGCAAAGAGGGATAACTGGACCACACCACCACTTCCTACTGAAGGGGAGAATGCGTGTTTTCTTTCATTTAAAAACAAAGTATTTGAGTTCAGGGTTTAATGGGTTTTGATTTTCTTCTTTAGTGTTTAGTTTATTAACAAACTAGATTGTGCTGCATTGTTCTGTGATTTATGATTGTGTTTTGTTTAGATACCCCTCATGTGTCACAATGGTCTGATCAGCCATTATATAAACCCTTGTATGTCATTTCGTGGAGATCAGTTATGTTTGTGCGTGCAGTCATTTGGTTTGTTAAGTTTGCAGTCTTTGCCTGAGTTCAGTTTTGTTTCTTTGACCTCTTTTATGAGCTCAACATTTATTACTTTTGTAAATATAATTTTTGTGGGTTAAATAAATGAAAACCATATTTTTCTAGTGATTCCTGGGACTCCTCCTGTTTTTCAACTTGGTCCATCACAAGCATGAAAGAAACTACAGAATACAAACATGAATTAAAAACATGGCCATGCCGTGAACAGAATCATGAAAACCTTAAAAATCTGGAGTGACGTGGAGGGTGGGAAAACGGACGACCTGACAAAGGCTGACTAAAACACAAAGACTAAATACACACAGGTGGCAATCAGGGGAAGTGGAAACACATGGGGAAACAGCTGACACAAATTAACATCATGACCCAACAGGGAAAAGTAACATTAACACTTCCCTGCAAAAGGACACTTATTCAAATGATCATCTTGTTATCAAGAAGCTGGGACATTTACTACCCAGTTGATCTTTTGAATCAGGTGCATTTGAGCAGGGATCAGGATCTTCAGGACAACCTCTGTGTTTGGGGGTGGCTGTTGTGTAGGAGGTAGAGCAGGTCACCTACTAATTGTAATTGTGGTAGTTCAAGTCCTGGCTGCTCCAGTCTGTATGCCACTTATCCTAGGGGCAAGATACTAATTGCACTGGAGTGTGAATGTTAAATAGAAAGCACTAGCATGTGCAAATAACTAGGAAATGTGTATGCTAGAAAATAGATAAGAAAATGAGTATGATTTAGAAAATAGAAAAAAGTAATTGTATGAATTGGAGAATGACGCATGTTGTATAAAGTGCTTTGAGTGCTTCAGTAGAGTAGAAAAGTGCTGTGTGTGTGTGTGTGTGTGTGTGTGTGTGTGTGTGTGTGTGTGTGAGAATGTGCACTCTTGTACAGTTAGGGTCATCCCCTCAGTGAGGACAGTGAACTTTATGTGAGTGACAGTAGGTAAGAGTGGAACCCAGAAGCAGGTTCGAGGAACATAATGATGATGCATGTGTATCATTGACACACAAACACAGTTATAAAGTTATTGGATTAAGTGCTTATAAGAAAAATAACTTGATGTTTGCTTAATTTTATTCAATTCAATTTAGTTTTTATTTATATAGCACCAAATCCCAATATCAGTGCTTTTAAGACACTGTACCGGTGTTGGTGCTAAACATAAATACAGTGGTCCCTTACTATAATGCAGTTCACCTTTCGCGGTCTCGCTGCTTTGCTGATTTTTTTTTTGTGTTTGTGTGCGCAATTATGTATGCTTTTTTATTTTTTATTTTTTTACAGTGCATTTTGTTCTGCGTCCTGATCGGCTGCAGACCACTGTCAGTCAATCTCGTGCCGTGTCTCCTGTATAGTACAGAATGCGTTCAGCTTGTGAAATTTACATAACTCTTCGATCGCTAGCAGTGTGACTGTATGTTTGTAAGTTTTCTCCCCAACAAACACAACACTGTCGACGAAACGTTTTGCACCCTCAAAGACACCTGCGGTAGCACCCAAAGGGCAAAGGAAGATGCTAACCATCACACAAAAAGTTGGACTTCTGGACATGCTAAAGGAAGTTAGAAGTTACCGTATTTTTCGGACCATAAGGCACACCGGATTATAAGACGCATTAGGCGAAACAAAACAGTCAGATAGAGTCAAACGTTACTGAACTCCTTCTTCTTGCTTTCTGTACTTCAGTACCATTGATTCATTAATGTTAAATTGTCTTGCATCTCCTCTATTCCCATATTATGGACCTGAAAACAGGGTTTGATCTTTGGTTTCATTCTATAAATCTGGGTACTTCGCGGATTTCACCTATTGTGGGTTATTTTTAAAACCCACAATAAACCGCGATAAACGAGGGACCACTGTATATACAGAAAACTGTGACATTTTGGTACCCTCATAGCATTAAAAAAATCATGCCATAGAGGGGCTTTATTGTAAAGTGGAAGCATTTAGGAACCATAGCAACTCGGCCTTGAAGTGGCATACCACCTAATAACAAAATCTGTATGCAGGAAGTTTTGTGGCATTGACTCCATGGCTGAGGAGCTTCGGTACATGGCCAAGTACTTTCCAACATATACAGTAATCAACTGCCTCTACAGTGAGTTTCCTGCTGAAGTGCTGATGGACGACTTCACTGTCTTGGATTGTAGCTGAGGACTGTAATCCCCATTCTGGTCCTTGTCAAAGGAGCTTGCAAAGAAAAGCGTCTGGACTTCTTTAAGTTGCTTGAAGACGTTTCACCTCTCATCCGAGAAGCTTCTTCAGTTCTAAGGTCAAATGGTGGAGAGTCCCAGATATAAACCTAGTGGGAGTGACCCCCCACAGAGGGACAAAAGGACCCCCTGATGATCCTCTAATCGCCTGAGCCAAGGTGTGAAATTGGGTGTGGGACCCAATCAGCTAGAGTTTCGGGTGTGTTCATTGTGAAACCTGGCCCCACCTTGTCATGCGAATTCCGGAGGTCAGATGGCCCAGGATGTGAGTGGGCGTTAAGGCGTCTGGGAAGGGATCTCAAAACTGGATTATAGATGGCAGAGAGTTGACAACCTGTCATCAGGTTGTCGACACCAACTCTCTGCCACATCCTGGGCCATCTGACCTCAGGAATTCGCATGATAAGGTGGGGCCAGGTTTCACAATGAACACACCCGAAACTCTAGCTGATTGGGTCCCACACCCAATTTCACACCTTGGCTCAGGCGATTAGAGGATCATCAGGGGGTCCTTTTGTCCCTCTGTGGGGGGTCACTCCCACTAGGTTTATATCTGGGACTCTCCACCATTTGACCTTAGAACTGAAGAAGCTTCTCGGATGAGAGGTGAAACATCTTCAAGCAACTTAAAGAAGTCCAGACGCTTTTCTTTGCAAGCTCCTTTGACTACGATGACCTGGATGACTGAGAACCTTCACAGCCATTCTGGTCCTTATTTTGTTAAACTGCCCGTCCTATCGAAGTCCAATGCAGGAAAAGGAATGTCATCCAAGCTGCAGTCCAAGACGATGTTAGTGTGTCCAACCACAGAAGAGACCACCGAATGACCTAGAGGACAGCCACAACAACAACCTAGTAGGCCTGCATGGAGGGAAACTTGAGATGCTGAACTTTCAAAATTTGAGAGAGAAGTTTAAACTGGCAAATCGATTTTTTCTCCTCTTAGATATGTGGAACACTGGTGATGCAATTTGTGGAAAACTGTCAGTACTTGTTGACCAGTTTAGAGAGTTAAGTTGAGTGATACAGCAGAAATACTTTTTACAATATTAAGTGAAACTACACCCTTTGTGGTAAGGGTTAAAAGGGAAATTATATCTATTGTATAAAAGTGAATCCTAAAGGTCTTTTTCCTCAGTTCCTAGTACAGTCCAGGAGTTTGCATCCTGTCTGTCATCAGGTTGTTTTAATCTTGAGTACAGTTGGTGGATTAACTGTTTCTTATGTGGTTAGAGTTTTAGCATAATGGACAACACTATAGATCAGTGGCCTGTGCTGAGTATGTTCTTTAAGCATCATTAACTCTAATGAGAAAATTGCTTTTTCATTTTTCCTTTTAAACCCAGAGTGTGTCATTCAGTTTAATGTCTCACTTTTAAAATAGATGCCTCGGTGATACAAATATCTGGGATCCTTTTGACTGAATGCTAGAGACAAATTAAATTTTTCTTTCTCTGAAGATGTGTTGATGTTTTCAATTAAGAGTCAAATATATTCAAATCATTTACTTACTGCAGCTGACGGATTAGTAGATTTTTTATTATACACATTTCCCCCCGGAGCCATCAGTACGAGTGATTTTGCCTGCAGCATTCCCTCTAAATCTGCATAATTCTGGCATTATGATTCACAGTGAGTGAATGCTTTGGGTTTCAGCTGCGGTTGATCTGAACCCTCGAGAAAATCCTGTTTCTCAGCAGTGTCTTTCAACTCTTCTGTGCAGTAGTTCAAGTACGATAAACCCTGCTATTTAAAGATGAATAGATTTTAAATGTTGCTTTGTCATTGTGGCCGCTTCATTTGGTTGAATCCTGTATCCCACAATGACTCTCATGTCATTATTCATTGTGGCATGTCTCAAAAAGGAGGACGATTGTTCTCTTCTTTGAAAGGCAGTGATATGTTATAATGCAGACTGCCTGTGCATTAGGATGGAGTTTGTGTGGGCTGTATTATGATGTTGACACGTCTGTTGACACCAAACGAGAAGGCCATTACGGGGCTGATTATACTTATGATTTAAGCTGATCAGACCAGGAAAAAGATCTAAAATTAGCATAGCGTGTTTATTGGTTAATGAGAAGCTTAGCAGTTTTAGCCTGAATGCACCCCTTGCATGCATATGAATAAATACATTCAAAGACAAATTATCACCTTATGCCACTTTTCAGTATCTAACCACTACTTTAACAAGACTCTGGAGTGTTCACCGTGATGTTACCTGGTACTTTTAAGGAAGTCCGAAGGGTGGAATTTCAACTGTATCCAAAACAAGAAAAATATTCAATATGTAAAGTTTCAATAAGGCTTCCATATGCTGTTTCAGATAGTACAGAGGGATGGCTGAAGTGGTTGTTTATATGGAGGGCTTGTTGACTGGTGTACATGTTGTTATGCAAAGGAATGGTATGTCATCTGGGAATATGATTTGACTGAAATCAGCTACCAGCTTTATCCAGAACTGGCCAACACAGCCTGCAAAACACCTGTAAAACTCACTCTAGAGTTGTTCGCAGGTATATTTTGTTGCTCTTGGACAGAGCTAGCCTAGCCATTTCCTTGAAGTTTTCATGCTAAGCTAAGCTAGTGCATCCTTATACTGGGTAACCTCTACTGTACGAAAGCACGTTTGACCCCCAAGGCTACCTTTTTTGACTGCTGCGATCTGGCATTTTGTTGTGAAGCACTTTGTGATCTTTGTCTTGAAAAGTGCTACATAAATAAAATGTTACTATATTTACTATGTACCGTAACTGTAGTGTGATGGGTTAGGGATGGGAATTGATAAGAAATAAGTGATTCCGATTCCATTATCGATACTGTCATATAGGGCTGGGCCATATTATACCGTTCACGGTAATACCGGTATAATGTTAGGCAACGATAGGAAAATGAAATATCGCGATAGAATGGGAGTAAAACGCGCGTGCGCAGTGCCTTTGTTTTCATACGCACATGGCCGATTGTTGAGTGAAACAGATGAACCAGAATTGGTTTGTAAAAATGGTGCAACTTCCGTGATGTGGAACTGGTTTGGTGTTTGTCCGTCAGATACACAACAAAGCACATTTTTTTGCAGAACATGCAAGCGGCCGTTGTTATTGTCATATTTGTCGGACTAAGATGCTCTTAAATCTGGGAGTAATCTGGGTCCTAAACTCCGTATGCTTCAGGTCAAACAACACTAACTGTCTAAATTCTTTCATCTTTAATAAAACGATCAGCATTGCTGCTTTACCAGGTGTAACTATAAAGTTTAACTTCCAGGCATCCATGAAAACAAAAGTTATTACATTTAACGGAGTTAGAAGTTAGCAGGAAGCTAGCGGAAGTTAGCTCGCTAGTTTCGCTAGTTACCTAAGCATGATATTGCATGTTCTGACTGAGAGATTTCTGAAAAAAATCAAACTACAGCTCTGCTATCACTTCCAACATAAATGAAGACAGGAAACTAAACAGCAGTGACGTTTGTAGGGTTACTGAAGTTGGGCTAGCTGGTATATAATGATGTGCTACGTGATCGCTAGCGACACAGCTATGTTAGCATAACATAAACAGTGAAGCTGGAGGACGAACACTAACACTTTTCCACTTATAAAAGTTAACGTGAAGGTTCTTCATGGTTAGAGACAAATGCAATCGCATGGCAGGATGCTGTAAACGGACCAAACTTCAGTCAGGAGAACAACTGAGATAATCCATCCACAATACGAGGTTAGTCATTAATATACTGCAACAACATGGGAATAGAGCAGCTGCAGAGAATTCAACATTAATGAATCAATGGTACAGAAGTGGAGGAAGCAAGAAGAATGAGTTTAATAAAGTTTGATTTATCTGACTGCTTTGTTTCGCTTAATGTGCCTTATAATCCTGTGCACCTTATGGTCCGAAAAATGCGTACTGCACACTGCAGTTTAATGTTGCAAAGCACCTCTTTTTAACTTCAGTGGATATTATACATGGTTATGCTCAGGATATGTCAGCCCATTTCTACTGGAAATGCCTTTTGGTTAAACTTTCAGCAAGGAATTTGCATTTGCACTGTTACATTTTTATAAAGCTTTAATGTACATAAAAACCAGCTTCTTGTTTAAGTGAAAATAAATGGAAGGTTGTCTTTTTGCGCTAGTAATGTTGTGGAGTTGTATTTTGTCTCGCATCAATTATATCGTCGGTTATATCGTTATCGCAAATTTTCAAATATATATCGTGATAAATATTTTTGGCCATATCGCCCTGCTCTACTGTCATATCGCTTATCGTTTCGATTCCTTAGTGATTCCCATTGGCTCCACTTTCAGAGTCACCACCATCTCTAAGCAGCGTATCAAAGACATTACATTCATGGAAATTAATTACATGCTGCATGGTTGAATGTTTGGAGGTATTTAACGTCTTTGTTGTGATCAGTGTTGGGGTTATAATGTAAAAAAGTTTTCACTTTTCTTAGTAGTAACGCAGTACATTACTTAATTACACCCAGAATAAAGACATTCATCCTGGGATCAGCATTCACTCAGGCTTAACATTACTCTGTGTTTTATGGCTGGCTTGCGAAGAGCCGAAGTTGTGTTAACAGTATGATTCAGTTGTTTTTGTCCTGGAGCAATCTCCATTTTACCATCCCGCCCTCATCCTTTTGTGCAATAAAAATAAAAGAAATGCCCATATCCATGCTGTAAACTGCGCCACTATTTCCCTACTCTGACACATGAACTGAAATCAGCTGATCATAGCGAGAGTGCAAGAACCGATAATCGGGATCGATAGGCAGGCAGACTAACGATTCCAAGGAATTGGACTACTCGATTCTCGATTCCCATCCCGAATGATTGGTAATGGTGCCTAAGCATGACTCTCCATCACTGTGTCAGTTAATAAATTAATACAGTGCATCACCATTTTCAAAAATTACCACAGTTAAGCAACAAAATACATATTATAAACTCATTCAGCTCTGCAAATAAGAGCACTTTTAAAAGGTGAACAATAGAGAGAGGAAGCACGAGTGAGGAGCTGAAACTCCGAGACAAACTGAAGCACACTTTGGCCCAAATCATTAAGCACAGTGTGAGAGTTGACCAGACGAGGAGTGGGGAGGGGGTCATTCATGCTCAGGAGTAGTACAAGGCAACAGAAGCCATTGTGAGTACACCACTAATCCGCTGCCAGCCTCATATACAGTACAGAGATGGTATTGATCTTCTCTTAGCCAAAAGCAATCTTGTTTACAAGAACTGCCTCTAGATTATGCAATGCTATACGAAATGTTTTTGGCCTAATAGGTTTTATTTTCCGTCATATGATACAAATACCAACTTCCTGTCATCGTTAAAATTTGTTGTCATTTATTTTTAACATTTACGTCTGTAATTCAGACTGTGGACATCATGGGACGAACATTTTAAGTAGCTGGACAAAAATGAGAACCATACCATGAAAGAGAGCTTTGTGTTGAGAATGAGTGTGTTCAGCATTTCTACTGATTCTGCTTCATTCTTGCTGCAGAGAATAGAGTCCATTAGAGCTGGGCGATATGAGATTTTTTCATATCACGATATGTTTTTTTCATTTCAGTCGATAACGATATCTATCACGATATAAGCCAAATAACTATATTTGTAAGATTTAAATGTGCCGTTGCTCACAAGTAAAATGTGAAATAATCAGCAGCTTGTTTTGATTTAAATATTTATTTCTCATAATAAGTTCAACAGGGTAGATGTACTTAAGGAACATGAGACTTTTTCAGATAAATAAAGGCAAATATTGCAAACTACACAAAAGGCAGCCGCTAAAGCGTTTAAGTTTCAAAATAGAACAAACGAAACAGATTAAATTGTCAATTCCACTTAGAAACAAAATATTAATTCTAAAAATAAATCTTAGTTTGTTTTACAGAAGAACAGACAAAACTGACTAACTTTTGTCAATATCAAATAAACTGAGAACTAAAAGGAAATTCTCAATCTCTCCTTGTTGTATAGCTGAGCTTTTCAAACAGTTTTAACAGTTACTTTAGTCTGACAAAAGCCGAATGACGAATTAGCGCTTCCAGTCAGAGACTGAGGCTACGTCCACACGTACACTGGTATTTTTGAAAACAGAGATTTTCCGTTTTCGTTTTAAAAAATAATCCGTCCACACATAAAGGCAGAAATGAAGGAAAACGCTGCTATGAACATGCCAAAGCAGCAGGTGGCGCTAGATTCCTAACCGTGCAGAAATGTTGGCCAATCAGAAGTCTAGAAGCCTCGGTGGGAAAAAGTAAACAAAGCTGGGGCATAGAAGCAGAACCGAGTCGTATGTGTGGACGGACAGTAACTGTGTATATGTAAGCATTTAAACACTGCAGAGAGTAGAATTAACAGTATTGTAGAAATTCATTTCACCGAAACAATAACGTGGCGCACAGTGTGACGCATGCACCAGTTTATTGTATTTCCAGACTTGCTTTCGGCACAATTTACAGTGCACGCTACTCTGTTTTTTGTCAGACTTGAAATAGCCGAAATACCTTCACACTACGGAACTTCTATGGCTCTTCCGTTCGACAATCTCTCCGGCATTGGAACCATCATCTGTTTTCTCTTCGGTCACGCTCAGTTGATTTTTCTAGTCGGCACACTCATTTCCTCCATTACGCGCTGGCTCCATTACCCGCTGGCTGCTTCCCAAACAAACACACGTGCGGCTTGGCACTTGTGCTGTACGTAACAAGTCACGCGACGTGACGCTGCGGCTGTGATTGGTTCGGCTCTGCGCTACTTAATTTGGATTGGCTGACCTTTTTTTTTTTTTTAATTTTTTTTTTTTTTAAAGAGGACAAGAACGGCGAGGTCTATCGCGATAGCTTAATTTCTCTATCGAGTAAAAGTTATATCGCGATACATATCGTTATCGTTCTATCGCCCAGCTCTAGAGTCCATTTCCATCTTATCAGTATTTTGTGTTATTTCTTTGTCTTTCCTGCTCAAATTGCAGAATAAGTAAAAAAAGACTGTGTCTGGTTCCCTTGTGGTGCAGGGCAGGTTATCAAAGTCTGCTTTCCCATCCACTGTGCTACACTGTCATTTTTTTTTTTTTTTACTATAATCTGCATAAAAAATTCTGGTTCCTGGTGTGTCTGCCAGCATAAATATAATACTGTAATTTGTAGAAGGCTATAGTAGAATGCAGTACCCCAAATTATGTAAAACTGCATTGAATTACTTATTTTGGGCATTTGTAGCTACAGTGCGGTTGTTCTGTAGATGGCACGGTAGGTGCCATATGCTGCTCTAAAGCCTGATCAGCTTCTCTCATCTTGTGCTATTAATTATGTGTCAAAGCAATGCTAATTAAACCAGGAGAGGAGCGCTCCTGCCATGTCCTTACCTTCAGGGTATTAGTTAGCACACTACACTGCTCTGCATTTCAATTAATCAATTAACAAGTCGGGCCACAGGCAGCTTTAGAACAGATATTGGCTGCTGTTGAATAATTCAACAGTTTTAATCAGCTTGTTCTGTCTATCAAGGCTGGAATATAAATCTTACATAATGTGTAAATGAAAAAAAAAAAAGAACTGTTAGTGTATTTTTTGTTTACTGTTCATCTTTAGGGCATATGTAAGCTGTCACTGATTTTTTTAATGAGATCATTATTTTGTTTTTCTCCATTTTCCAGTCAACTTGCTACAGTAGCCATGTCTGCCTTTCATTTATTTAAGTGAACATTATCTCTTTATTTTAAGAATATGGAATCAATTGAAACAAAAAAAAAAAAAGAGATGCTCCTATTTAACATGATTAAATTTGCATTTGGAATTTTTTTAAATTGTTTTTTTTCTTTTTACAAGCAAACATAGAAGAAAACATTTTGAAGACTTATTTACCCCCAGAAAACATGCACAATTCAGTTTGTTTCGGTAAACTGACATCAGTGGATTTAGTAAAAAGATTGGACATTCATGAGATTCAAAGAAACTGAGGAGCTGTAGAGTCAACAATATAGAGAAGTATCATTTGCCTGCTTCAAATGTCATTCTATTAGCTCATTAAAAGGCCCTTATTTATCATGTTGGGAGGTCACTCAGCAAGGCAAACAAATGAGGGAAATGGTGCAAAAAAGCAATGCAATACACAACAAGAACTAGACTAGGAAGTAGGAATACAAGCGAGAGAAGAAACTGAGGCAGAGATAAGAAATTGAGCAACCTTAGCTAGGAAGATGAAATGGGAAATACAACTTTGAACAGCTGGAACACTTAACTGTGGAAAGTATCAAGACAGCCTGGCGAGTGACAGGGAAACAATAAAGTGTACACTGAGGAGACTGAGAACCGTGTGAAGAGACCTGAATTTATACATTTAAATCGGAAACCTTTTGAATCTAAACATAACATAATTCTAAACTATCAAACGGACATTTGAGTTTTTACTTCATTTTAATTTGGATTCACTTTCATTTTACTTGGATTTTTGAGCTGTGGTTTTTATTTGTTAACATTAACAATAGGTGGACTAGAGAGACAACAATGAGGAATGTTTGTTGAGTCTCTCAGCACAGTCTCAAGAGCATGGAGGAGATTCCAAGTGGCAGGTGGTTACTCTCGAAGGGCTGGACAGGGTTGCAGAAGATCCTTAACCCATCAAAAGGACCAGTGTCTGGTCCTTTGTGCAAAGACAGACAGGATGACCAATGTTGAAGTCCTACAAAATGATCTCCAGCAGGCCACTGGTGTGAATATCTCTGACCACGCAATCAGAATCAGACTTTATGAGGGTGGTCTCAGGGCCCGATGTCTACTGGGTCCTGTGCTCACTGCCCGGCACCTTGGAACCTGAGTGACATTTGCCATAGAATACCAGAAGTGGCAGGTCCACCACTTTTTCACAGATGAGAGCAGGTTCACCCTGAGCCCACGGGACAGATAGGAAAAGTTCTAGAGATGCCATGGAGAATGTTTTGGTGCCTGGAACATCAAGCAGCTGTTTTGGTGGTGAGGTCAGTCATGCTATTTGGAGGCATATCCATGGAGGAACATATAGACATCTACAGATTAGACAATGGCACCCTGACGGCCCTTACGTATCACAATGAAGTCCTTGGACCCATTGTCAGATTCTATGCTGGTGCAGTGGGGCCTGGGTTCCTCCTGGTACAGCACAGTGCCCAGCCTCATGTGGCAAGAGTATGCAGGCAGATCCTGGAGGATTAAGGAAGTGATACTACAGACTGATCCTGACACCTCATGTTTTTCAAAACTTCCAGATTGCACCTCAAACTGTCCAGGAGCTCAGTGATGCTCTGGTCCAGATCTGTGAAGAAATGTATAACCCCAACAAAACAATGTCCTACAGCTGTTTTGGTGAGAAAAAAAAAATCATAAAAGCTCATGTGCAGCCTAACTCACAAGTGCACAGACATGAAATAAATTCAGTGATGATTCCAAATACTCTGTTATTTGGAAGACATGCATATATATACATTTTATTTCAGTGATGCAAAAAGCTGTAAAGCTAGCTGTAAAAATAACTGGTTAAGAAACAACTTTGTGGACCCACAGGGTGAACTGGGAACTAGACAGGCAAATAGTTGAGCGAGGCTTTGTTAAAGATTGAGGAAGAAGAGCTGGAGAGGCTGGAGAAAAGGCTGGCAGGCTATGGCAGACTGGGTGAACTGAACAGAGGGAGGGATGGCATGGAGCTGGTGAGGCTGGCAGGGAAAACAGGAGAGCAACAACAAGAGACAGAAGGGAAGGGGTAAAATAGCAGAAACAATAGCAATTAGTCAAAGGTGGTGCCAGTAGTATAGTCAATGAATTTGTCAAGCCATAATCAGAGGTAGTGATTTCACAAGAAAGCAAATTTGGGGCTGATTTCTGTTACATTGTAGTAAATGGTTTGTCTTTGGGATGTTAACTGTTTATTGGGCAATGAAAGCAAATGCATGGATGTGTTCTGCTGTGTAGAATAGTGCAGCTAAACTGGAACTCTGGCCCTTCTAGTAGTGTTTTTGCTCTTTTCTCAGGTCAGTTCTGTGATTTTATTGTCTCTTCTTGTTTTATTAGTTTCCCATAAAGTAGTGTTGAGTCAAAAGGAAAAAGGTAAACTTGAATACGCATAATTTTTTATTTCACCGCTACACCCAGGTTCAGCCTCTTTGGGTCAAGCTCGAGGCAGAAGTAGTGCAGATTAGTAAAATAAACATTGACGTTTTCTGCTTGAGGATGATTGTTAGCGCTCTGGAGCAAAAACAACCATCGCTGGAGCCTCATTATCCTGCTTACTGCTACGTGCTTTGAACGGCTAAATAAGTTGGCTCCGCTCATACTGACAGGCACTGAACTTTGGGTTTGTGGGGCTTATAGAGCTCTGAAGTGCAGCACCTTCTGTTTGCTGAGGTGATGGATGGAGCTCATCGGTATTCAAGGTCCTCAGCTTTGTCACGCACTCTGTGGGCACTTTCTATTCAGTAAAACAGTAAAGAAGTGGACAATGCAGGTGAATGAACCGTGATCTCCCTCCTTGTCTCTTCAGTGCCAAGTATTAGTGTGCCTGTCAGTCAGTGGTGATTAATTGTACTTGGCAACGCCGAGGCCTTGGCACTCCAGAGAAATTTTTTAATCTTTTGAGACTTTTTACTGCTGTCAGATTCACAGTTTATTCACCCTGAATAATAAAACTGACACTGTGGATGAATGGACAGGCGAAGTTTAACTCTCATACTCCTAAATCTAACTCAGGTACCAGAAATGATTAAACTTTCGGATGATGGAAGGATATTTTATTGAGATGAAACGTATTGTCCCATCACTCAAGTGTCAACATAATAGTTTTTTTTTGTCAGTGGAGTTCTGCATTACAGTGGGAGCTTTCCTTCTTTTATTATTGTCACCTCAGGCAAAAAGAGCTGCTTTTCTCATCTGTGTTAGATAAGTGAATTGTGTTATTTTCCACCTTGATATTTTCTCCTATAATTCCTATACATTTTTATAGGCTAAAAAGGCAAATATCTGCAACCTGGATCACTCTCTTTTCAACATCCTATTCTACTCTCGGTGGCGTATTCTTATCTTGAAGCAAAACAGGTCTCGTTTCCCTGGTGTCGTTCGCCATAATAGGCCATCTAATGTCATAAAAATGTGTTCAGCTATTTGCTGTTGAGTGTTTTATGGCTCACACACCTTTAACTCCACACTCCTGGAAGTCTAAAATGTAAATGTCAGGGGAGATGTGTTATTATGCGAGTCTACCCTCAATTAAATGTTGAGGCTAACACCAAGACAGGAGGTGTGCTTGTTTTCAGGAAGGTGCAGCAGTTTAATATTCAGAAAGGCTCTCTGTCCAACACAGCCAGGGTCAGTGTTGAGGTTCGTTGGCTGCAGAGGCCAGCAGGTATTCAACATTTAGCTTCATTTTCTTCTGAGCTGTCTTTGTTTGTGCTCTACTGGTCACACTGTCAAGGATGTCGGCTCTTAAATGCCACAGCGCCGCTGAAGAAAACTGGCCAAGTGTTTTTAAACTCCCTCTTGTGAGTCTCCCTCTTGAGTGTTACTTCAGCGAGGCTGTGCTCTCACCACACATTATCTCCTCAGGGATCGCAGCACTCCGCGTTGTAGAGCCGTCCCTCTTATCTCACCTCTTCAGACTACTGTAATTCACCTGCTTTTCATACTGAGAGCTCTCCCAACACCCACAAGTGTGTGCCAGTGCCAGATCTGGATGAGTGAGACAAAAAGGGAAAACTTCAGAGGACAAAAGAGACATTTTCTAATGATTGTTGAATAGCTGGGTGGTATAAATATGTATGAATGTTCAATCAAATCAGATACTGTCCACAGAATTATGAAAATAACTGTGTGTAAAACAGGAAATTGCAAACTCTGAGGTCAGTACTTTGCAATTCATGTCTTATGAGCTCAAGGCTGCATGTTAAACCCAGTTGTTATTCTTTTTTTTTTTATATTAAATCTTTGATCTGTATGTTGACAAAGAGAGGTGATGTGCTTATTCTGGTCATCTCAGGTGATATCCATCTGTGAGCTCAGCAGCCCAACAAGCTGCTCAGACCTTCTGTTTATGAGTGGCAGCCATTAAGGGAAAAGGTGGCTTTTAAAACGAGGTGATCTTTGTCAAACAGTGGATGAACCCAAGACTAACATAAAAAAAAACATTTTACAAAGCTGGCCTAATATAGTTCAAAGATAAAAATATAGAATTCGAAATGAGCAGAATATAGTTTTTTCACAGCACTGTAATTATTATTATACTCGTTACCATGACTGACTGAGAAAGCAGCAGAAAACATTCAGAAAATGTCAGTCCAACTAGCTTCAGGCATACTTAGACTCGTTTCTACAATGAAAGCAGATCCCTGCTAATTTGGCAAAAGAGCTTGTTTGTGAAGTTTTTCTCAAACCAAAATTTCACTGAGAAAAACAGTTCACTCAGACACCAGCTACAGGAGCAGTCAGGGTCAAATGACACATTAATTTTAAAAGCTACCCCCAGATAATTGAGTGTTGTTAAAAGTACTATCAGCCATATTATGTTTCAAGCACCGAAGTCCTATATTTTGTTATTAATTTGGTCCACTTATTGTAATGACCTCTTACTTTCAAAACAGCCATTCAATAAGTTAAGACATGTGCCTTTTTAAAATTTTTCTACAATATGTCATTTACTAAATCTACCTGCCAGTGTTCATTTTGACAGCAAATATTGATTTAGTTTGAGTCATAGGCTTTTATTCTAGTTTTAGTCAACTAAATCCCACGATTGTAGAAGACTAAATCTAAAGTTGATTCAGTTGACTAATATATGAAGTGTAGAAGTTTAGAAGTTTTTTTTAATAACGTTTTTATCCGTTCAACACGGTTTACAAGGTATCTTATTTTCATCTTGATGCATGCTCAATCATCCAGGTACAGTGGGGCAAAAAAGTATTTAGTCAGCCACCGATTGTGCAAGTTCCCCCACCTAAAATGATGACAGAGGTCAGTAATTTGCACCAGAGGTACACTTCAACTGTGAGAGACAGAATGTGAAAAAAAAAAAATCCATGAATCCACATGGTAGGATTTGTAAAGAATTTATTCGTAAATCAGGGTGGAAAATAAGTATTTGGTCAATAACAAAAATACAACTCAATACTTTGTAACATAACCTTTGTTGGCAATAACAGAGGTCAAACGTTTACTATAGGTCTTTACCAGGTTTGCACACACAGTAGCTGGTATTTTGGCACATTCCTCCATGCAGATCTTCTCGAGAGCAGTGATGTTTTGGGGCTGTCGCCGAGCAACACGGACTTTCAACTCCCGCCACAGATTTTCTATGGGGTTGAGGTCTGGAGACTGGCTAGGCCACTCCAGGACTTTCAAATGCTTCTTACGGAGCCACTCCTTTGTTGCCCGGGCGGTGTGTTTTGGATCATTGTCATGTTGGAAGACCCAGCCTCGTTTCATCTTCAAAGTTCTCACTGATGGAAGGAGGTTTTGGCTCAAAATCTCACGATACATGGCCCCATTCATTCTGTCCTTAACACGGATCAGTCGTCCTGTCCCCTTGGCAGAAAAACAGCCCCATAGCATGATGTTTCCACCCCCATGCTTCACAGTAGGTATGGTGTTCTTGGGATGCAACTCAGTATTCTTCTTCCTCCAAACACGACGAGTTGAGTTTATACCAAAAAGTTCTACTTTGGTTTCATCTGACCACATGACATTCTCCCAATCCTCTGCTGTATCATCCATGTGCTCTCTGGCAAACTTCAGACGGGCCTGGACATGCACTGGCTTCAGCAGCGGAACACGTCTGGCACTGCGGGATTTGATTCCCTGCCGTTGTAGTGTGTTACTGATGGTGACCTTTGTTACTTTGGTCCCAGCTCTCTGCAGGTCATTCACCAGGTCCCCCCGTGTGGTTCTGGGATCTTTGCTCACCGTTCTCATGATCATTTTGACCCCACGGGATGAGATCTTGCGTGGAGCCCCAGATCGAGGGAGATTATCAGTGGTCTTGTATGTCTTCCATTTTCTGATGCTCCCACAGTTGATTTTTTCACACCAAGCTGCTTGCCTATTGTAGATTCACTCTTCCCAGTCTGGTGCAGGTCTACAATACTTTTCCTGGTGTCCTTCGAAAGCTCTTTGGTCTTGGCCATGGCGGAGTTTGGAGTCTGACTGTTTGAGGCTGTGGACAGGTGTCTTTTATACAGATGATGAGTTCAAACAGGTCCCATTCATACAGGTAACGAGTGGGGGACAGAAAAGCTTCTTACAGAAGACGTTACAGGTCTGTGAGAGCCAGAGATTTTCCTTGTTTGAGGTGACCAAATACTTATTTCCCACCCTAATTTACGAATAAATTCTTTACAAATCCTACCATGTGGATTCATGGATTTTTTTTTCACATTCTGTCTCTCACAGTTGAAGTGTACCTCTGGTGCAAATTACTGACCTCTGTCATCATTTTAAGTGGGGGAACTTGCACAATCGGTGGCTGACTAAATACTTTTTTGCCCCACTGTAAGTAAATCTCCAAAAGTTGATTCTGTTCATCTGGACGTAGCGTTTTGTGGGAGAAATGTTTCGTCACTCATCCAAGTGACTTCTTCAGTCTCAGCTGAGTCCAGGTTTCCCCCAATCTTATGAACACATGAAAAGGGAAAGGCCATCTCTGAATCGAGGAGGAGGCCTAAGGGTACATCTTTCAATGCTGTGATTGCAGCCATCCCCCAACTCTCTGTGACAGGTACTCATGGCCAATGACCAGTGGGTTTTGATCAGTGGCTGTTGATCAATGGTCATGAGACTTTGCATAATTAAGATTAAGGAACTGACCTCCCAGCCCATTGTCAATTCAGTGGGCTGGTTTCAGTCATTATGCAAATGTACTATTTATAAGACTGGGGAAACCTGCAGTCAGCTGAGACTGAAGAAGTCACTTGGATGAGTGATGAAACGTTTCTCCCACTGAAATCGCTACATCCAGATGAACAGAATCAACTTTTGGGGTATCTTATTTTCATTGACATCAAATGAAACACATTTCCCTTCTGTCACATTTTCCTGAGAAACAGGGAGCATGGGAGTTAGCTGTACTCCCCGTCCCACCCTGTTTGTCTGCAGCAGATCAGATTTGTGTGTCTAACCTTACTGCACAAGGAAATTACTTGTAATTGGCTACTTTCCAAACTCGTCCCACCTTTCTACATAACTAGTTCTGATTTAAACTTGCAGAATAAATTTCATTTTCCTTTTTATTCGTGACAAAAATCTCAATACATTTTGTCATAGTCTTTGTCCTTCTTTTTTAGTTTTCATTCAATTATCAACTTGTTTTCTTTAGAAAAGGCCGCTGATGAAAACTATGATAAAAATTAACTGGTTTATTAAATTGACATTGCTACCTACAAAGTGAAATATATTGTCATGAAATGCCGTGTGGCAGGCACGAGATGAGGACTCAAAGTGCAGGACTCACAGACTCAAGGGATGAACTCGAAACCACAGCTTTATTTGCTGGTCACAGAAAAATGGGCATACAAAAAAAACTAAACTGGGAAACAACAAACTAAAACTCACAGGGAGATCCACACAGCAAGAGGGACGACGCGACACTGACTCAGAGAAACACAGGGTTTAGATACACTGGGAAGTAACGAGGGGAATGAGACAAAGGAGGGCACAGCTGGGAGAAATCAGGACTGATGAGACAAGCAAAGCAGGACGCATTCACATAAGACACGCCCCATCAAAGTAAAACAGGAAGTATCACACAGAGACGCAAACTTGACACGGTGGAGACAGCAACTAAGAAACACAGAGACATAAACCATAAGGCAGAGGACTCTAAGAACCAAAAGACACAGAGGGAAACTCAAACATGCAGACACAGACTTACACAGAACAGAGGGGACACAGAGAAACATGAAGGGCAAGGGATCGAAACTAGAAACCATAGAATAACTCACACAAGTACAATAATACAAAAATCACAAAGAACTAAACATGCTGGGTCAGGAGACCCAGGACCCTGACATATATTGTATGGACACTTGTTGTTTTGATGTTAATGCCAGAGCAGGCTTGCACCTCTTCAGTTATTGAGTCGGCAGACAGCACAACTTTCTGCTGTTTAGTGGTGGTTCCTAAACACACCAGTTTGCAATAATGTCTCGTACGGTTAATCATGGAATATCTAGGGGGGAAGAAATTTTACAGATTGAGTAGTTGTAACGATGGGATCCTATCACAGTACCATACTTGAACTCGGTGAGCTCTTTCAAATAGCCCATTCTTTCACGAATATTTGTAAACGCATACTTTACCCATTTTTTTTGTCCATATAGAGTGTGTTGAATATGGATATTATGAAATCTGTGTCACTCACTCATTTAAATGGTGTGGTATTTCTCATCAACAAGTAAAAGCACTGGGTCTTGGTGAATATTGGGAGAGCGGATGAAGACCTTGTGTTGTTGAGATGAAGTGCACTGATGTTGACAGAGTAATCGAAACTAAAGCCTTGTTGTCAGAGTTGTGGGCCCAGATTGGACTGCTGCGTGAATCATAGTAATTGGCTCTTGTCTCAGTGGTGGAGAACAACATCCATTAACAGAGAGGATTTAGAGGGAGGAGGTGTTAGTTTGGCTTTAGCTTATGTTTGCGGCTGAATCTGTGTGTATATCTGTGAGATACGATTACGCCGTGCAGACCAACGACAATCTCGTAAAACTAAAATTTAATTTGTATTGTGTGTTGATTTCTTGGTTAGTAAATTGTTACTCCATATATTCAGTTTTACTGCCTTTAATCTGGGGTAGGCTCTGGGCTGTTTTCAGGCTTTAGACACACTGGTTTCCACTGTTTTCTCCAGACCAGATGAGATGACCAGCATAAAGAGTAAGAAAGTATTGGGTGTTGCAAAGAGTTAAGTAGATTTTACTTGGGCCAGCAGGGTTTAAATTCAGGGTGAAACCAACATCGGGACTAGCTTAATTTTAGCACAAAGCCTCCTACTTGTCTGGTGGGAGAGACTGAGAACAGAAGGAGAGCTGCAGGAGATGGAAAGCTGTCTGTTTTCCAAATTCTGGCTTTTTTTTGTTTGTTTGTTTGTTTTGTTGTTTTCTGCTCACCTCAGGTTCAATTAACTGTCAGAATTAAGTCTGTAAAAAAATCATTATCTACAAATAATGAGATGAAATAATATATACATAAACAAGCAAACAATCAAATGATCTTCTTCATCATTAGTGATGTGATGTTTTGATTGCAGGACATCATCTGTAAACCAAGGTTTCTTTTGACAACACCGATTCATCCACATCAGTATCCAGCCTGTAATGAGTCACTCAGGATGCCATTCATCTCCACAAGGCGACATGATTGCAACACTCATTTATCTATCGAGGCAGAATTACACCATTTACTCATCCAACTGGACATTATTAGACTGTTCATTCATCTAATATGAGGCCATTACAGCTGAAAGACCTGTTTCAACCCAGGGAACATTAAACCTGCTTCTCAATGATTAGACTCCACTCTGCCACTCATGTTGTTATACTCAGAGTCGATAGGATTGATGAATAGCTGTCGTATGAAACACTCATTAGATGTTAGCTTTTCAATTTTAAGGACTGTTTGCTTCTCCAAGTGTTGTCTGAAGGCATTAAAAGCCCCTCAGCCATACCGGATAAATCAAAATGCACAGCGATCAAGTTGAGAGCAACACAGCATGTCTTTGATCCTGAAAAGGCGATCATTTGAAGCTCCTCTCCTGCTGTTTATAACAATTCAGTGGTTTTTACACATGCTAAGAGATGTAGGCTGATCCATTTCCAATTGCATCTGATACTGTGATTTCCTCAGCATGGTTTCTGTTGTTTATCTCTGTTATATGAATCACTCAGACGCGTCTTCGACTCCGAAGATGAGCTTAGAGACTGTAATCCAATCTCTTTTAAGATTTTGATTGGTTCAGTGAGAGACTGGAGATGAATGTGACAGGCATGTTCTGACATTAAACTTACAACTGATAACACCTCCAAGCACTCTGTGGTATCTTAATGAGACAAATTAAAAAAAAGTTTGCTTTAGCGAATAATTACACAATTTGTGGAGCTCATGTCTGGGCAGCATGATGCACTGTTCAGACTAAAGGCAATCTCAAAACAAACATTCATTACACACATTGTTTTTTATTGTATAGTATGTTAGTTTATAATTCAATGGGGGAAATGATTATTAGTTTATCCCCTGTTTGTGAGTTTGCTCTCTTACAGAAAAATGAAGAGTCAGCAGTATTTATGGTAGTTTAATTTTAACCGAGAGGGACAGAATATCAACCAAAAATCCAGCAAAAAGTTATACATTGACTTGCATAAATAAATATTTGATCTCCTGGAACCGACTCTGAATTTTGACCTACAGATTCCTACAGATGAACGTCTAAATGACTCAGGAAAGTCTTGTAAGAAAGTGATGTGCTCTGATGAAACCAAAATTGAGCCCTTTAGCATCGACTCAACCCGCTGTACTTGGAGGAAGAGAAATGCTGAGTATGACCTAAAAATTGCTATTCTTACATGCAAGCACACCAGAAAACAGAAAGCATAATGTTTCCAAGCGTACAGAATGACTTCACTGCATTGAGGGGACAACTTGCATTGTAAAATCTTCCCGCAGCCAGATCACTTAAGATGTGTCTTTAATAGGACTTCCAGCATAATCATGATCCAAAAAAATACTTCCAAGTCAATGAAGGAGTGGCTAAGGAAGACGCACATTAAGCTCATGAAGTGGCCTAGCACCTCTCTAGCTCACAATCCTATAGAAAATCTGCTGAGTGAGCTGGAGCTTCAAGTTGCCAAGCAGCAGCCAAGAAACCCAAAAGATTTAGAGTTTCTGAGAGACTGGTCAAAATCCATTCTGATGTCCAATTATCAGAAGTTAAATCAGAAAAATAATCAGTAGTTAATGCGAGATTCTCTCAGGGCAAATTTAAACCATAGGAAACCAGAAAAACTCCCAAGAGGCTGAAAAGAAGAGCATAACATTAGTGTCAGTCCCAAAAAGTTGATTCTGTTCATCTGGACCTAACATTTTTAGTGGGAGAAGCATTTCATCACCCATCAGTGTATTTAGAAAAGCCGATGATACTCCACGTTTTACAGTTGGTCCAGAATCAGACCTGTTTGCATTACCCAATCAGTGGATTTTCCTCATGTGTTACAAAGATGATTACAACAGCTACACAGTATTAGATCATTTTGAGGAAACACATGTAAATGTAAAGGAATACAAACATTAATGTTAAATTAATATTTATTTCATCTAGGACTAACAACGCATATGCCAACAAAAGTGCAGTGAACTGAGAGTAATCATTCATTTGATACATGATTTAGAAATACAATTTAAAGATACGTGATGGGTCACATATCGGTCATGATGCACACCTCTTCATAGTTTCCTTCATTTCCATTTCGTCTGTAGTGCAGAAGATATTGAAAGCACAAACATACAACCTCTTATGAATCTTTTTGACTATTGACTTTTTGACAAACTTTTCACAATATTTTGTATGAAGTTCTAACCTTGCATGTTTTTTCTGCTCTTTTTTTATCGGTGACAGAGGTGTGTGACAGACCACTGGTCTCCAGCCTGCCTCCATCATCCTTCAGGAGCTCTTCACAGCTGTCCACCAGCCATGCGCCTGGCTTTGCCAAACTCAACAGAAGAGACGGTGAGGTTTTACTGTTGTTGGGGAGTGGGTCATTCACAGATACCTGTTGTGCTTAATGAGTAGGACTTTGGCTGTGGATTTGTTTAAAGTGCTGGAGGTTCAAAATAATTGTGTTTCATGACCTAATTCTTGTATTTCACATGCTTTGTCAAAAAACGTTTCCTTATGTATAGATAAATGGTAAATGAACCTTGATGTTTTTCTTTGCTGTCTTGAAGATATGATGGGGCCCGATTATTCAAGATTTTGTGTTGGGGGAGAGTGGTCAGATTAGAGATTAAATCTGTTAAATCTTCTATGCAGTCAGGAGATGCATGAAAAATGATGAAAGGGCTCATTTACATTTTGAGAAAAGCTAATCGAGTCTATTAATAAATAAAGTAAATACACTGAAGTTGTTCTTTTCAACTTCTACATGTCTGTTTAAATCACCCCCACTATAGTTAATATACCTGAACTGAGAAAGGCAGGATCGGCTGTGGAACAGCCTGGCTGTGTAGTGCAAGGCAGTGCAGGAGGCCATGGAGAAGCTCAAGAAGTTTGGTTTCTTTGTAAGGTTGTGGAACCGGCCAGTGGAGATGCAGGTTTCTTTTGGGAGCCTGGCTCAGTTGAATTTCCTGGAATGGTGCGATGGTGAGTGGAGTCCTGTTCATCCAGGATGCTGAATTTGTTGGGGCTCATTTCAACCACAACAACCAAACAGTTAAAACAGCAAAGGATTAAAGAGCAGGTAAACAGATTCACACGATAACACCTACATACCGGCAGATACTGAAAGCCGACATCTCACAGATTCTAAAACTGCAGGTTTCGTTACTCTCCAACCAAAATTCACTGAACCAGCAGCATAAGATCAAAACTATGCTTCACGTTTGAAAAACATTGTCATGAATTTCCTGTTACTTTGGCTATTTTGCTTCCAACACAATAAAATCCCACTTCCTGCACAGCTCTCTCTGTGTACTTCAAGAACAGTTTCCCATCAAAAATCCCTATTCTGCATTATTTGCTTGCTTATTGTGCACCAGTCAAATGTTTGTACAGTGTTGTTGGGTGCTGTTTTTGTTTTGTTTTTTTGATGACCTCCAACAAGAAAGCAAATTTCCTGGCCAGGAAAATCTCCTTCATATTTTTCAGTGTTTTATCCTCAGTCACATTGACACAAAGGCATCTGCTGTGACGCTTGCAACTCTGATGAAGTCTCACAAGTGTCAGCTTTGTTTTTATACCAAGTTTACACTGAGTATGTAATTGCAGAGAAATATTCAAATACGTTTGAATTAAATATTTTTAATATACAAGGTGTGAAGGCTTATTTTGACACTACATATACAAAGACAAATGATCATAATTATAATATTTCTGAGTCAAAATTAAATTGAATTGAATTAAATCAGGACCTTGTGAATCAGGATTGAATCAGTTGTAGAAATGATACCCAGCCCTACTGATAATCTCACTACAGATGAATACTGGCCAGGTTTTTCTAATCCTTATTATTTATTTTATTCAATGTTTAAATATAGTGTGTACAATAATATTTTTTATATACACACAGTAGTAGAAACTTACTTGGCAGACAGAGAGTTAAATGTGCTTTAAAACCATAACATTTCTTAAATGTAGATGCAATGATGCAAATGATCTTGTGGATCTGTTTGTTGGTATGATGCTTCTTGAGTGGGGAATAGCATTTTAAAACAGAGGCGTTGCTCTGCAGCTGTGGAGATCAGCTGAAGAAATACTTTTGTGAAGCTCTGGCCTCAAAGCACAAAACACCAAACAGGATTTTTTTCCTTACTTGATTTACTCAGACAAACAGACAGCCCACTGGTGACTAGTTTAGAGGTAGACAGAGGATCAGAATAATTTATAAGACGAGACAAAACAGAAGAATACGCACCAGTTGCTTTGTCTTTATTCTCTGTTGATGCCATTTGTATTGGATGCTGATACTAGAAGGATAGCTGTGTGGTGTTTGTCCAGCATGAAAACCCAGCAGGGAATCTTGTGTTGGATGCTGATGTGAAGCTTCGACAAAATGAAGATTGTGGTTTGTTGTGGAGTGTTCTGCAGGGAGCAGGCTTCAGTGTTTTATCCTGACATCAAAGCTCTAAATCAGCTGGGAGGGTGAGATGGGTTTAATCTGGATCTGAATGATTTCCACCACCTGGGAAACAAAGAATCCGAGCATGGAAAAATTGTGCTACAGCCGAGGCTGTTGCCAATTTGTTTTCCTGTCTTACAAGGCAACGACTTTGCTCTGAAATGTTGCTTAACTTTAGGTTAATGACAAATCAAGTTCTCTTTTCATTGTATTGCATAAATGATGGTTTGAAAAGTGTAGAGATTTTGGCAAGTCATAGAGCAAAGGTGACAAGAAGTTAAAATGAGGTAATAAATGCAGACACCCCGACAGTTTGGAAAATCAGCTGGAGATAGTGTTAATAAAATTTACTGGAGAACAAAGTGAAAAACTTAACGGGTTTAAAATCAAATCCAAATGGTAACACAACTCAAAAGAAGAAACATAAAGGCAACCAAAGATGGGTGAGCAGGTGGACAGCAAGGCTCACAGAGACAGGGGGAGGGAGACAAGATGATGTAGGGCTGACTGAGAAATAAAGGAAGGATAGAAGCAATTAGGATATCACAGGTGTGAATTACTTTCAAAATAAAATTCCTAATAAAAATTAGTACGGTTAGCACTGTTGCCTCACAGCAAGAAGGTCCTAAGTTTGACACCACCACCACCACTCCTTTCTGTGTTCTGAGTTTGCATGTTCTCCCCGTCTTTGTGTGGGTTCTGTCCAGGTCCCCTCAGTCCAAAGACATCCACTCAGTAACTGTTGGATCTAAACTGGCGATAGGTGTGAATGTGAGTGTGAATGGTCTATCTCTCCGTATTAGCCCTGCGTCGGATTGGCGAAATGTCCAGGGTATACACTGCAGTGTTCAAGATCACAGGCAGAAAAAGTAAAATAGGAACTAGAAACAGTGACTCTCAAGATGAAAGACAATCTAGAATGGGGGAAAAAAGATCTACCGCCTTATATTTTTTTATTTTCCTCAATGTGATTAAGTATATCAGTTTACCATTACCATAAAAAGACCAAACTTAAATTAGTAATGGATACCATTTACTTGCTACAGTTTCCCAAGTCTGCTATTGTTCTTTCTGGCACACTGTCACACTGCTACGACTTACTGGCATCCTTACATAGAGCATAATTTTGGTTAATGAACTGCCTGTGCTTTTCCTGTTATTGGCATGTTCTGAAAAAGGCCTTTTTTCCCCACTATGTTGTCCTTATTGGTGGTAGTGGAAGTGATGTCACTGACTTTTGACTGATTTGTGAAATAAAGACTGCAGGAGGTAAACAGCAATCAAAGGACTTTTTTTCAGTCTTTGTGGCCGGAGCTATTTGTGAGTTTATTCTGGGATGAAATTAGGGTGTAATTTGACCGGGTCTACACGTCCCTGCTTCTTCTAAAGGATTTTTTTTAAGCCCGGTGGGGATAAAAATGTATCCCCCTCTGATTTTAACACCCTGAAACACTCTGCAGTACAAAGACATTGACTTTCACTTCCAGAACTTGTGATCCTGTGACTGCAAACAGGACACTGTTGGGAGGATGATCTGTTTCCTATTCCATTCATCTTTGATTATGCCACCATTATACCACTGCTGTTTCAATGTGAAAACTACCACTAACTAAATAAAAGAAAAAAAGAATTTTGTATATCAGATTTTACAACAGACTCACAAAAAAAAATCCATCCATCCATTCGCTTCCGCTTATCCTTTTCAGGGTCGCAGGGGGCGCTGGAGCCTATCCCAGCTGTCATAGGGCGAGAGGCGGGGTACACCCTGGACAGGTCACCAGTCTGTCGCAGGGCCAACACACAGAGACAGACAACCAGTTGCACTCACATTCACTCCCGCATTCACACCTATGGGCAATTTAGATTGTTCAATTAACCTATCCCAACAAAAAAGAAATCCAAAACACAAAATAAAAACTTGAATGACTACCGACAACCAACCGCATATTTGATTTTATAGACTACATCAGCTTCCCTACCGCCTTTTATTTCAACTTGTTAAATTGCAGTGCAATTTAACAGCAGTAAGGGTGCTGTTTGCAACATCCTGCTTTTTATGAAGGGCATCTCTGAAGAAGTGTTAAGGACATGGTTTGTTGGCTTGGCAAGTGATGAAGCAGCAGCTGTAATGAGCCAATAGAGAGAAGCACCCACATTTCTGTGTGTGGGAAAAATCCACCATAATCCCACTGTCATTCACTGCATCATTCATAGTTAGAACCTGTGGCCCATGATGCTGTAAAACACATTAGAGTTGATATGATCTGTGCCTTAATGTAACCAAGTAGTTTTTTTTGCACAAACCTAACCAAATAAGAACTCTACATATTTGTCCTTTTTCATTCAATGTGGCGCCTTCTCCAGGGTCACAGCCTTGGTAATTATGCCAATAACTCCACGTCATCAATTTTAATCTATAATAGACATATATTTAATATTTACACTAACTCTTTAATGTTTAAAACTTCACTTTTGAATTCAAAGCTAAAGTACTTTCAGGACATGAGTGTGTTCTACTCGTGCAGTGCCAAAATGCAGACAGACTAACTTAACAACTTGTTTTGAGCACGGCTTAGAATTTAGTCAAGGAAAAGCCACTCTACATGCTAATAATTTATCAGTGTTGCTCCCTCAAGCGGCCAGATTCTTGATTAATTAAAAATGATAATTAATGACAAATTCAGTGCCATGAATGTCAGGTCATACACGATACTCGTGGATCATAACTGTAAAAAATAATCAGTAAAAATCACGTCAAGTTGCAAAAACGCAGACATTAGGAGTAGGAGGGTAATGAATGGCCACTGTGCTGCTGATGGCTTCATAAATCAGGTTCAGCTGTCATTCTACTACTGCATTTTTCAAATCAAGTTGTAGTGGCAGATCAGGAGAGCCGTGTGTGTCACATTTCCTTCCCAGCTGTATTAACGGTGCAAAGCCCACACGATCCCGGCTGTTTGCTGAGGAAATCGATGAATTAATGAACGCCTCCGTCTCATTTTCAACTCCTACTGCTGCTTCTGCGGCTGCTGATGCTGCAAAAACTCTGGCTGCTGTAGCTGTTCTCAGAGGAGCAGCTTCCCTTTCAGTTCATTTACTCACTAAATGAACAGAGATTATCAAAGCCCTGAAATACCTTTTACATATAAATGCATGTATTATTAAATTTGGGCTTTAACTTCAAAGACTTTTTGTTATTAGAGATGGCTGTAGCTCAGCAGGTATAGAGCAGGTGCTCTACTGCTTGACTACATCATTGATTTGCTTGGCTTGCTTGACTCCAGCAATGACAACAGTGGTTGCTAATGCTTAACTTTAAAACCTAGCCATAAATTGTAAAACAGCTTGGAGACATTGTTGCTGGTGGTGATAGTCTTGAGCATATATCCAAAATGTACTGTGTAGAGTTATTTGTGGCCAGTGGTTTATGAAACTATTTCAGTGCACTGTTACATTTTTCTGTTTCTTCAGAGAATAAAGATCTAATGTATAACTTATTACTCTCATTTTTATTTTCATGTCTATTTAAGCTTAATTTATAACAGTATTTATAACAGTATGTTTGCACTGAAGCACCGCAGCAATTTCCTAATGTTGTAAACCCGCTCAACATTTGGCAATAAAACCCTTTCTGATTCTGATTCTGATTACACAAACTTTCCATTTTCAAACAATGTCAGGCCTTTGTGTTCAAACAGGCAGAAATATATGATATATGAAATACACGGGAACACATAGGTACATTTAAAATTTCTGTCTCTGCTCATTAAAAAAAACAACTGAAAAAATAGCTGATATAAATTTAAATGACGTCCCCTTTGTGAAACACGTAGTGTTCAAGCACTCTTGGCTTCTTGCACATGCTCGCTCTCTGCGCAGGTTTGAGTTTGTGATGAAATCAATGTGCAAATGCAGGACGAGCATATGCGTTACTGGATTCAGCCAGCCATTTTTTGCCACTTTGTGGGACTCAGTTGAGACGTGAAGTGTGCTTGGCAGACTTGCTGAACAAATAAAAACCACGTCTGAAATGACGATGTTATTGTTTGCCACATAGTTTTATCACACAAAAAGCTCAGCTAAGCAGTGATAAATGTGTTTATATGTTGTGTATCGCTTCAGAGCGATATACACATTCTTGTTTTTATATAGATGGCAGATTCTTTTGAAAGGTGGCACACTCAATATTTTTTGCAGTCACTGTATTTTTACATCTGGGTGCAGAAAAGCCTGAAAAGCTCTGGCAAGAGGCTCGTTGAAGATAAATGTCTGTCTTACCAAAACCTGTGGGATGAATCACTCACTATTCTGGGCTCCCCACCTCTCTGTTTAGATCTTCCTTCATTTTGATTTCCTGTTCTTACAGTTTATCGCTCATTTCTCACATAAGCCTCTTTTTTTATCCTTGTAGAATTTTTACCCCCCTTTCCCATCCATCTGCTTTCCGTGTTTTAAATGAGCTTCTTAGAAGTTGTCTCCTTTTCTTTGCAGTCTGTTTTCTGGTGTAGTCATTAGTTTCACTCCGTCTGCAGCCACATTTTCATCAGTAAAAACTAATTTCGTCAGCCACATCTTCTTGCCAAATGTTAATAGCAGTGTTCGTGTTCTTTTCTCGGGCAGCGCTGACAATTATCAGTAAAGCTGCTGCAATTATGCTGGAATAGACGTTAAGACTTATTGTGCCACTGTAATCACTTTCTCAGTGAATTTGATTTAAAATGCGAATTTAACTTTAATTGGAAACCTGTTGTGTTTACGAATTGCCAACTAATCAAGTACTGATTTACGCCTGTCTCTGTGTGTGAGTGTGTGTGTGTTCATTGTTCAAAGTTCCAGTATTACACTTGAAGCTTGAGGGGAAATAGGCTGGAGTTTCCCTGCAGGAGATATCCAATGTTTCCCAGCCTGCTGCTGCTACATCGAGCCCATTAGCCCTTCTGTTCGTCTGACATGTCATCAGGCTGCTGAAATTACCATCCAGGCTTGCTATTCTCATGTAAATGATTAACCTTCATTCCAGGTCTGTCTTTCCCATTCAGCTCCCTGTCTGTCTGTAGTGTTGTCTGTTCACTGTGCTGCCTGTCTCTTAAGGTAACAGCTTGCCTCTTCCTCTGCCTGTCTCTCCTTTCAACTTTTGACTTTTCATTTTGCTCATGTCTATCTCTGTATGTTCCTGTCTGTCTTCTGTACCTGTCAGGTGGAATTTCGGTGCATTATTAATGATTCAGTGGTCCTTTCTTTGCTTATCCATCTATCTGCTTCTTATAGCTGTGCTTCTGTCCGCAGTGGCTTCATGTCAAGCTTGGTCTCCCTTCAGCAGTAAAGCAGAAGGGCAACTGTGCAGCCTGAGCAGCTTTTCTCTTCACCTATTACATACACTCCTTAATGCTCTAGTAACGGGACAAATTGAGTTGGTTTCAGGTGTCAGTCCTTACAGGTTAACTGGATTCAGTTGGTATCAGGGACAAACCTGTCTCACATTAGTTGTATTAAGTCTTTGTTGAGAAGAATTTTCCAGAAAAAAACAAAGTCTTATACTATGTATGATTATTCGGGGACTTTCTGGGGAAAATTAGGATAAAGTTTTCTGGAAACCAATTTTCAATTTAATTTGCAGCTAATTAGGGAGAATAAAGATAATGGTCAGTTAGTTCAGCTGCTTTTAATGAACCCCAATTAACTGGTAGCATAACCCAGAAAGTTTTTAGTCAATATACATTACGCTAACAGAAAGCACAAAAGATGAGTTAATTCACCAAGCATTTAATTGGGATTGCCTGTGCACTATAATACAATCCCTTACAACAGTGCCATGAATTCTACCTATAAATGGAGCCTGTATATTTGGCTTTTTTGACATTGTCCAAAAGCTGATAATTCTATAATCGAGTTTGCAGTGGGTGGTGGTTTGTATTTCTTTTCACTGCTATAATGCACTCTATTCAATAGGAGTCTCTCACCGTCTGAAATGGGGGCAAAAATATTCAGCTGGTGTTGTTTGTAGCATGTAAATGACTTTTGACAGCTGCACAATTTAATCATCTGCCTTTCATGCAAGTCTTTTATCCTGTGGATGAGTGGAAACTGACAATATATCTCTCGCTTAGGTTCCAATGTAGGCTTGGGTAACATTCATTGTCTTCTTCCTAAGGCAGTGTTGTTGTCACAACACTATCCAGCTGTAATTGGCATTTTTGGCACAGCATCAGAAATCTCTGTCCAGAAGAGTGAAGCCTCAGCCTCTGAGGCCTCAGATAGGGAAAGGCTGGAGTGCCCATTGGGAATGAGTTACAGCCCCATGTGGAGAATTTTACATGTCTAGGCGTATTGTTTATGAGGTGTGAAGCTAGGAGAGGGTTATTAACAAATGGACTAGTGTAGCGCCTGCACTAATGTTGGTGAGCTGTAGCTGTTGATTTACCAGTTGATCTGCATTCCTATCCCAACTTATGGTGACAACCTGTGGGTAGTGACTAAAGGATGCTTGTGGAAGACTGTGCCAGACGCTTGTGGTGGGATTTATTAGGAGAGTTTAGTCATTTAAGAAGAGGTCAAAATAGAGTGGCTACTCTTCCATGTCAAAAGGAGCGGTTTCGGTTTGGACATCATCTAGGTGAGGAGTTTTGAGTATAGAGATTGACAGACCACGTGACTTTCGTGCATTGCATGCCAGGAACTCGTGGCAAAACAATCCAAATACTGCATCAAATGCAAGCATTTGCAGCACCGCAAAACGTTCATTCTCCGGTTCCAATACCTTCTTGCTTGTTCTTTGTCCCCCAAAAAAGTTATGTACAAAATGAATGAGAACAATGCCGGTCCGTACAAAGACAGACATGATGAAAAGTCAAAGAAAAGATACGAGGAAAAAATCAAAGGAGTGAAAGGTTTAGACCCGTACGAGCACACAGAGTGGACAAAATACGTTAGCGTGCTGCCCAACTTTCACCACGCTCATATTTATAATTATACGGTTCTTGGAGTGAGTGCATACACTCATGAAGTTTAGTAACTTCAGGTCACTGCAACAAGCCCAGGTACAGTTTACCAACGAATGGGTACAGGACCTTGAAATGCACCGCGTAGAACGAAAGACCATCGTACCTATCATAAGTTTACCAGTCTCACAAATCGTCTTCATAATAGGACCTTTAAGCTCAACGGTAATTAATTAGTAGTGGAAATAATTTCTGGTACGCATTACAGAAATGTAGCAGTGACAATAATGCTGTAATCGCACTGGGCAATTGGTGATACAAAAAAAAACCTGTTTTACCCTGTGAATAAAAGTATATGTTTTTGTCAGTGTACCATGGTAATAACAGAAGCGAAACGCAATATTGTGTCAGGACAATTCACTATTTATGCACAATAAACAAAGGAGCATTGCGCGGCAATTTCTGTTCAGCGCCAGACTTGCTTGTAACCTATATCACCAATTATGTTATGAAAAATGACGTATTAACTACTACAAAACACTGACCTTTGTGGGAATGCTTGGAGCAGACTAACCTGTGAGCTGGAGTGTTCTGGGACGTTATATTTGGTCTTTGAATGGCTGCAATCCAGGCCATCCGTCGCCTGTTTGTTACTTCGGAAAGATGGCTCGAACAATTTCTCTTCAACGACGTAATCCGATAACAACCGATCTCTTTACCCGTCGGCTTCCCGTGGCTGTCATGCGACCGGCTATTGCAGTTAATAATACAACAGCTTCTTGCCATTTTTTGGGTTTCTTTTTATCGCTGTGTAACTGATTTCAATTGAAAGCCTGCGTGCGCTAGTACCTCTTGCCACGAGTTCCCAGAATCCTTTGCAGTTTTACCCCTGAATGACGTCACATTTTCAATCTCTATATGCACCCAGGACAGCCTGGAAACACCTCAGTGTACACCTTGAAGACCAAAGCATGTGGCAATTAAGCAGGATAGCCACAGACACATCACTTAATAGCTGTACCTTTTGTCTATTAAAACATAATAAAATAATAATAAAAAAGTAAGATTTTTCAGTTTGAATGGGTAGTAAACTGTGTTTTTTTTTCACCTAAACTTAACCAAAAAGTTACAAAAGAACAATGTAAGCAAAAAATAAAAATCCCATACACTCTAAAAAATATTTTGTTGCCTCAACTTAAAAAAGTAAGGTAACAATTTCCACTCAGCTTTTTAAGTTACAAATTTTGCATATTATTAAGTAAATTCAGCAAGTAATTTTTAGGTTTGGCTAACTCAACTTGTTTAACAAACCAACATGATTTACCTTGACCTCCACAAGCATAATTAAGTTTATTCAACCTAATATTAATTTAAAATTTCTGGTAAAATTAAGTTGAGAAATTACATTAGTTGAGTTACACCAACGAACTTTTTTACATATATCCTATTCACAATTATCCATGCCAATTAGTTTAGGTTTCTATAGTAGCTTTTCTAAAAATCACACAAAGCCATTTCACTTATTCCAATTGATTATTTTATTACAAAACATTTTCAAAGTAATACACTTCTGTGTCAATACAACATAAATGAAACATTACAGCAGCCCTTTAATTATAAATGACTAAAAAAAAAAAGTACTTCATGTACATTAACATTAACATAAATTGGTATCAACTTGTTCAACTTGTCGCAGAATCAAGGAAATGACAAAAGATTTTAATGTTCAACAACAGAACAATCCAAAGCTAAGATTATATGTATTACAAACTTTTCTCAAAACTACACTCATCTGGGACTGCATACAAAAACGTAAGAGGCACATCGGAATACTACAGTCCAATTCACATTCGTTTCATGACAGAAGTTTGCACTTAACAGACATTACCCGTGGACTGGTTTAAGCCCATCAAGTTCCAGAAATACCTCTAGAGTGTTCTTTACTTGTTTTGGGTAGCTCAGATTGAGAGTGTATATAAGCCCCATCATTAAGGCACACACTCTGGGCACATCAAGGTCTTCCAGGACTGCTGTTCCTTCAATCACAATTTTAGCGACAGCTTTGAGAGACACTGCTGCACGTCTGGTGACTACAATCTTTACCACTTCTTCTGGGAACTGTTGTTCACCATCCTGGCAAGTAGGTAGTTTAAATGGAAACATGTCAGCATTTTATGTGCCATTTAAAAATAAAACACAAAAGAATGCGAGATTCACCTACCAGCTGTTCTCTGAAGAGATCCTCTTCCTTCTCTTTCAGATACACCTTCAGGCAACGGATTGCGACCTCTCTCTTCATTTCCACCGAACTCTGGAGAATAAAAAAAGCAAAACAAAACTTAAACTTACAGTTTATTAGGTGAAAAGTCAAAACTATTACATTTATGTGACTTGCATTGTGCCAAATATTGATTTTAAATATGTTTTTAAAAGAAATAAAGATTTAATCTTTGTAACTTCAATTTAAACTGTTACACACTGGCCTGCTTTAAATGCCCACTTTGCTAGCAATAGGATAAAGTGACTAAAAGTAAATGTAACCTAAATTTCATCAACAGCACAATTGTGCTTTTGATGAATAGGACCTGAATCAGAGAATGACATGAACTATAACTGTAACTGTAACAACTAATTCATCAATACACCTGCGAGGTACATTATATATACTTTCCAGTTTTAGTAGTAGGTGGGCTAAATGTTTCTCAATTAAATTAGGCAATTCCCCAATTTCTTCATCCTCTTCATTTGCTACATCTTCACACAATGGATTTTCATTATGTTCCTCAAGAGGATCATCTCCTGCATTCAAACGACTGACACACCGCTGTATCAGCTCAGGCTTGAAGTCATCCAATGAGTGAGGAGTGTGTTTTCGGTTCCTATGAGAAGCATATGTTCAAATGAGCAGTTACAATCCCAGTACAGGCAAGGCATAAACAGTCCACCATGGCTATGTTTAAGCCTGTAATGCTTTAAGAGCTCATTCCTTCTTGATGTTTCAAACTTGCAAATTTTGCAAGTCCAATGCATTTTGAAATTTACTGCAACCTTTTGTAATGCAAAGAATTATTGAAGCTTTTGAGTTAACAAGCTATTTTAAGTATAAAACCTTCTCTAAAACACTACAATGCAACACTGAAAAAGATTAATCATAAAGACTGAACAAAATTGAATTTTAAAATTGACATCTACAGACTGCAGTTTAAACTTGTAATAAGGTGTCAAATCCAAATGTGCAAGAGAAATTTCTTTTAAACTATTTAAATACCACTGTGGACATGCCACAATCCCACACTTTACATTATGCTTACAATTACAGAAAGCAAATGCAAGTCGTATGCACACACACACACACACACACACACACACACACACACACACACACACACACACACACACACACACACACACACACACACACACACACACACACACACAATATTGTTTTTTGGGGTTTTTTTGCCAGGTCAACCAACTTTAATCTCAGGCAGAATTCCCAGTCGAGCTTAGAACATCAACACAATTGATAGAAATACTTTTAGTCAGGGATAAATTCACCACATTTTACTCTGTCAGTAATTAGTTACCTCACCCGAGACCATCTTGTGGAAACACGAATTTACTCTGACACCATGATAAAAATGCAGGCAGCTACTGACCGGTTAATTTGAACATATACGGGTTCAAATTGAACATGCTCTGCTGTCGACATAGTCTATCAGCTAACCAAATGTACCCTGACAAGTGACATGTTTTAATTGTATCTGTACTCTTTTATTTGTGAGGAACGTTTGCTAGCTAAAAGAAACGGCTAGCTAAACTTAAAAAAACAACAACAACTATACTCTGCTAAATTACGATTAAAACCATCAAATTTCAGTTTTTTTTAAATATGACATTTTAGAGTGTACAAATATAACTTGTAATTCATCTATTTAGAATTCAGTACTTACTTAACTCACCGAACACAGTCGAGGGCAAACACACCTCTTCTCCCACGAAGCCACAAGAATCCAGAAACTGTTGCGCACGATACGAACATATGCTACGGGGTTGCCCTTGTCTGTCTGAATGGTCTCAATTCAAACAGGAAGGATGTTGAAACTCATTTTTACATGTTACACAAACTTAATATTTTCTGTTGTTGATTGATGACAAAAGTATTTTATTCAATATACTCAAACATTTAAGTTAAGGAGCTGTTTTTTAATTTTTGTGTTGCACTGACTTCTAACATTGATTATTCAACTCACTAAAACGTGTACATGTAGGCAACTTACTTTTTTTAGCAGAAAAATGCTTTTTTGTTAAGTTCTACCGACAAACACAACGAATATTTTTTAGAGTGTATGACTGAGACTCTTGTCTTCTGATTTATAGCATCTTCTGACCATCAACTTGTGGCAGAGCTGTTGTTTTGTGGGGAAGTGCAAAGTGCAAGTTCTCTGGTATCCATTTGATTAAATGAGTATTCCTAACAAGTAGTTGTGAAGTGTATAAATGTGCAAAATGTAAAATTCAATTCAATGTGTTGATTTTCTAGGACAGCAACTGTTGTGCTTCAGCTGGTTTTACACTTTATGTCAAACTGTATCTTTGTATCATTGTTTCTTTAGGTGTTGGAACTGATTTATAATTCATGACTACATAGATAGAAGTGAAGAACATTTCAGTGCTTTGAATCTCTGTTGGTTTGAATCAAGTTGAAAATAAGTACATATTTAAAAAACATATCCTGGTGTTGTTATGCTAGTTTTACCAATGGTTTGTATTCTGTTTGTACAGTTTACAGTGCTCCATCTTTTATGGAGACAGGGTTGTTTTATCTGACAGGACATAGTAAATCTTTGCAGCGTCTCTTTGTCTCAGTTTTGTCTCTGATCTCTTTCTCTTTGCCTCCACAGCATTATCAACACGAGTAAAGGTCAGGAGTGTCTGCCCCTCACAGTTCTGCTGTCACTGGACATGTCTGAGTCAAGTGCTTATTAGCTTTGGCCTTTAGCTCTTTTAAGACCAGCTTCCAGCAGCCACAATACTAGTTCTTTTAGATTTCTGCTGGGCCTGGTGCCACACACATTTGGTTCTTATTGAACATATTAAAACCAAAATGATGAATGGTGGCACTAATGTTTACAACTGCCACATGTCTACAGTTGTACACTTGTAGGTTTCCCCCCTTGACTATTCATTTATCATGTATTCATTTATTTTCTTACATTTAGTATATTTTTAATTTACTTTTGAAAATGGCATGGGCTTGAATCACATGTGACATGTCTTGTGGAGATCTGGAAGTATGGTGAGTCTATAAAGCACATTTATTTAGAAATGACACTGCTCAGTGTCCTGGAAAAGCTTAGCAATGCCTGCATGCTGGAAGAAAGGCTTCAGTTGACTGATGAATGCAAATTCTGTCTCAGTTCTGGGAAAATTCTTGACAATTCAGTCAAACTGTTGGGCCATGAAAGTCTGCACACCCAAGCTAACTATCCTTTGTAGACTGTCAAGATGGCTTATGACCTTCTTGTTGCTGGTACTATGGGAATTTGGGCAGCCCAGACTGTAAATCCCAACTCACTGACTCTGCCTAGCAGTTCGATGGAAACAGCTTGTACACGGAACAAGCTCAGTACAGTAACGTGACAGTAACGTGACAATTTGAAGTACCAAATGCATAATTACACATAATTATCATCAGTCAATAGAATCAAACTTTTTAATCGCACAATCATCTTCAAAATAAAGAAGTTGTCTGTCTCTTGAACTCAAGTAATGCAAAGTAATGAGTAACTATGGTTAAACATGTTTCCAAAAATATTTAGGGTCAATTACAATAATCTCTGTTTTGTCTGATTTTAGAAGGAGTTCATCCAGGTCTTTATGTTATTTGGACAAGACAGTTTCTCTAATTGATTTCTGCCAGCTGCCTTTGTACGCAAGTGTAAGTGGGTGTAAATGTGCACCCAAATGCAGAAGGTCAGAGTTCAGAATACAAATAAAGATATTTATCAAGGATGATTAAATTCTAAGGGAAACAAAAAAAAAAGTACACGAAGATTACAAGGGTCACTAGAAGCCAGAGGAGTCCAAGGAATGCACTACAGGAACAAACGAGAAACAAATGCGCAGACTACACAATGCAACACAGCAAAGAATAGATGCAAACTGAGGGCTTAAATACAAAATAGGTAATCAGGAAGATGGGATGCAGAAGGATAATTAGACTCCACTGAAACTAATCATGGATGACAAAAAAAAAAAAAACCCCAGGAAAAAGACACAGAAAATAACAGCTACTGTGTACCAGTAAAACAGGAAGTAACTTAACAGGACAACATCTGACACAGAGATGCAAATTTAACAAGAAACAGGGAAACTCAAGGAATTAAATATAAACTATAAATCTGACCATAAACAGAAATTTAATGACAAAAACTACAATTTAAAGACTAAACAGAGAATGTAATCATGAGGAAACTAGCCAGGGAATACCAGCTACATAAAAAGAAAACAAAACTCAAAAAGAAGTCAAAACAGCAAAAAAACAAAACAAAGTCCAAGTATTAATATATAATAACTCAAAACTCGGGCAAAATAACTCAGGGTCCATGACAGAGAAAAGCTTTCTGGTGTTTCGAGTTACAAATGGCATCCAACTGTGATTACTACCTCTACACCATCAAATGTGCAGAATTTCCTCCTCGATTTTCTTTATAGTATTAGTAGTTGTGTACATTTAAAGCGTCTCATCATGTGGGACACCTGTTTACCTGCTCACATTGTGCGGATCTTTTCTGCTTGGCTGCAGAAATTTGGTCCACAGAATCAAAAAAGTAAATAATGAAACAATTAGATTTAAAGTGAGATACTGTTTATGGTAACTGTGATTAGTGTTACAATAATTCCATAGGAAATAAATGTGCATCATGACAAAGACCTCTGAAGTGATGAAAAGTGTGTGCGCGTGTGTGCTCAGTGGGGCTCGGGTCAGCACTCTCCACTTTCAGAATTGACCATCTGGTGTTTGAGCTCTGAGGCATCTCTTTGGCCTGACACAGCACTTTTGCACACTCGCACACAAACACAGATTCTGGCTTCTTCTTTCTCTCCTAACTGTTGTCACTGCATCAGAAAACACAGATACATTTAATTACAATAAGCTGGTGTATTTCCAATCAATAGCTTACACCACCACCACTTATAGTGACAGTGTTTTGGAGTGAGACACAGTGCTGCTAGCCAAATGAAGAACAAAACTAAATGTGTATATAATGTTTGAATAAAATAACTTTTTCAAAGCTCTGCCTTTTGTTTGGTTTGCTTTTCCTTTTTCAACCTATTGATCTAGAAAACATCTAATCAATATGCTACCACACCGCTCTTTATTGGTGATGTGTAATACGGAAAAGGAACCTGCACAGCTGCTGTAAAACTAATCAATGCTTGGCACCACAACCCTTTATTGATGATATTTTATATAGCAACGGATGCAGTCTTGCAGGCAAACTTAAAAACTAATCAATAGCTCACACCACAGCTTCTTAGCACTGCAATATTTGGGGACAGGATACAAATGGTCTGGCAACTCTTCAGTGTATAGAACTGCATCCTCTTATTGGCGATGCTTTTTCTGAGAAATGATAATAGAGACTTCACAGCAATGTGCGGTTGTTTGTAAAGGGCAAAATATCGTAGCAGTGAGGTTAAAAAAGACGCAAGACATTTTCAAGCTTGGATTGTACCCCCTATTGCGTGTGCAGCTGCCGAGAAGGCATTTAAAGACAGTGCTACACAAAGACTAGTGCAATGGATGATAAGCCTGTTGGATTTGATTGATTTGATTCAGACAAAATATCTCAACCTCTGCATGGGTTACCGCTGGATTTTGTTAAGACATGCACATGCCTCTCAAGATGAACTGCATTAACTTTAGTGATAACGTCACTGTTACAGCCCTAGCAGGGCCTCCTCTTGATATTGGCTTTGTGTGGGTGTGGTGTTCTCTCTCTGTCTCCGCCTCTCTTTCTCCTCCCACCCCTCTGTCCCTCTTTCACTCTGCCCTCTCTCCACGACACACCTGCTGTTCATTACCCTCGTTTGGCACCTGGACCCAGCCAGCAATCACCTCTCGGAGATAATATGGGCTGGGGATGAACTGTGTGTGGGGGGATTTTCCCTTGTGGCTCTACACTGTCTTTCTAGGTGTTGGAAAGGTCCCACTGCATATTTGTCCTGTCCGTGGTTTTATGTTGAGTGAGTAGACGGGCCTGTGGGCCCCGGAAGTGTCTCCCCGTGGTGAGGAGTTAAGTGGGAAGTGCCTCCTTTATTTGTTTGGTAGTTTTTTTCCTTCGTTGCTGCGACTGCTTCCTTTGCTTCTTTGGCATTATTGGTAAAACGGCTTTGCCAGCTCTTTAGGTTAAGATTATTTGTAATAAAGCCATATTATGTGCTGAACACCTCTGTCTGGTTTCCTTTTCATTCCGTTCCGTTGCCATTTGTTACCGGTCCCCACACTCACACCCCTAGACCTCCTTCGTGGGGACGTCACAGTCACAAAATTTTGTAATAATAATGATAATAACTACGGTAATAGTAGCATCATTAGACAGATTAGACAGACAATTTAAACAAGCAAAATAAATATCACAATATTTAAAGATAAACACCTTCATTTGGAAATCATGGCATAGTTTAAAAAAATGTTATCATCATATTTTGTTTACATGCATAATGACTTATATAAATTTAAGGGTGGTTGTTGAGTACCCTGCTAATGTTATTATTAGGTAATCAGCTTAAATTATTTAAGTAGATTTGGATGCTGGCCTTTTAGCTGGTGCACTAAATTGCAAGTATTATTTGAAACTATGTTATTTGCATAATGCTTTTTGTGAATTGTTTATTGCCCAAATCTTAATGCCTTTCTTATTAAGTCAGGGTGGAGCAATGACAACAGCTGCATTAGTCGTCATTTTCTATGTGTAAAGGTATGAGAAGTAACAATTAGTGTTACATTCACATTTGCAAAGGTTAATATAAGCTTCTAACATAGCTCCTGCAGGTTTGCGTTCATTAAAGTGTTTCTTTGTTTGTTTTTTTACATTTTTGGTTTAGTTTGAAGCAGCAAGTTTTTCAGTTCAAGACGACACAATCACAATTTCCTCCTACGGGAGACAATAAAGCAACCTAATTGTAATTACATTTAATGGGTTTTTTATAAGATAACATTCTATATCTATTCAGATTTAATATCCGGTACAGTTATACTGTGTGTATGACAATAAAGTACCACATTGCACTCCATTTGTTATCGTACATTATTAGAAATGGGGAGTCGTGATTTATGGTTTACTTGCATATGTGTGTGTGTGTGTGTGTGTGTGTGTGTGTGTGTACGGTTAGAAAGTAAGTGTGAAGGTAAGGATATCTGCAAAACAACTCACCCAAGGACAAACGAGAGACACAAATGAAAAACTTTAAAGTCTGAAAGTGAAAGTTTGTAACTCTGAAAAAAGGCTTTGTTTTTACTCTTCTTTTGATTTATAAAGACCAAAGAGACTTGTGATGAAATTCCAACATGTATTGAGTTTAAATGGCTATTAAGAAACATTCTCTGTAATAAAGGAGCAGCAGTCTGAGGTCCTTAACCCATTTAAATGACATTTTCTGCACTGAAAATAACAAGTTATCTGTTTGAGTAAAATAAGTTAAGAACAACCTAGAAACCGTGTGTTCAGCCACTGCACAGAAATTAGTTTTAAACTGCTGACAGTATTTTTTACAATGCATTTGTGCGTCTGGAACAACTAAACATGACTTAAAGGTCAAGCTATTCTTTAATCTGTCATGTTCTCACACACTGACACACAAACACAGATGTATATACACAGACACAGATGTATACACACACACACACACACACACACACACACACACACACACACACACACACACACACACACACACACACAGAAGAAAGTTTATTACTTTCTACACCTCAAAGGTTGAAATGTAATAAAGTTCTTTCAATCTTTTGTTTTTATCATTTTTGTGTCTCTGCAGGAGCTGGAGGTTGGTCACCTATTATTTCAGACCGATATCAGTGGCTCGAGGTTGACTTGGGTGAGCGGACCAAGATCACAGCTGTCGCCACACAGGGCCGGTATGGCAGCTCTGATTGGCTAACGTCTTACCTGCTGATGTTCAGTGACACGGGGCACAACTGGAGGCAGTACAGACAGGAGGACAGTATTGGGGTGAGTCCACAGAGCAATAGTAGTCCCAAAACAACAAACTGAAGACTATAGAAGTGTTTTAATGATTTTAATAATTTAAACAGGTATAACGAAAGCTTATATGGCAAAAATACCTTTAAAACTACACAAGTAGAAATGTACAAGCGTCATTACACTGAAAAAATAATCCTATTGATTGCAGCTAATTTTCCTGGACCACTACAGTCATACTTAGAGACGATTTGGTGTTTCGTAGAGCTGATTTGCACAAATCAGTCAGTCCTGCAGAGATAATCACAGTCATCAGAAGCCCTTTGACTCCTCATTAATAATGGATGAACCAATGAAAGGGCTCTGCTGACTATGCTGACCTGTTGCCAAAACACTTAAGCTGCTGTTGACGGACACAAGTGAGACAAGGAGACCGAGGCTGTGCAATTTAATCTAAAGGCTTTCTGAATGCTAAACTGAAGAAAACTACAACTTTGTTTTAAATTCAATTCAAGGACGTCTTTACATATGCACATATTCAGTCTCACCTGTCCTTTCACTTGATGTACGGTATGGACATGAGGGTGACTTTAAAAACTTCAAAGGATGTTATAATAGTTGGATTGTTTTCTGTATTCGATTTTTGAATAGAAATTACATGTTTGTGATACTTGCACACTACAAACATCACACAGTTTTTAGCTTCCTTCAGTCTCCATTATAAGCTAAGTAACACAGCTACTGGCTATAGTTTTATACTTTACTTTTTAACTTCTTTCTACAAGGTTCAGAAGCTGCGTCTCTTGCCTGACTGCTTTGAACATTAAATAAAATACTGCAGTCTTTGGGATAAATAAATCCCAGCTATAGGAATGGTAATGCTACATAAATCACACATTTTATATTAGTTTAAATCTTGACTGTCAATGAGTCAGTTGCTTCTTTAGGACTGAAGAAGCAGTGAGGCATTCCCTCATAGCACATTGCTTCGATGTTTTCCCTTTGCAAGTGTCTTGTCAGACTTGCAGTTGCACTTGAAAATATGGGTCAGTATCAGAGGGATACTCAGTAGTTTTCAGTTTTTGTGATCTGTAAAAACACAGGAAAAAATCCTGTAAGAACAGTGAGCCCATTGTAAATATGTCTCCAGTGGCTTTAATGTCAAATCCAGTAGTCTAGTACACATGCAAAATATGGTATACTGCTCCACTGTGAGCATGACCATTTATCCGGGGTGAAGCCGCATTTGTTACAGTGCTGCAGAGAGAAGCTTTCGATTAGGAGTCGAGCCGTGGCAATTTCCTCCTGTGAAAAGAATTGAGTTAATCTCGGTGCTGAGGATCTTCTGTGAGAGAGAGCAGAGGACAGCTCTTCACAGCTTAAAAACATGTTGATCTGATGCTCTACATAAACTCTGCACAATCCCAGTCACATTTCAAAGTGTTTCTGAACTTTTGTGAGTTAGTCAGCCGGGCTTAGAGAGCTTGTCAGAGAAAAAGTTGATGACAAAGCAGCCGGATCAACCACACCACTTCTTGGTGCTGCTTTTTCTGGCAGGGTTGTATCTTTCTTTCCATGAGAAAGGGAAACTAAGGGGAAGATATTAAAATTGTATCATTGTTCCCGGAGGCACATAGGGTAAGCACGGCAAGTAACTCTACAAAGTAAGACAGTGGGTACTCAAAAAGAGAGACAAGGAAAAAAGCAGAAAAAACCCAGAAGACAAAGAGAAGAAATTAGACTTGGACCCAAATGAGAACTAAACAGCCCATTATCATTCCCAACGCGTATCATTGTCACACCTCTAGGCATCTCATAGTGATGCAAAAGGTACCCTTCCTCGTCTGTTTGAAACATTCTGGGTTCTCAATTGACTCCAATATAAACCCGCTCGTGGCGGTAAGAGATGCTTAGAGCACAGGATCCAGCTGTCCATTCCAACACAAACGCATCAAAGTATTTCTGATAATTCAACAATAAAATAGCTTCGTGTTGGGGCCATCACGTAGTGTTTTCCAAACTGATTCAGGATCTGAAAGTGAACAGATTTAACGTACATAATGCTTTGTTAGGTTTATTATTTTCTATTTCACAAGTAAAACACATTTATAGATTCATTCCAACTCGCTCTCATTCCCAACAGGTAAAATACAGACGACTGTGGCAAGTCCTCTGTATTTTACCTGTTGGGATGAGAACGTGTTAGATACTCGAGAGACAATGACAGTCACCTTCCTTTGGCAGCTTTCTCTCTTGTCTTGGCTCTTTTGTATAAATAAAATTATATGAATCAAGAGTTTTAAGCTGTCTTGAGTAAATGATAGAAAGCCCATTCATATAAGTTAATAATAATAATAATAATAATAATAATAATAATAATATATAATTGTACACCTAACAGATATTTACAGTTGCCTAACATAGGGGCAGTCTTAGTGCACCTGTCCATGTCAAGTGAATGAACAATGCAAGACAGAAAACTGAGTGTTTGTGTCCAAGGACTCTTCCAGGGCTTTCTCTTCTCTGACTGTTAAAGTAAATGAGATGCTGCTCAATCCACGAAGTCTGGGCTTTGCTGGGCTGAATGCTCTTCTGGTTCATCAGCTGAGATGAAAAAACTGCGTTCAGCTGCTTGGTCTAAAAATAAGGCCTCCTCATAACCCAAGCATACACAGCTCCTAGGGTCCACTGAACAGTACTGTCAGTTCACATATGCTGCTAATTTTATATACTATAATATGATGGTGTGCTTGCTGGAATCGTGTATCAGTGTGTGTGTGTGTGTGTGTGTGTGTGTGTGTGTGTGTGTGTGTGTGTGTGTGTGTGTGTGTGTGTGTGTGTGTGTGTGTGTGTGTGTGTGTGTAGCACTGCAGCCAATTTGTTCCTTTTAGCGGAAACAACAGAGGAAGCTTTTATTTTAAAAACATGAGCAGTATCCAGGCACAACCATACAGATATATACACTACTAAAGTTACACATCATTCTTCTTTTCACCATATAAGCAGATCCAACTCTCCTAAGTTAATGAGTTAATTAGGTGTATAAGCTTTTTTTTCAGTAGTGCGGGAGCCAGTTAACCTGCGTGTCAACTTCACAGGATGCATGTAATTATGATAGATTGCCAGATGGAATGGCTGTAAAAAAATAAAATAAATAAAATAAACCAAATTAAGCCATTTGTCACCCAGCCCGGAGTAAGAAGGAAACAATTTTCTGTTCACATTTTTAAAGGCAGGGTGTTTATTGTTAATCCAAAGCAACATCAGAGCAAAATACCATTAAGTTTTTTTTATTTGTTCATTTCCTCAGTTTTGTGTGAAAAATCCAATCATCATTTGAGTGATTGAAATGAAATTTTATACAGACAGTTGTGGTTATGGAAGTGATGAACTATTATGGAAATTTTGATGAGACAAGTGTCATCATTGCACAAAGACGGTGCAAGTTCTCAGACTCAGATGTTCCAGAAACATTTATTGGGTCTTGGCACCAGGCTACAGGTTTTACAGTTTATATTTTCACTGCAGTTCTAAGGATCTCTTCAACACTATGCATTTTTGTACTTAAATCAGATACCTGATGCTTAATGCGGTGTGTCTTTTAGTTACATACAGCCCACCTTTATAACCTTTATACTCGGTGAAATGCTCTGAAGTCAATGGGAGACAGGGTACAGGGAAGAGACCCTGGATTTAATTTCCCCCTAAATTCCACCAAATGTGATCTTGCCTGAGCTGTCAGGTGGACTAGAGGTTAGGATTCATACTGTGTGGGTGATTTGTGTCTTGATTTCTAACTATACCTATTAAAACTTCAGGCCAAAAACATATCTTAAAGAAATACTTCGTTTGAATCTTACTTTGTTCAATGCATCTGTTGCACCTAGAAGTTTTGTCATTATGATAGATATTATGTCATTTGTCACTGTAAGCATGTTAGCATGCTGATGTTAGCCTTTTGTTCATGGTCACAATTGTGTCAGCAGAGGAGGCTGTTGACTTAGTCTTGTTAAAATGATTGATATTCACTGTATTTGCACACCTGTATTATTATATGCTAATGCTCTTTGGTGATGATGGATGCAGATATACCCAGAGATGCACTGCAAATGTTGCATACCAGATTTAAAACAGTAAAAGTAGTCACCTAGTGGTCTATATCAGCGGTCCCCAACCCCTGGGCCTCGGACCGGTACCGGTCCGTGAGTCGTTTGGTACCGGGCCGCGAGAGTTGAGGCTCAGGTGTGAAATGTATGGTTTTCAGGGTTTTTATCGGTTTTCAGCGTTATTTTGTTATCGTTTTTATCGTTAACTCTGTTTTCCTGGGTCTTTTCACGTGTGTTATGAATAAATCTTCTTTTTTTCGGTACCGGTACTAGTTTTATTTTGTTGTATTTATCCGCGACACCTTAAAGGCCGGTCCGTGAAAATAATGTCGGGCATAAACCGGTCCGTGGCGCAAAAAAAGTTGGGGACCGCTGGTCTGTATAACAAAGTAAAAGTGGGAGCTGACTCCCAATCGCACAAAGCAATTCAAAATCCAAACCATTGTAAGAGTGTTTACACAGCAGACTGATACACAGGAAGAGAGAAGAGAGTCCCTGTGGCGAACCAAGCAGCAAAGATGCAGTCTAGAATTCCAAAAAGAAACTTTCATTAAAGCATGGAAAAGCAAAAGCCAAAACTATGCAATAAAAGACGTAACTCAGATTTAGGAGTTGAGTAATATGTATATGTATAATTTTTATATATGTGCAGAAAGTAAATAGTTAATGCTACAAAAATCTGCCGTGAAAATGAACAAAAAGGATAAGCCAAACTGAAGGGGATGTAAACAGAAACCACAGAGACCAATCAATCTATATGCTGAAAAGTAAATTACAGCTTTTTCATGTAAGAATAGTGCAGCACATGATCTTTTGTCTGTGATTTTAGTCTTTTCCAGGTAACAGTAACGCAGACAGTGTGGTCCACTACAAGCTGCAGCAGCCGGCGATCGCCCGCTTTATCCGTCTCATTCCTCTGGACTGGAATCCAAACGGTCGGATTGGACTCCGGCTGGAGACCTATGGATGTCCTTACAGTAAGTCGTATATTCTTTACTAGACAAATGAAAATCTTTACAGATTTGTAAGGAGATCAAATCAGATTCAGATCAAATAACTTTATTCATTCATTTTAATACTTTCTCTCTTAATTGTATTAAAGAATTGAAGCTTTCTAAGACGACATAACAAAACTACACAGGTCCAAAGTTTTTAACTCAAATAACCAAGTAAGTGAAATGAGTAAGTGTACAAAGCAGAAATATAAAACTAATGTAATTAGAATCGCTCGGGCCCCTTTGGAGGTGGGGTGCCCCCGGCCTCTCGGCCTGGGGCTCGGTCACTCAGGCACAGCTGGGGGCCGGCGGAGCTCACGGGCGCGTCACTGCAACTCCCCCTGACTTCTGCTCCGCGGCTGCTGGGTGAGCCCTCATCTGGGACTCTCCTCAGCTCTTACTGGAACAGTGGCGCGGCTGCCCCTCTGTTGGTCTTCCATGGTCTCTTGTGTTCTGGGGGCCTCTGGATGTCTGGAGTTTTGATCTCCTCCATACCCGCTTCACACCCTGGAGGACGGGGCTGTGGCCCCCCCACACTCCCTAGCAGATCATTACATGGAGAAACCTTTGGAATGCAAGCATGCTGATCCACACAGGTATGCACACATGGGTATTCACAGACGCGGACTAAAGCTTTCTTGGCTGCTACCTCAAAGCACACTGTGCGCTGTCTATCTTGCGTGCTGCACAATATCGTTTATTATTTAGTAAATATTGATATCTATGACTAGCTAGTTTATTGTGATGGTGCTTTGTTATCTCTATTATTATGTTGCTCTTTGTTGTTTGCTGTCTCCTCTGTTTGTTTTTTTTGTTTGTTTGTTTTTTTTTTTTCTCCATACAGGTGACCCAGGAGTTCTTTTTTTTTTTTCTCTCTCTCTCTCTCTCTTCCCCCCCCTTCTCACCGTCTCTTCTCCCCTTTGGTTTTCTTTCTTTCTCTCCCCCTCTTTCTCTCATTCATTCCCCCTGTCCTATTTATTAAAAAAAAACAAAAAAAACAAAAACAAAGGATGAACTGAAGCTCTGCCATCACGTAATGTCGCATACTGCTGTTTCTGATGTCATTTAAAGAAAAAAAAAAAAAAAAAAAAAAGAATTGTAAGAATAGGGATCATTTATAAAACACTAGCAGAGCCACTTAGCATTATTAGATTATTGATATATTCTAAGTTATTTATTCACTGTGTGTTAAAGCTATGTTTAATCATATCCAAGGGCTATAAATTTATCACAGTTATTAAAAGAAACTTAAGTAAAAGTAACAAAGATAAATTAGTGGAATGACTGAAAAGAAGGTTTTCAAAAGAAATGAAATGCAAAGTTTTTTCTAGCCTCTAATTAACAAGAAATATTGTGGCATTTTTAATAATGTATCTTCAATAAAAAAAATTCTATTTGGCTTCAAAAAGTTTTTTCACCATTACTCTAAGTATGTGTTGTTCTGTATCCTCTGAATACTTCAACTTTTCTTGTTTTCTAAGTTTCACGCTTCATTATGTCGCGTCGTGTTCTTGGTTTTTATTATTTTTACAACCAAGATGTTAGCACATCAATTATCACCCTTCTTGATATTGTAACATTTTGTTGTGTGTGTGTGTTTTTTAAATACACCATGGCGCCTAAAGCCTGCCAGCTATTGTTTCCCTCGCTCATGTTTTTAATTTTCACCTCTGTAATCAACCTCGACAACCATCCATTTCACGCGTTCCTCAAGCCAGAAAACATACTGTGATAACAATTTAGTTGGCTCTACTTTTCGCTTTGCAGATTTCACAGATTAACTGAATGAATTAAAGTGATAGCAAGCCCACATCACACAACTTAGTTTTCAGCCATGCGTGTAACTTTTGCAGCTTCACATTTCAAAACACAGATTTTTTCTCTGAATAAACGTCAAGTATCTCACAGTTTCTTTAGTGGATATATCCGCTGTTTGCATTGAAAACAAAAATTACCACATGTCACTTCTGCTTTCACAGCTTAACTACTTTAGTCATGCTGACAGTTAAATGTGTAGAGTATACAAACCTTTTGGGGAAAAGGCTGTTTTATACATCTGTTTTTAAAAAAAAAAATACAAGGTGGTGAATTTTCTTGTAAGTTATCTTGTTACAAAGTAGTTGCATTCAGCCTTTTTTACATGTCAGCAAGTGATACACTTGCATTTTTGTGTTACCCTCGTAAGATTGTGTGTAATGCATACATTTAAAACACATCATTTCTTATTGGCTAGTAAAATGTGAGGGCTATATTCCTTAACAGTGAAAGAACAATCACAGTTTGAGCTGGTCAAGTCAGGTGCATGATTATAGTTGAGCTTATGTCTCGATCTGATTGCTCCCTTCCTTTACAGCACTGACTTCTGAACATAAAGTCCTGAGTTCTCTACTGATGTTTTCGTTCATTTTCAGCCTCTGATGTGGTTAGCTTTGATGGTGGCAGCAGCGGTCTGTTGTACTGGTTGACTTCTGGGCTTAAGCGGACATCCAGAGATGTTGTCACTCTGAAGTTTAAAGCCCTGAGGAATTCTGGGACACTGCTGCAGGCAGAGGGACAGGAAGGACTCAGCCTCAGTCTGGAGTTAGAGAGAGGAAAGCTACTACTGCTGCTGAGACAAGGTAAATACACAGATCTATTAACTGATATCAAGAACATTTACATCCGTTAATAATATACTTGGGTATGGCTGAGATTTCAGTATGAATGCTATTTTCATCAGCTGAAAAGTTGATAGAAAATAATACTGTAAAGTCTTTAAAATAAGAAGCACGTTGAGATAAGTTGTTAACCAGAGCTACAGAAATATAACTGAATTGGAAGTATCAAAACCAAGAACACCTTTATTATATGAAAAGTTTACTGCCTTATATTGTTATGTTTCACATTTAAATTTCTTTAAATTTAAAATATGTTCCAATCTGACAGCTTATGTCTAAACAACGATTTAATAAGATAGAAAGTATTTTTATATTTGTAAGTCACTTGTTTGTGTTAGTGCAGAACATCTGTTTAAAGGTTGAGGACAATATAAAAACCACTAAAATTACTAAGATTGGCTTTCGGTGGATCAGATCGATGGCATGTATACTGGCACCTGATTGGTTTAAATCTTGGCTCCAAATTCTGCTTTTGCGTCTCTGTCTAGTTACAGCCATGATGGATGGCTCCCGTTCAGTGTAGCATGTGTTAGGGCTGGACTGTGCGAGAGTTGATGCACGGCGTGTGTGTGTGTGTGTGTGTGTGTGTGTGTGTGTGTGTGTGTGTGTGTGTGTGTGTGTGTGTGTGTGTGTGTCTCATCGGGAAGCCCATCTGGTTGCTGAAGTACGTTATCCATCTATCAGTCTTCTGTCTCTTGCTCCATTTCACGAACCTCTGAACATCTTTCCCTTTTCCATTAGCAGCTAAATACACCTTTGTGTCCATGAGCTTATCCTTAAATATGTCAGCGCTTTTTTTAACAGACAAAAGGAATAACCTTGCAGCCAATTAAATTAAAAACTAGCATAATTTCAAAACCGTGTACTCAAATTTCTTGCATACACAAGTGTAATCCATTGTGATAGGACAGTAATTCTCACTCTCACCTATTGGCAATTTAGAATCATCAGTTAACCTAACCCTACTAAGTGCATGTCTTTGGACTATGAGTTAAAACAAACAAGAGTACTCAGAGAGAAACCACACAAACACAGAGAGAAACACCCCAGCCAGGTGGATTCAAACTTGCTGTGAGACAAGAGTTTTAACCACTGCACCACCATGCTGCCTGGTGGGTGTTTGCAGTCCTTTAATTATCTAAGGTAATAAAGTAGACGTGTGATGGACTTTCCTCACTGGGGTGTTAATGACAGGTCCTGGGAGAACACCAAGCTATATAAAGTTATCCAGCCCCTCCACCTGGGCTCCATTTTTGCTATGACGATGGAAGCGTTTCTCCTGTTTCCTGATATTTCTCACAATGATCACCTCGGCCTACAGGTGTTCAGCTCAAGATTGTTCTTCTTACACCAGAAAGGCAGGTGGTTGATCTCATCCCACTAGGCAGATTCATCATTACTTGAGATCACAGCCAAGTATGCTGTCAGCATACTTAAGTAACAGCCGACACAGGAAACAGCAACACTGTTCTGGAAAACAGAATTGAAATTTCTGTCATAACCAGTGTTGGTCAGTTACTTGAAAATAGTAATTAGTTACTAATTACTGATTACTTCTCCAAGAAAGTAATCCTGTTACTTTACTGATTACTTATTTTCAAAAGTAATTACTTTATGACTTAGTTACTTTTTAAAAACATGATACACAACCTGAATACTTAATAAAGCAATAGATCCTTCACCCCATCCTATTTTTTCTGCATATTTCATGATTTAAAATGATATGATATGATGATAAAATTGAATTAATCAAAAAGTCTGTTTTTTAAAAACAGACTTTTTATCTCTTAAACAGACTTAAAAACATTTAATCAAAATACTACTAATATTCTAGATATTAGGCCATATTTACCTAAAAAATACTAAAGAAACAGATTTCCCCAGATTCTCTCCCACTTTACTCAGATCAGCTTGTTGTTGTGTTTGTGACAGTCCAAACATTTGCCAAATGGGAAGTACTCTCTGGCAGGCCAGCGATGCAACTGCAACACTGATAACAAGGTTGAACGGTGTTTCCCTTGTCTCTTCTTCACAGTTTTAATTTTCATCTATAAATACCACACCGATATACGGAGATGTTTTCAGCCTCTAGTTATAAATACAGTCTAGGAGTCCGTTTACAGGCATTTGAAAGATTATTTTAACATTTGTGACTGCTGTTCACGATTTATTATTACTGCTGCTTTATATTTATCTACTATAAACCTGTAAATACCATATAAAGATGTGGCTTTGACTGAACTCAGTTCAGTCTTTGTCTCTTACTTTTGTCAGTTTAGGAAAACAAACATAGTGATTGTTCTTTTTTCAAGCTCCAGTACATGATGTGAGCTGTAAGACATCTTTTTAACATGTTTGGATACTTGTTAATCCCTTTAACACAGAAGGACAGATTCACAGAAACTCCAAAATACTGCCAGCAGATGACGTTAGAATATGTATGGACCATTTGCACCCTGTAATGACTGGCCAAGTCCTCTCGACTCACTTTTAAACCCCATGAGAGTTTCCTAATACCTTACCAGGCTGATAACTATTTGGTATCCCAAAGTTTGCAAAATATGTTTCGAGTCAAATACATTGACAGCTGCTCCTGAAGAAAAACATCTTCCTGCATAATAAGGTACAGTCAACAACACATCATATAGACTTAGTCTGCAGCAAGTGTTCAGCAAATGCTGTGAAAAAGAGGTAAACACATCCTGTCTGACCCTCTTAGTCATTAATAAAATATGCCATAGTCATTTTTTTTCAGTTATTTATCCAAAGATTTTCCTTGCTCTTATTCATCACCACAGCCTGATTTTCTGGGCTTCATGTTGATATGTCACACAATGAAACATAATGCGTATAGTGACGTTTACTTTTTTTTTAAGACTCCATGACCTTTCTTCTTTGCCTCCATCACCCTACCCTTTGAATTTTTTATATCTGGTGACCTGGTCCTTGTTAATATTTGCTGTGTGCATTCTTGCTCCCATCAGGAAGTAACCTATTGATTTCTGATGACCCCTGCATCACAGTTTAAATAAAAATGGAGCTCAAAACATTTAAGAATAGCATAGAATTTTGCAGCATGATTTTTCTTACTTTCTTCAAAAATTCAACGCATTGGTAGTCATCATCTACTTGTGCATTCTTTTTGCTGCTTTAGAAAAAATATATCTTATTTTGTTACCCCTCATGAGCTCTGTACTGCTAAAAAAGGGAGAGGAGATAAGGATGGGATGGGAGTCACAGTGAAAAGGGAAGAAAAAGTAACAAATAATGGAAGAGAGGGCAAGACTGTATTTATTAAAATTCCTTTATTTTCTCTTTGTTTGCCCTTTCGTCTTTCATAGTGATGCCAGTTTTCTCTTGTTATTCAAGCTTCAATCAAATCATCTGTCACACTCTATCATAAGGTCCTCTTCCTCTCCTTCTTGCTGCTCACAACATAATAAGGGCTGCATTAATCAATGCCTATAAAGAGAACCTATTTGTCTTTAAGCCGTGCCATCCTTCCTCTTATATTGATTGAGCTGTCTCTTTCTATTTGTCCAGACTGTAATAAAAAGACTCATTCCAATAGTTGCATTAACAGGACAGACAAAGCATCAGAGCTTGTCTTCTTTTTTTCTCCAAACTTTGTGTTTCTCTCTCTGAAGTTGGAATTGTCTGTCTCTAAACTGTTTCTTATACATTTTTAATGACTGACCGTGTTCAGCTCTTTCTAATGTTTCTCCTCTCAGCAGAAAGTTTCTCTCGCAGTTCTTTGGGGGATGCAAAAAATCTATCCACTAATTAAGACCTGGTGGTGCTCTTCTATGATTAATTTATTTCTCACCATGTTTCCACTGTGGTTTTTTAGATTAGGCATTATTATGAGTTTGGCATTAGACGCTAGTATGCAGATATATTCAGGAGACATCATGGAGAATAGAGGTTCATACAGACCTTTGTATGAACCTCTCAGTGGGATCCTGAGTAAAACGGTCAAATCAGAAATAATCCTTGTCCTCCTAAGTGCTGTTTTGTTTTCCTTGACCCCTTTTACAGGCAGGACTTCATCCACTGAACCCCAGCGCCTTGTTTCCCTTGGCAGCCTGTTGGATGATCAGCACTGGCATCATGTAGCAGTGGAGCGGCGTGGCTCTCACCTAAACCTCACTGTGGATAAACACACAGAGAGGGTTCAAATCCCTGCAGAATTCAGCCACTGGAGCATTGAACAGGTATTTTCAAATACAGAAAGGGTTAAATTTAGCTTCTACCTTTTGTGCAAACAAAAGTGCAGAAGATGAGTTGCAGATATTATGTTTCCTTCTTTTAAAATAATCAGTTTATTTGTGTATCATTGTTTTCATACAGCTGAGTTTGGGGGCAGTTCAGAGTGAAGTCTCTCAGAAACCAGTAACCTCCAAGAAGAACTTCAACGGGTGCCTGGAAAATCTGCTGTATAATGGACACAACCTGATAGAACTAGCTAAAAACAAAAAACAACAAGTTACTATTTCGGTAAGTAATTTTAACCTGTGTAACACAATTTAAACACAACCTGACTTTTTTAATGATTTGGGGGTTTTTTTCTCCTTCATCAGATGGTTCAGTGAAAACTGTATTTTGTTTTTAAGAAAAGGACTTTAAGAAAGGGGGAAAAAACTGAAAACATGCATGTTGGCTTCTCCCCATAAAAGCAAGGAATAGGTTTTTATAATAAAAACATTTGAAGAGCCCATGGTAGAGTGTGCATTGTGTAGTAAATCAAAAAAGGTGCTCACCTGCAGAAAAACTGTAATGAAAGAAAAGGAAATGTAAAAAATGTTGTCCCCCAAAAAACATTTCGGGCTCTTGTTTTTCACCAATTTCATACAGGCACACTGCAGACTGGGGCCTGCAAGATTTGCATGTATGTTAAATGATCCTTTAAGGCACTGCAGTGTTTGTGTTTATACATCATGTAGTGAACACCAGGTTTCTGTTTTTGAGGCCATTTTAGTGGCTTTATTCAACTGTAGAGACAAATATCAAAGATAAAAGTAAGGACATTACGTCAACAGTTCTACCAACCAAACTGAAGACTTAGAGTGTTAAGAGCATTTGCATCAGTCTGCACCATAACCAGCTGACATTAGTCCAAGTCTTTAACAGTGAGCTATGCATAGAACTATGGACCCTGCATGACAGCTCCCTTCCCAGCAGCTGTGGCTTTCACAGGTTCAGCCCACTAGTGTTGCTTCTGCCAGCCAAGTAAGAATTAGAGCACACCTGAAAAAAAGCTACCCTTGACCTAATTTTGTCTTTCTTTAAACTATGAATAATTTAAACCTGCTGAAATGTTTAAAGAAATAGAATCGTTTTATTATCTTTTTAATACATTGATATAATCACATTTCATTGAAACTAAGGTGAAAAGTGTCAGTTATGCGATGTGTCTGCTATCATGTCATTATGACCATCCAAATACCATTTTACTGTTTATTTTCAAAGTGTGTTCAGCAGATTCATTTCTGCTGTTAAAATGATGAAAGGCTTTATAGACAGCTCTCTTAAGGTCGTACCACAACATTTTAGTCAGGTTGAGGTCATTGTGTTCTCAGGTTCATTTTCTTGGTGCATGACCAGAAAGCAGAGTTCATGGTTGACTTTATGATCCAACAAGCCCAAATCATCACCTCCACCAACATGCTTGACAGATGGTATGAGGTGTTTGTGCTAATATGCTTTGTTGTGTCTTTGCAAAATGTGCATTATGGCCACACATCTCCCCTTTGGTCCCCTTCGATGATGATTAATTAATTCATTAATTTGATTAGGCTGCAATCTATGGTTATGGAACTTCTAACGACATATTCCTGCATTTTGCATTTTTGTTAAATAAATACTGTCATGTTGCAATATGCGGGGCACTCTTCATCTGAGGTTGTCTTCACGTGATTTTGAGACTTACAAAGGATTAGTAGTTTAGCAGATTTTTAAAATTATGTCCTGATATGTAAACCTTTAAAATTAAAAAGGGTTTACTTTCTTTTTGAATTGAATTTGAATTTGAATTTTTTTTTTCCATAACTGTAAATTTAGGTTATCCTTAAATTTTCAAGCTTTGTAAGCTGTGCTGGTTGAACTATATGCTTGTGCTGCTCTTAAGGACCTACTAAGCTGGTTAATGAAGCCAAGACAAAGCAGTGTTGTGTGGTTAGACTCACTTATGCCTCGTCATTGTGGGAGTTATGGCCTTTAGAGTTTTTTGCATTTGCAATGAGTGGATCAAGCTCATCTGGGAGCTGTGAAGCGCTTGTGATGAAGTAATATGTGCTCTCTCATTACAGTATAGGGCCAAACAGCAGAAAGAAACATGAATTCTTGGTAAACAGGTTCAAAGATTTACACGCATGGCTGAAGATTTGAGTGGTCCTGCAGCTCTTAAGGTACTAACTGCAAAGCTGTGGTCTAATCTGCTACAGGCACTAAATGGGTCTTCTTACAGCTCTTTGAGGAGACAATAATAAGAAGAAAATAAGAGTGTAAATGGAGGAAGAATGGTGTGCCGATGCTGAAGGCTTTTGAGGGTTTTTAAGGTAACTTTACTTTGTGTTGTGCAGCAGCAAAGCCCACTCCAACATGAATAATTGTACATCACTTTAACTGCACCACAAAGGGCTTTTAGATGTCATCTGTGTTTCCAGAGCAATGTAAAGATAGCAGACTGAAATTCCCAGCAGAGAGTCAGGACTATAATAAATTACTGCCGCAGCTTTAGCGGTGAACCCCGCGTCATTACCACTACTCAAAACAATGGACTGTAACAGAGATGTCAGATATTGCAGTACTGGCCATGCTCTATGCTCTCTTCATTTTATTTCCTTTTTTTTTTTTAATCTCTTTTACCTCCACACTAGGTGACTTTGGCATTTTAGAGTTTGCTTTTCTAATCTTATCCTAAGCTCTGCTGTTATCATTATGGTAATACCAATGTCCTCTTTAAGGAGACTTGCTGATGAGATCACGGAGACATGAGGTCAGATCAGCACACCCTCTGTAGCTGATTAATATTCATGTTTTATGTTGTTTTATCTCTATAGTATCTTTTTTTCTGTCACACCTCCTCTTTCTCTCCACTCTGCGTGTTTCCCTCTCAGGGCAATGTCACCTTTTCGTGTGCTGAGCCAGTTTCTGTTGCGGTGACGTTCACTGGGCCTGAGAGCTTCCTTCAGTTACCGGGGACTACAATGTCTTCATCAGGGGGCGTATCTATAGGCTTTCAGTTCAGGACTTGGAATAAGAAGGGGCTTCTGCTTAGTTTTGAACTCCCTCAACAAGGAGGCGTGGCCTGGTTGTACCTGAGTGAGGCCAGACTCCAACTACAGATCCATAAAAGCGGCAGGGCGCTGCTGGAGCTCAGTGCAGGTCAGTCTAAAGCAAATCCCAAGCACCTTCAGATCCACAGATCAACTGTAAAGTTGCTAGAACCGATCACACGAATGTCAAATCATTATTTTTCCACACTCACTGCACTTTGAAGAGCAGTGAGCTATGACTTCTGTCCATCTAATTTCAAGTATTTAGACTTAAACTTCATATCAGTAAAAAGACATGAAATGACCAGATACCTTGAAGAATAATAATCCCTACCCAGTTCTAGCACAATAAATATAACAATCATTGTTTTTCACACAGATTTATTTATTTATTTTGTTATATCCTGTAACAATGGTAGGTAATTGTGATCAGTGGGCGATGCATGGCTGGCATGTAGTTTCTAGGGTTACAGTGACAAATGTGCAGTGTGATCAACACAAGGACACAACTGTAGCAGAACGTCTCCAGACACTGCTTAGCTGTATTTATCTTGTTCATTACTAGTCACACAAAACAAGTTACAGGGAAAAAGGAAACAATGTGAACAGAAGGTGAGTCGCATTGATCAGACGTCAGTGTTGATATACAAATGTTTGCTGTTTTAATTTAGGTTTTGGAAAAGCAATTAAGACAGACAAAAGTATCCTTCAACAGCCTGACCTATTAATGGCACATGGAGAAAAAAGATCATCTCAGTTCATGTAGAAACATAAGCCAATCTTTTTCTGACAAATATTTTTGCATTTCATGCTTTGAAATGTTTAGATGTAATATTTATGCTCTGCATTGTCCTAATTTTTAAACCTCTGGTCACTCAGCAATGTTACAAACAGCAAATGGCATTGTAGGATGATTAGGATGTCTTCTTGAGCAAAGAAGTGCAAGTAAGGAAAACAGTGGAGATAATGAGATATTGATTTATTCCCTTAACTCCTAATAACATACAGATCCACAGGGCTGGCACAGTGCCGTCTGTACTTGATACAAGTCGATCACTCAGAGGATGTAGGAAGTGGGAAGCTCACTTGCTGCAATCAATGTGTTAGATACGGCCCTTCCCCTCTGTGGCACATGTGAAGTGATGAGCAAGGAAACAATCAGTTTATAACATTATGTTTTATAAAAAGAAATGATTTACAAGCTGTTTCCAAGAAGAAAAGTGGTATATATCTAAATTAGGTGTATTTGTGTAGTAGACGGTGTATGATAGGATATATAATTTGGTCATTGCTACCCACGCTTGGTTTCCATGTGGGGGAAAAAAGTGTTCCCAACATCTGTTGAAGGTTTTAATGGCTCGATGTGCAACCATGGCACACGGGAAAGATTTTATTTTCAGCGGTGTGTTAATGGATGTTTGCTTTCCAGGTGCTTCTCTGAATGACGGTCAGTGGCATTCAGTGGAGCTGAATTCCAGACAAGGTCGTCTAACCATCACAGTGGATAAAGAGGAAAGAGACAGCTCTCAAGCCAGCCCATCGTTTCCTGTCACTGTAGAGAGTCACCTCTTCTTCGGCGGTAAGACACAGTTCAGCTGTGTCATTCCCTGCAATTATACCCATTCAAGCATCAGTGAGCATAAAATGTAGAAACTTTGTAATAAACCAAAAAATATATAGAATTCTCTGTCCACAGTGCATTAGTTAGTCAGTTACAGTCACAGTTTGCATCACAATACAGCAATGTTTTAGGGGGGTTTTCCACATACAATACACATCTCAGTTCATCTCTACAAATCTGTTGTATTTGTTTTTTGGTGCACTTTTATTTTATTAACTCTTGCCATCTGCTGTGATTCTCTTCTGTTCAGGTTGTCCTGTTGAAGATGGCAGTCAGAAGTGCAGAAACCTGTTTAGTGTCTTCCAGGGCTGCATGCGTTTGTTTACTGTGGACAATCAAAACCTGGACCTGATTAAGGTGCAGGAAAAGCAACTTGGAAACTACAGCAACCTGCAGATTGACATTTGTGGAATCATTGACAGGTCAGTTTTCAAAAACTCTGCTTTTGTTAAGGCACATTAGTGTTTTCTCTTAGCTCTGACGCAGCCCTCTGATATTTAGCAGAGATATGAAAAATGATAATCTGGAAATATTTATGTCAGAGTGCAGTCTGTTACAAGTACAGCAGTTATTCATAGAATAAATCATCGTGAAGCTTTGGTGTACAAATTGCAAGCTGTCCAAAATTGCAGTGCTGACAGTGACATTTTCTGGTAGGAATAGGGACCAAAATGTTCTATTTCAAAATAATTCTGTCTGATTTTACCCCACAAAGATTGTTGTCCATTGCATCTTAACTGTGTTGCCTTCATAACCACTTTCCTGGCAAGAATATCAGGTAAAAGCCAACCATGGAAAGTTTTAGTAGTTTGGTAAAAATGTATTTTAAAAACATAATACTGTCTCCCCCCTTTTTTTTTTTTTTTTTTTTACAACCAATGTGGCATGACACATTGTTCTTTTAAATTCCACTTCAAAGTATTATGTACTTACATACTTGCATGATTAGAAGAAAAAATACTAAGACTGACTCAAACCTTTTCCTTAGCAGTTTGTTTAGCTGAGATAGGCTCAAAGAATTGGAATCTGTATTACTATAATATGGGTACCACTGGCCTATTTAAATCTTAGGAACACATTATGTTTTCTATACCACATATAAGTATAACTGCATGAGATTTTGTACTTATACCAGAGGTGTGATTTGAACCCTCAAGGTCTTATGTCAATTGCTTCTTGAGTCAGTTAAGTCTGTGAGGATTAAGTGATTAGGCCTTAGTGATTAGACTTTAGGTGGAGATGGGACTGGGCCAGTGTTTGGTTGGAATGTAGGAGCAACTGAGCAACACTGAGATTAAATAAATGCCAAGACAGATTGCACAAAGAATTGTGTGTTTTGTTAATGCATGATATGTTCACTTCTCTAAGAAGAAAAGTGGACAGTTATAAGCCTGATGTAATCTAAAACATGAATCAGAAACATGACTGTTGTAGGAGGGCATCCTAATCACTTGAAAAGCTCTTTCAATAGCATCTGATTTGTCTGAGAAGTGCTATGTAAACAAGGCCTAATTGATTGCATGTTGATTTGATTTATATCTGCCCCCAAAAAGCATCTATACCAATATAGCATTTAATGCATGCATATATATATATATATATATATATATATATATATATATATATATATATATATATATATATATAGGCATACATAGATGATCAGCTATGTCATTAGTTTATTTCCTTCAAAGTAAAAAATCTAAATGAACATCTTCCACATGTGGTGATTCTGTAATTTTGCCAGAGGTTGTAAGACCACTTGTTTCATCTCTTTATAATTTAATTGAAAAAAAGCCCCCACTGAACTTCATACATGCTTTGTCAAGCAGAACTCTCTATTACAGTAACGTGACAGGACCATTTATCAAGTGGAACTTTAGTTTATGGCCTTTACTGTACCAGGCGTGAGACCGAGAGCCACAAGAAGAAACGTTCATAACAGTGCGATACCTAAATCACTTGGCCATCCTAGTGACAACAGGTGTCATCTGCTGAAAACGCAAACAGTTATAATAGTTTAGTGCAAGTAATGCAATATATAAAAGGCAAACAATTTAAGGCATTTACTTCATACAGCATAATAAGAATGTGATGGCATTTAGCAGGGTTGCAGCTGTTGTCACGAAACATAATAAGCAATTTCTTATTTAAAAAAGGGGGCTTGCTAAAATCATATATTTATTAGGGGTGCAACGATACACAAAATTCACGGTTCGGTTCGGTTCGATACTTTGGTGTCACGGTTCGATATTTTTTCGATACAAAAAAAATGTTCATGCCTTTTTAATTTGTCATTTATTAAAATTATAAATATATATTTTAACACAAAAGTACAGTTTTTAAATTTAACCCTAACCCTTGTGCGTGTTTTTTATTTTGACAGCGAATGCGCACCTGCGGACCACTTATGTGCAGCCCTGGTTATTTAGCTCGTCATATTGCAGCCACAGAAATTCTTTTGTCCAAGAAACCATAAAGCTGCACTTTCTTTTTGCCTTATAGTCTGATTTGTCATAACTTCTCCGTTTTGTGGTAAGCTTTTCTTTGGCTGTCACTTCTTCACCCTGACCTGTCTTATTTGGCTCAGCAGAACTAAAATATATATCTGTCTGTGAAGGTTCTCAGTCATCCAGGTCATCGTAGTCAAATATAAATCCTGCTGCTTTTACACACGTACTCACATAAGCTCAGCGATTCTCTGCGCGATCAACCTCTCACATGTTTAAGCTGCGGGAGATTTCACTTGTCATGTTTGCATAGTAAGCTAACAATTAATAAGACGATGTCAGAGGAATTGGTGCACAAATTATCATCACTCACAGATCAGTGCTGTCGCTCTCTATACACAGTTCGCGCGATTGCAAAGTGAAAGCAAAAAACAAGCGCAAATTCAAACGCGACTTCAATATGTCACATATTGACAGTGGCTCACCGATGCCAATGACATAATTACCCAGCTACATTTCTGAAAGAATGCAAAAGCATTGACATATATTTTTCCTTCCTACAATAGCCCGACGGGCAGGGCAGAGATAGATTTTGGTACCCCGACTGAAAAAAATCGCTAGCTCCAGGATGTTGGGCTAGCGATATTGCGAGCCCTGTATCTGATTGAGGAATCACTCATCTTTGGAAAAGAGAGTTTATTACAGAGAAATGTCTCTTTCCAAAATAAAAGCTATACTATCCGCTTCTTCTGGGCTATATTCTCAGCAGCATATTAAACAGCTGTCTAAATGACTCGGCTAAAGTTAGTAGCATGCTTGCTTGTTTTTTTTCTGCTTCCACTTGTCTTTGCACTAGGATGATGTCGGCGTAAATGTGCAGTCATATTCGTTGTGTTCCCACTAGTGCTTTCAGGTTAATCTCGTTGAAATGACCTTAACGCCACAACACGGCAAATCTCCGTTAACGAGCTACCGCCGATCGCCCGTGCATGGGGCTAGACGGCCAACACGTTAACGAGCTAACTGCGCTAACACACTAGTTCCCACCCATGTAATTAAGCATTGCATGGCACATCCAACATACTGTTTTACTTTAGTCCATGACTGCTTACCTTCAGGGTCATACGTCACATGAAAACCAAAATAATTCCAAACGCCAGATCTGAATGAGGGTGGGGGAGGTCCATGTTGTAAGGAGAGCTTAACTTCTGTCTCGCTAGCTTGCCCTGCGCTCTTCCTTCTGACGATGCTGTCTGTGTTGAGCGCTCAGTGAATCTGCGTTCGGCTACTCCGCCAAGGCTGCACTGTCGACCCTAGGCGGAGTAGTCAAACGCAGATTCACTGAGCGCTCAACACAGACAGCATCGTCAGAAGGAAAGTTGATAAAATAAATTAAAAATTTTGTATTGTTCGATACATATGCGTACCGAACCGAAAGCACTGTATCGAACGGTTCAATATCGATACGAATATCGTTGCACCCCTAATATTTATATTATAATTATAGATTACGTAGACGGAAAGCTAAAAAAAAAAAAGTTTCCAGTCATGTTGTGTCAAATAAGAAACACAATGGTGTGGAAGACTGTTTTTTAGATATATTTTTAATATTTTTATTGTTTTTTATTGCTTAGAAAGAGACATTTCTCCATTCAGAAGTCATACAAGCAAACCCAAGCAAGCACTCACACTCACACAGTTATTAAGAGGAAATGATTGGTGGAAACCAGTGATGTAAAATAGGTGCTGTGACATTTTTTTTCCTTGCCAATATAATTTTTTTTCTTGAGCTTTAAACTAATTTAGGCAGTGGACCAATCAAGTTCAATATATGACCAACAGCTTGCTGATAGCACATCCAGTACACATCCATTATTAGATCCATCTAACCAGTCAATTATGACACCCCAGCGATAATATCTACTTTACAGAAACTCCTCATGTGAAAAAGTTCTTTTTTAATCAAGGTCACGCCTAAAGCTGTTTTTAGTGAACTATATTACATATAAAACTGTTTAGAGATTAAAATTCAGTAGTGTACCTATAAGTGAATTTTTACATTTGAAATTAGCATGCTGTTAACGCCATCGGTTATGGAATGCATTATTGTTCTTCTGTCCAGAATAGGTTGTTTCTGGCTTTCTTCCCACTTTTAGTTTATTGATCCTTGCTTGAGCCATGCAATTAATGCAGTGCGGGTAAAAATGTCGAGTTACATGAACTACATGTCATTTGCATCATCTCAGGGAAGATGTAAAAGCTTCTGACACTGACTCCAAGAAAATGGCCCCAAAATTGAAATTAGCAAATAATTTGCATGTTAACATTACCTGTTAACCAGTTTCACATGCTATCTAGGATATCTTATTGTGGGTACACAACAATAAGATATCCTTTGATTTCCTAAGATATGTTGAAATTTTCCTTTGAGTTCAATATGAATGGGAGCAATAAAAACAGATAATTTCCATTCAGTTTAAGCTGCTTGTAATTAAAACAATGCTGATGAGAACACTGAGAATGAACTAACATTAAGGAAGAATAATGAGCTAAAAGATGCCATAAATTTCTGCAGCGCTGAGATGAACTACCAGAATCAGAATATTTATTACCTATTACGAGGCTAATGCAACTTTGAGTTAAACTGAAAAGAACTGAACCGAGAGCTATTTTGCACCTCATGATACATATTTTCAATAATTGATGGAAAGATGATACAATTACGTGCAAGCATGTGCTTTATGTCATCAGTGACAGTTTAGATTCAGAGTTGGGGCCTCGGAGGAGGAGAGACTCAGATGAGGGAGGGAAGGAGGGAAAGCAGAGCCACTCGTTTATTGTTTTGTTGGCACACCAAATAGCAGTACAATTAATGAGACAATTACAACAATTATAAAAGCCTCTAGGGAACAGGAACAAACACACACACGCTCACACACACAGAAGCACAAACACTCCTTCTGCAAATACAGTGAACTGAATGTAAAGCTTACCCACAAATATTGTACAAACCACACACCCTTGCCAGATAAGGAGCGTCTGCTTGGATGATTTTAATTAAATGTTGTGCTGTTCCTGTATTATTGTTATTATTATTATCATTATTATTCAGTAGAATACAGTTCTTCCACAGATCTGACTGCTCACTGGAACAAAACTATAAACAAAATCTGTTTTCCAATAAAGACAGGAGAAAATAATCAACCATATGTTCCCTCACTGTAATCCTGCTGATTGAATTTTGGCCTCGTGGGATATATCGTACTGTAAAGTCAGGTGGAAAATGGACTCGGCAACACGGCTTTAATGTGGTGGTCATACTTCAGAGCAGGTTATTACTGTATACTCTTTGTGTTATTGTATGTGTGTGCGTTTTGGTGTCAAAAGCAAACAGCTCTGCCAGCAGCAAAGCTGTTTGCTGTGGCTAATAATACTATTTTAAGGAAGGTGTGAGGAAGTGCTTTATTAATAGTACAAAGGAACGAAAGCCCATAAAGAGCTCAACATCAACTGAAGACCTTTTTTAAACCAGAGCTGCCAGCTAATATTGTGGAAAATATTGTATATTAGAGCGATTTGCTGTGTATACATTAATCGTTTTCTTACATGGTCATGGGGGCAGCAGCCTGAACAGAGAAGCCCAAACCTCCCTCTCCAGCTCATCCGGGAGAACACCAAAGCGTTCTCAGGCCAGCCAGAAGAAGCAATCTCTGCCATGTGTCCTGGGTCCACCCTGGGGCCTCCTCCCGGTGGGACATGCCTGGAGCACCTCACCCAGGAGGCATCCAGGAGGCATTCTAGCCAGGTGCCAGAATCAGCTCAGCTGGCTCCGTTTGAATGTGGAGGAGTAGGGGCTTTACTCCAAGTCCCTCATGTGTGACTGAAGTTCTCACCCAATCTCTAAGGGAGAGGCCTTTAGAGAAAGTTAATTTCTTGTTTCCACAGTCTTATTTTTTCAGTCACTACACAGACGTCATGACCAGGTGAGGTGAGGGTAAGGACATGGACTGGTAAAATGACAGCTTTGCTTTTATGCTTAGCTTTCTGTTCATCACAACAGACCAGTACAGCATTGGCATCACTGGATATGCAGCCCAATCTGTCTGTAAATGCCCTGCTCCCAATATCTTTCTTCAATGAGGGCAACTCATCCCTGTCCCAGAGTGGGCACTCCACCCTTTTCAGGCTGAGAACCAATGCCTCAGACTCAGAGATACTTGGAGATACCTCTTATACCTGCCGCTTCACACTCAGCTGTGAACTGCTTCAGTGCATACTAGAGGTCACCAGCTGATGAAGCCAACAGAATCACATCATCCACAAAAAGCAGAGATGAGATTCTGAGGCCACAAAAGACAAAGGGTTTTCAGTAAATTCTTCTTTTCCTCATTATAAGTGAAAATACTTGGATTGAGTGAAAAATAATCCCTGTCTTTAGTAAATAGGCATTTTACTGAGTACTGGCAAAACATATTTTGGGCCAGACTAAAAACAAGAATTGGTTGAAACACATTTTAAAGTTTTTATTGACCGCCAATAAAAACACAGTCTGAGAAAAGATGGGAATCTCTGTGGAGTTTGGTTTTGGTATGTTAAAATGGTCATGTGGCTCACGAGGCTCTGTGAGGTAGTGGGCTCCTGGACCCTGATTTACTGAGTAAAGACAATCCCTGAATGCCTTAGGGCTAAGTATGAATGCAGAGGATGGAAGTGTTTTATATAAGGTTGTTTGCAGTCTGTAGACAACTTTGTTGGTCATCTATCTGCAATTATCTGTCTGTGACAGTGCATTTCAGTGTAGAAAGTGTTTGCCAGAGGCTGTTATGTCATAATATATGTGCAGGGCAGGCATGTGCCTGTGTGCACTGGGGGAGTAGAGGATGTTTTGTGTCTGCATTCTTTTTCTGTTCTTTGAAGAGTGCCAAATGATGCTTGGGATATTTCAGTTAGGAAGGGTAGAAGTTAAATTGTGCTTTCTTTCTTCCTGTACTTTTTCCATTTCATCTAAGTCTTCATCTCTGTCACCACCTTCATGATCATCATGTTTAATCCCACATCTTCAAAAATAAACTTCATTAACAAAAATTTCCAAGACAAAATGGCAGTATGCAGAAATCTGCATCTACATGTCTTTAGTTATATGAAAAACCCGCCCCTTGTTCCAACATTTCTGTCATTCTATCTATATTGTTGCATACATGGACCCCTGACCCCTGAGAGCTTATTTGTTCTACTCAAAGTTGTGTACGTGATGTCTTTATATATTATCCCAGTCAGAGTGGAGCTGAGTGTTTATTAGAAAAAAAAGAAAAAACTAACACAACTGAGAGAATATTTTTCCTTTTGAGTGATTTGTGCAATTATTATAATTGTGCAAATCCACATACCATACCATACCATCGTTATTTATAAAGCACTTTAACATAAAACCAGAGTTCACAAGTGCTGTACATATGCAAATAGCATAAGCAAAGTAAAAATAAAATAAAAATAAGATAAAATAAAATAAAAAACTAAACTAAAATAAAACATGTTAAAACAAAATTGAGTCAACCCCCTTAAACAAAGGCTTCAGCGAATAAATATGTTTTAAGAAGAGTTTTAAACTCAGAAAGAGAAGAGGCCTGTCTAACGTGCAAGCGCAGATCTTTCCACAACTTTGGAGCAGCCACAGCAAAAGCACGATAAAGCAAAACATTAAAGACCTGACCAGGCTTGGTTATTTATCTTTCTTTTAAAGGCTGAACACTTTTTTTCTTTTTCATTTTGTTGTTTTTATGCTTAAATTTTTTTTAAACAAAATTTGTTAGCATTTCTCACACCCACCTCACACAGGTATGCTTGCTTGCTCTGCTCTGTAGATCTGCTGCAACCTGGAGGGCCCCTCCAACCAGAAGCTGCCTCAGATGGTGCTGAGCTCACATATGCACATTAACAGCTGCAGTTCAAGATGGTGGAGTTGAATCCCTTGGGACAATTGAGATTTTATGTAGTTACAATATTTATTTTGGGGTTTCTTTTATTATTTGTGTAAAAAAAAAAAAAAAGCAAGTGTATGCATGTATGTATGCACACACTTGTACAATCACCCTCTGTCCAAAGTCATTTCTGTGGGCAGCACTCACCTCTCTCCAGCTACCACCTACATTTCCTCCAGAAGAACACTAAGGTGTTTCTCAAGCCAGCTGTGAAACTCTTCAGCAAAGATGCATCCAAAAGGGATCCTAGTTAAATGCTCAAACCACCTCATTTGGCTCCATTTAATGTAATGCAGCATGTATTCGGATCCTAAGGATCAGACTACATGAACCCCTGACACTGTGAGCTTATTTGTTCCACCCAAAGTTGTGGCCATACTGTAGGTAAGGGAAGGAATGTGTATGGGCCAGCTATGCCTTAATGATTACCTCTTTACCACAGTATAGCAGTATAGTGTCTGCATCGCTGGACTTACTATAGTCTTGTCAACACATGTTTAGTAACCAAATCACAAAAATCTGTCTGAAAGAAAAGTATCTGCTTTTCAACTTTTTGGGAGGAAATGTTTTCCCAGCCTTGACTTATTTTTGCAAAATTAAGGATGCAGATTGAATTAAAGGATTTTTGGCAGTTATGGCTCAAGAGATAGAGCTTGTTTTCTTCTAATTGGAAGGTCAGAGAGAGAGTTGACTCCTGGCTCATCCATCCTGCATGCATACTATCCTCAGTCAAAACACTGCACCCCAAATTGCACTGATGCATACAAGGGTGTGTTAATTGGTGAATATAGCTTGAAGGGTAAAGTGCTTTGAATGTTATATGTTACTAGAAAAGGTCTATATAACTGTCAGTTCCTATAAAACCAGTTGTAACCTATGGAAAGAAATATTAAACTCAGTTGCGCATGCTTTCTCTCAGAAGGAAAGTATGTGAAAAGCAAAGAAATTATATTTTGTCTTTTACTAAATGAGCTTTCAGCTGAATTGTTTCGCAATGTTACAAAAGATGTTGTACACCGGATTATTTTTCCCCCACTTCATCAGCCTCCCACAATAAGTTACCCAAATTGAAAATAGAACCTCCTGCAAATATTCGAAGTGAAATATTTTCTGCATTTTTTTCCTGACCCTCCTACACACATTTGACCATGAAGTGAGTGACATGTATGAGTAAACATTTGAAATGCTTTCTGTCCATTTAACAAAAGAGCTTTATTTAACAGAGTCATTGTGAAAATAATTTCAAGTGCTTTGAGAGTACACTGAGTATACTGAGAGTTTGAAAGCATTTTGGCCAATCATAATTATCTAGTATCATCTGCACCATTAAGTAATTCCAAAAGGTCAAAGAGTTGATCCTGGCAGTCGGTTTTCCCGTCAAAGTGTTCATAAATAGCTCGAGTCTGCTCGCTCATTGTACGATAAGTGACTCGGCTAAAACATAAAAGATGCTTCAGCAGCTGTTTCAAACAAAACAAAGTTGGATGCGCTTGACAATAACAGATGAAAGGTATGTTTTGGCATCAACTGCTTTTGTCCCATTTGAAAGGTTTTTAGCAGTTAAAATTGGTTCCTAGTGTTCAAGCTGCCAAAAAACAAATGGATGTTTTCAAATCTGCTGTCACAGTATGTATGTATATATAACAATGTATACATTTTTTTTTTTTTTGCTTTGTGACCTTAGAGACGTTCAACTGTCTCCCACACAAACATCCAGCAGGGTGCCATTTCATAATCTTCTCGACTTTTCTCTCCCTCGGTGTGTTTCAGGTGTTCTCCCAGTCCTTGTGAACACGGCGGTCCCTGCAGTCAGTCCTGGACTGTCTTTCACTGCAACTGCTCTGACAGTGGCTACAGTGGAGCGACCTGCCACAGCTGTGAGTCACCTTTCAAGCAGATTTAAGTCATAACAGCCACAAATAGAATTTGTAAAATTTAAAAGAATAGCTGTATAAATCTTTATTTTACAGCATTCATTTTTGATTCAAAACTGTATCTCGGGTAAATCTATGTATGAGACAAAGGTCTCACTTATAGCTTGTCCTGAAAACCATACTCCAGTATGCCATCCATGTATAGATGGATAGGGAAAACCTATCCAGGATCCTGTCCCAGCAACAGGCTGCTAGTCTGTTGCATGAATAAAATACATAAAAATGCATACATTCATGCCTGCAGTCAACTTAGAATCACCAGTTAACCTAATGAGCATGTTTTGTATGCTGTGGAAGGAATACAATCAGAGAACTCACAGGCACAAGGAGAACATGGACACACAAGAAAAAGGACACGTGGGACCTTTGGCAATAGTAACCACTCTACCCGGTGCCATCCAGTACTCCCCTGCTGAGGAATTTAACTAGCTTCCCTGCTTTCTTTGTGTTTAATTCATCTCAACAGATAATAACCATAAGAAACCAATAAACCTATTAAAAGTAAACATGGCTTCAGGATTTAGTCATCATATTTATGCTTCGCTACTGTACATATCCTTTTAGTTTTTAATCGCACTGTGAACTTCTGACTTGATGCGTAGTTTTCACCTTCTAAAATGAGTCTTTTGCTTTTCTAAATAAAGTTATTCAAAAATACATGTTACTCATCAGAAGACGTGAGTGTGTGCATCCTTGAGACTGAACAAATGTGATTAATGCTTTTATCCATCATAACCACTTTTTTTTTTTACCTGTTCCTAATCCGACACTGTTTTAGTTTCCTTTCATCTTGTTGCATTACCTATACCTTATCATGTAATACAATTTGTGGGAGTCTTGGCCAAAGGTGAAAAACAAGGTCCAAACTTTCAGTCTGAGACGTGAAGCACATCCTTTTAGGCTAGTGTTAAACTAGTTATTAAGCAAAATGTCCTAATGTTTTGGACTCTTTGATTGTGTAAAATATGGCAGGTGATTTATTATTATATATTTACATGTTTGAAATAAAACAAAAAAACAACAAACAGAAGACAAAGTAAAAAAAATCAAGTTGTCACAAATCACAAATGTGACAACCCCGTTAACGCCGCCTTGACGTGGCATAATTAAACTCCCATTTCGTCAAAACCAAAAGCATTTTTCATATTAATGAAAAGACAGTGCGATAGTTTTGACAGATGAAACTTTGCTTTAATTAAATTAAGCTGGAAGAAAAATTGTAAGAGAAAAAGAACTTTAATTCCGATAATTAATTACCTTGTACATAATGTAACGGGATGACTTACAGTATAATAACTGAAAACTTGCAGGCAGTTCATTTTTCTTCCCTTTTTATTGTTTTATGACAGTATTATTTATTGAAAGACAGATCACCCTTAATAGTGTGTTGTGCTGCTTTCATCTACATAATAGTCTCATCTTGCTCCCCATCGTTCACGTGAGGGGTTTTAAAGCAGCATCGAATGACCTGTCGAGCTGGTAGCTCCAGCTCCAGTGTTTACAGAACTCGTGATTCTGAGGGTGCTACAATTACAGTGACATGGATTTTTCCCTTTGTTGGTGGTGGTGATGCAAATTGGTACTTGTGACAGAACAAAGAGTTTTTCTTTGGACAACTAAGCGGCGTTTTAGATTTAAGAGCTTCCTGGGATGCCTGTCCAGGAAACTTCTCACTTTTTGATGGTGCATGATTAAAAGGAAAGAGGGCGATGATGCTACACTGCCAAATACTGAATCAATACATACATTTATGTACATAAGGTGGTCCCTGCTTCTAGTCCTGTGTCAGTTATCTCAAGTTAGAGCCTCAAGACTTGTAAAGAGATTTTTGTGAAAGCCTTTTTTAATCCTGATAAATAAAAGTATTTTCTTTGAGTTGAGGAAAAGAGATAAACAGGTGAAGTGTTTAGATATGGGTGTTGCTTAATGGGCTCAAGCATAAAAAGAAGGAGACGGAGCAGAAGTTTATTTATTCACTGTGTATTCCCACTAGTCATTACCATCGTCTCCGGCTGGATATAACTTTAGTTCATGAGAACCTCTGATTATTTTCTTCACTCTGATCATATGACATTGATTCAGTGGCAATACGTACGTATGAAGCAGAACCCCAGAACAAATCCTCCATAGTTTTGATCTCCATCCCCTGGCAGCTCCCATGGGCCAGCATGTTGACGTTGTTGATCTCATTATTTTCCTTCCAGCTGTGTATGAACAGTCCTGTGAGGCATACAAACACAATGGCAACACATCGGGACATTTTTATATCGACGTGGACGGCAGCGGACCAATCAAACCGCAGCTGGTCTACTGCAACATGACAGGTGACACAACCACACCTACAGACCCCTTTACTACCATCAACAGTCAACATTTGCTTGTATTAACATTTACATAATTGCACATAAATAATGACACTCAACTGTTTTTAATGCACCTTATGCACCCCCTTGCCTTTTTTCTGATGTTTGTATTATTTCTGTTATGATACTACAGAACTTTTTCTTGTTCATTATTATATAGATATTCCAGTCAGTCTCTATCAGCACTTTTTCTGTCTAGACTCCTAGACTCTTCTCTATCCATCTATTGATATGGTTTAAATAACTTTAATTTAATTCCATGCTTTTTATTTTACAGAAAAACTTATTTAGTGATTTTTAGTGTAGAAGAAGGTGGAAACTGAACATTACAAACATATACAGCAAACAGCCAAGCTAGAATAGATGTTCACATTCATCTATATTAGCATTTGAGAAGTCAGACTCAAGTGCCGTGAGTGGGGTTTTGGCTTTCAGTGGGGCTGGGATTCCTCGTAACAGACACTGACTGCAGTTCCTAGTGTGAGATATATACAGGGAGTGCAGAATTATTAGGCAAGTTGTATTTTTGAGGAATAATTTTATTATTGAACAACAACCATGTTCTCAATGAACCCAAAAAACTCATTAATATCAAAGCTGAATGTGTTTGGAAGTAGTTTTTAGTTTGTTTTTAGTTTTAGCTATTTTAGGGGGATATCTGTGTGTGCAGGTGACTATTACTGTGCATAATTATTAGGCAACTTAACAAAAAACAAATATATACCCATTTCAATTATTTATTTTTACCAGTGAAACCAATATAACATCTCCACATTCACAAATATACATCTCTGACATTCAAAAACAAAACAAAAACAAATCAGCGACCAATATAGCCACCTTTCTTTGCCAGGACACTCAAAAGCCTGCCATCCATGGATTCTGTCAGTGTTTTGATCTGTTCACCATCAACATTGCGTGCAGCAGCAACCACAGCCTCCCAGACACTGTTCAGAGAGGTGTACTGTTTTCCCTCCTTGTAAATCTCACATTTGATGATGGACCACAGGTTCTCAATGGGGTCCAGATCAGGTGAACAAGGTGGCCATGTCATTAGTTTTTCTTCTTTTATACCCTTTCCTGCCAGCCACGCTGTGGACGCGTGTGATGGAGCATTGTCCTGCATGAAAATCATGTTTTTCTTGAAGGATGCAGACTTCTTCCTGTACCACTGCTTGAAGAAGGTGTCTTCCAGAAACTGGCAGTAGGACTGGGAGTTGAGCTTGACTCCATCCTCAACCCGAAAAGGCCCCACAAGCTCATCTTTGATGATACCAGCCCAAACCAGTACTCCACCTCCACCTTGCTGGCGTCTGAGTCGGACTGGAGCTCTCTGCCCTTTACCAATCCAGCCACGGGCCCATCCATCTGGCCCATCAAGACTCACTCTCATTTCATCAGTCCATAAAACCTTAGAAAAATCAGTCTTGAGATATTTCTTGGCCCAGTCTTGACTTTTCAGCTTGTGTGTCTTGTTCAGTGGTGGTCGTCTTTCAGCCTTTCTTACCTTGGCCATGTCTCTGAGTATTGCACACCTTGTGCTTTTGGGCACTCCAGTGATGTTGCAGCTCTGAAATATGGCCAAACTGGTGGCAAGTGGCATCTTGGCAGCTGCACGCTTGACTTTTCTCAGTTCATGGGCAGTTATTTTGCGCCTTGGTTTTTCCACACGCTTCTTGCGACCCTGTTGACTATTTTGAATGAAACGCTTGATTGTTCGATGATCACGCTTCAGAAGCTTTGCAATTTTGAGACTGCTGCATCCCTCTGCAAGATATCTCACTATTTTTGACTTTTCTGAGCCTGTCAAGTCCTTCTTTTGACCCATTTTGCCAAAGGAAAGGACGTTGCCTAATAATTATGCACACCTGATATAGGGTGTTGATGTCATTAGACCACAGCCCTTCTCATTACAGAGATGCACATCACCTAATATGCTTAATTGGTAGTAGGCTTTCGAGCCTATACAGCTTGGAGTAAGACAACATGCATGAAGAGGATGATGTGGACAAAATACTCATTTGCCTAATAATTCTGCACTCCCTGTAGATATATGGTGAAGAGGGAGCTGAGTGTAAAAGCAAAGCTCTTAATTTACCGGTCGATCTACGTCCCTACCCTCACCTATGGCCACGATTGCGGATACAAGCGGCGGAAATGAGCTTCCTCCGAAGGGTGGCTGGCCTCTCCCTTAGAGATAGGGTGAGAAGTTTAGCCATCCGGGAGGGGCTCAGAGTAGAGCCGCTGCTCCTCCACATCAGAAGGAGCCAGCTGAGGTGGTTCGGGCATCTGACAAGGATGCCTCCTGGGCACCTATTGGGTGAGGTGTTCCGGGCATGTCCCACTGGGAGGAGGCCCCGGGGCAGACCCAGGACACGCTGGAGAGATTATATCTCTCGGCTGGCCTGGGAACGCCTTGGTGTTCCCCCGGATAAGCTGGAGGAGGTGGCTGGGGAGAGGGAGGTCTGGGCTTCTCTGCTCTGGCTGCTGCCCCCGCGACCCGGCCCCGGATAAAGCGGATGAAGGATGGTTTTGGTTTTTGTACTGTTTCTAGACTTTTGTTACTTTCTTTGTGAGAAAGTTTCTTTGTGCTTTAGTCTAGTGCCTTTTTTCATCTCGTCTCTGTGATTCTCCATTTAGTTACTTCCTTATTTTTTCTTATTTGTTATCAACTTAATTATTTTAAGCTACGCCTTGTTAACCTGGTGTTTCTACTGTGCCCGACCTCAGCTTGTTCTTTTTTGATTCATACTGTGTCCCTGTTGTTTATGTCTTTTGGATTACCTTGGTTAAATAAAGCTTGTTTTAAAAAAGCCACTCTTTGAACCTAAAAGAGGAGAAGAAATGGAGGAAAAAGTTTCCTTTATTTTAATTCTCTTTCACCTTGTGGTGTAATTGGCATCAATCATGCCTGCATATCTCTGTCTGCAGAGGAGAACACATGGATGGTGATCCAGCACAACAACACAGAACTGACCAGACTCCGACCATTTACAGGCGTAAACCAGTATTCAATCCACTTTGACTACTCGTCTGAGGAAGAGCAGCTGTTGGCCGTTATTAAGCAGTCGGAGCACTGTGAACAGGAACTGTCTTATCACTGCAAAATGTCCCGTCTCCTCAACACCCCAGGTGAGACCCCTGTTTAAAAGAAAACAAACCCAAAAGCAATGCAACTGCTCAGCTGATGAAACGAGAAGAAGTACAAAAATGTGAACGTGTGCTGACTTTGCCTTTTTAGATTTGTTTACCACCAAGAGCAAAAAATGATTTACTCACAGAAAATGACAGCAAAGCAAATAATCATCTTTAGGATAGTAAAATATTCAAGCAGTGACTCACTGAATCAATTTTTTTAAGTTATAAGAGGCATATATCATTTTGTACAAAAACAAAGCTCTCAAGAAAGCAATCAAACACCCCGCGGCTCCACACGTCTTCCCCGCTCCACTAGAGAAAACAAAATGATTGCTATGCTCATTGCTGCAAACTTAATCAGCATCAGGATTTTCTTCCTGTTTACCAGTGAGTCAGACTAATGGATTGTGTTTACATGTCTCCTTCTTTTAGATTCGAGAATTAAGCCCAATTATTTTGTCTGCGTTTTTCTTTTCGATGTTTTTTCACGGTCCTGCAACTCTTTAATTGACCCAAACACATTTATAATCCTCTGTCCATCGCCTGTCTGGGGGCAGGGAAGACATCTAGCTAGAAAACACTGTTCAGGGAAAACGGGGCATGAAATGAGGAAAGAGAACTGCAAGAATTAAGTGAGTGGTGGTGTTGTGTTATGTCCCTCTGGCATTTAGTTAAAAGTTTTGTTGTAAGTGACTTACAATAAAAAGGTCACTCTCTACATCAGCATCGCAAGATAAGAGCAGTACGTGATGTGAGAGCGACAGTGAGCAAGCTTATCTAGGTAGTATTTATGTACACGGTATAGTGGAGAGAAGTCTTAATAAGATGTATTTTTTTAAAAAGAAATGAATACAGTTTTTTTGTATTACACGCATATTAGACAAGTTTAATGACCTCAAGCACACAGAAAACACACAATTTAGATTAGGTGATTTCACTTTTGCTGTATTTTTTTCTCATTTTAGACTTTACTTGGCAGGTTTCTACTACTAATGTATAGGTTACTGCATGTCTGACTGTAATTTAGGTTGCACACATTTAGGAAATTTAAATATTTGCAGCTTCAGCTTTTCATAGCACAATATCCCCTCAAGATAAAACTCGGATTTATGAAGATGACTTATCAGAAGTTGTTCACGTTGGTTTTGGTGTACATTTGTGTTTCAGAGGGCTCTCCACTCAGCTGGTGGTTCGGTGGACCGGGTGCAGGTCGAGTTCAGACTTATTGGGGTGGAGCTCAACCGGGCAGCCAGCAGTGTGCCTGCGGTCTGCAGGGCGACTGTGTCGATCTACAACACTACTGCAACTGTGATGCTGACCGCATGGAGTGGTACTGACCTTAATGAATACACACATTTTTCTCTACATATGCATCTACTATGAGCCGTCATTTTTAGCTAATGTGAAGTGAATATCATCAAAAAAAAAAAAAAAAAAAAAAAGAAGTGAATATCAGTGATGCCAGGCCTTATTCCACGGTCCAGTAAGCACTGTGTAATAATTACACAGGAAAAATGAAAAACACAAATAAATCCAAGAGAATAACAAAAGACCATGATACTGTATATGCATTTGTTTACAAAAAATACAGAGGCCACCCTCTTCTCTTAGAGTGCCCTTCTACGTCAGACAATAGCTCATATCAGTCTACTTCCTTTTTAATGGGCAAAGCAGTTGAGTGTGCTTAGATCTGTCAAATGCAACAAAAATTGTTCATTTATTTTAAATGACAGTAAAAATTTTACAGAAATTATTTTATTAGAAAATAGAAAACTGATTTAAAAAAGTAACAACTCTTTATTCGCCAAAAAGAAACATCTGTTTCTGCTCCTGGTGAATATATGTGGTTAAAAATTAGTGGAGGAAAAAAAGGTCCATTGACAACTGAAAAGCAGCCATAAAGCATTCTGTCTGCAACAAGATGAGTGGTGAAAATGAAAAAAGTCAAAGACAGCTTGGCTGAAGTAAGTAATTACAGGAAATACACACACAGTGCATGTCTCCAACTTTAACCTCTTATTCAGGATATGAAACATGATTGACTTGCCCCGCCTGACTTGTAACTTTGGTGGTTTAGCAAACACTAAATCAGCTGGGATAAATGGAGCAGAGGAAGAAACAAAAACGGCTCTAACCTTTCCTCCTGTTGTAACCAATCCTGCCATGCTTCACTTCCTTCCATCATTTCCCAGTCCAAGCTGTTTGTGCAAATCTAACTCTATTTTTACCGACCGGAGCTGTTACTTCTGCCCCTCAATATTTCATCAGATTCCCAAAGTGCTGTCTTTGCTTTTCCACTCTGAGTCCCAGATGTATTTCTTTACTCAAATTTCTAGAGGAAGCAGGATAACCAGCAGATTATCCAAAGTGCAGGAAGCAAAATGTGAGCATAAATGGACAGGGGATTTCTTCATTTGGGGCTAGCTGTTAGGATAACTGCCAAGGATAAAGTTTTGACTGGCAGGAGGGCTATAAATTGGTTTTGAAATAAATAGGTCCCCAAGAGATTGCACCTACACTCTGCAATGTTTGCGTCAGACCGTCACATCATGTAATCTTATTGCAAGAGAGATGTAACATTAAAACACACAAACCAATAAATCTATAAATAAATACTAAGTGAATGTAGATTACGGTTTGTCATCCTGTATTTGTTTATTGTCTTCACACCTTTTCTATTACATTAATCCTGATTTTTCTACTTTGCCCCTCATGTTTTGTTCATATGCATTTTTTTTCTCCAGGACTGAAGACTCAGGCCTGCTCACCCATAAGGAGAGCCTACCTGTCAGGTCTCTGGTGTTGGGTGACATACAGAGGCCAGGATCAGAGGCTGTGTACAGGGTGGGACCACTGCAGTGTCACGGCGATCGTAAGACCCCCTATGGGTTTTGGTTACCCATTTACCTACATTTAATTTATGAAAACTCATATTACTTTGTCTTTATTCTCTCATTTTATCATCAATCATTTCGATTGAAGAGATTGTTTAATTTAGGGCAGCTGTGCCATAAACCTTATCAGGTGATCTGATAAATTTGTTAAGCACCGCTTACTTGGCGGATACTAAAATTAAACATGGCCAACATTTCAAAAGATAAGGTCTTTTTATGAGGGCCAGCCAGTCTGAAGAAAGATGGCTTAAAGGTAGGGAGCTAATCAGGTTGTTTCGGGTAAATAAGGAGGATGTACTGAGGGGCTGCATTCTACAGAGCTTATTTTTAATCATGGATCATGCAAAGCTAGTCTAGATGGGAGATACTGTCCATGGTTTAGGATTAAGCTGGAGCATGTTACAGAAAAGCTTAGTGATAACTGTGTTAACTCACATTCTTTTACCTTTATATGATGTCAAACTCAGTTTAAGTATTGTTTCAATAACAGTGCAGTGAAATTGAACATCATTCTCTCTTTGCACTATTAAAATGTTCTCTGGTGTTCTTAAATTACATGTTCCAGTTCAAATGTGAGATTTACAATTAGCTTAAGATAGTTTAACAGGTTGGTTTGTTTCTTTTGATGTGACTTCTGAATGCTGAAGGTGACTTTTGTTTATTTATATATTGTTTTAGGGAATTTTTGGAATGCTGCGTTTTTCGACAAGGAGACATCGTACCTCCACTTTCCTACTTTCCACGGAGAGCTGAGCGCAGATATCTCCTTCCTGTTTAAAACCATGGCCTCCTCCGGTGTATTTCTGGAAAACCTGGGCATCAAAGACTTCATCCGGATTGAACTGAGCTGTGAGTAAGAGCTGGAGGCTAAACACAGAGTCCAAATCAAACACAGATAAAAGGAGTGGAGTTTTCTTTTTTTTTTACAGTATGAAAGCACAAGTTTTTATTTTTATGTATCAAAATATTTGCGTGCCATAGTTCTAAATCTTTTATTTCTATTTGTGGATCTTACCAAATGCTCGTGTCCTCGTTATTTTTCTGTGTTAGGAGCAAAGTGTTTGAAATAGTCTGTGGGTCCTACAGAAGAGGGTGACAACATTGAACTCTTCATTCTTGTTTAGTTTTTTCATCAAAAGACTGATTTCTTTAGCATTTTCTTTCGGTGCTGCTTTTGTGTTTCCAGTATTTTATTATGCTTTAAGCTGCATTATTTGTTATTTTATGATCAAATTTTCTTCCCCCACAGGCCGCAGTTGAATGCATTTCACAGTCGTACACCTACACCGATGATAAATGCCAACCCACGGCACTGCATTCACCACACAACATAAATGTGAATAAGACTAAACCCGTAAAAGGGAACTCATAATTACCCCTGCAATTCTTTTTTGTTTTTTTTGTGCACCATTGCTTTTAATTTTACAGTTGTTTTATGAACTCTCGGGGGCATTTTCACCCTCACCCTCCATTAATTCTTGTCTCTTATGCAATGCACACATTTATGGTCACCACTGTTGGCCATTTATATTATGACAGTAATAACCAGCACAGTATGATTTAGTTTATGGGTGCCATGGAATTGTTCCTTGGTGTTGGATGTATGCTTACCGCCTACCACAGATTGTGCAGCTATAGCTGTATTACTCAACAAGGTCTCCTTTTCTTTATACGATTATGGCTTTCAATGCGTGTGTCATTTGGACAGGCTTGAATCAGCTGTTAGACTAATCTGTAGGTACTTTTGGGGTTTCTTTAACCTCACGTGTAGAGCTTGTTGCCGACCTCATGTTGTGTATGCATTTTAAAGGAAGTTGTATAAGAAATGGGATTTAAGAGACACACGTAGAAATCTAATACGGGGTAGCTAACCAACAGCATCTCTCCTCGGGGAAATCATAGTCAGCGTGGTTGTTCCAGCTCTGAATACTGCTGCTCTGTTTCCAGCTGCCTCAGATCGCCTGGTTACACTGTAGCTGGAGATAGAGAACAATTTCTAAATGAGGTTACTGCAGGATGCTGGGACACTGCTTCATCTTGCTCTTGTGCTCCCATAGTGATACATCCTCACCTTCCACCAGTAAAACATGAAGAATGGTAGCTTGCTTCATCTGTGGTCTCCTAAATCATTACCCTTTGTTAGAGAGGACAAAAAGAACAGAGCAGAGTATCTGCAGAATTGTATTCAGCCAGTTGAGCACAGAGTCGCTGTCTGTGGTGCTGAAGAAGGGCTGCACCTCATGGTGCTGGTGCTGGTGCTGGCTCTGGTCCTGAGTCATGACTCCGGATCTCTGAGGAAAACTCAGATCCTCCTTAAAAGCAGCAGTATCACAAAAAACACCTGCAAAATGCTACAACGTTTGCACTTGAAGGTTTCATTTTTCTACATTTAATTCTGGTATAAAATGAACAATATCTCTCTGCATGCTGTAAGTGCTGTGTTATGTTTGGGATTTTGTAATTCACAGTAGAATGCAATGAATCTGATTTACTGATTTACTGGACTTATTTTATAGAAGGATTTTTTTTTTTTTTTACTTTGGTAATTTGCAATAATCACGGAGGTCTTAACACCTTAAACGGCTTCATTCATTATTCATGGCAGCTCCTAAATCCCAAAGTGAATATTGTTGTTGTCTTGCTATACAGCTCAAGTTTCTTGCAGCATGCCTCAGGTTTCTGCCCCCCAAAATGTCCTTTGCTTCAGTGCTTTTGCCGTAACAAGCACTCCAGAGTGTGCTGCAGCAAGACACCCACCTCTGGTCAGTCCTAAAACAAAACAAAAAAAAGCAGTAACACATAATGAGGAGCCTGATGTGGAAAATACAGCAGGACTATAAATCGTAATACATAAAAGACGTTTTAAAGCTTACTTGCATAATCAGCCACAAACCATTGACAGGTGAAGTGAATTACTTCTGATCAGCGTGATTAATACGACATCCTGCTGGGACACCATGTCCTGGTATTTGACACCTGTTCAGATCATTATTTAAAAGTATCACTGGCTGAACTTAAGTCTAAGAAGCACAGCAGGAAATCTGAAAGAGCCTGACTTGCCCTAACAATCCTGTTGTTTAACTCTGTTTGTTTCTTTTCATGGTGCTCTCAACAATCAGATGGTCTATTTCTTCCAGGTATTCAGTACACAACCTGAATTAGCTTTCTCTTGTTTGTTATCCTGTGAGAACTGTTCCCAGTTTGCTTCTTTAGGAGCTTTGTTGGCTTTGGTGTTTGTTGTTTTTGTTGTGGGGGAGTAATTAAACTTCATTCCGTAGAGCTCTGCTTCCCTGATGTCTTCTTGTTTTGTTTTCAGACACTCGAGTCAAACCTGCTTGTTAAAACTCCCATCTCTATTCCCACTCTTGCCATTGGCAGGTTTTAGACTGACTGTTGGAGCTCTGTGGAAACATGCAGCTACGTGTAAGGATTGATTATAGCTGCACTTGGCAAGGGAACACCTGTGTTGTTAAAATAAATAGAGGTTTCAACAGAGATGTAGAATTCCCATTAATTGAGTCGCAGTGAATGTTCATTGTTTGCATAAATTAAATGCTGATGTTGGGTCTGCCACGTCGTGTCTTTACAAGAAGCGATGACTGAAATCTTCAGTCTTTTCTCGACAGCAGCAACAGCAGTGAAGAGACATTGCCTGAAACAAAAGTTGAACTCATTATTTTCAGACTTTTTTTTTTTTTTTTTAAGATTATAAACTAGAAATGGGTTATTTTAAGCATAAGAAATTGCTTCACTGCTACAGCTAAGAAACTGCATGATCTTAATGATTACTGTGGTCATGATTATTATCAATTTATTGACAGTGCTTAGCCAGAGAGCAGAATAACTTAATATGTTGTCTAATTAAACCATTTCCTATGAAACAATATAAATTTTTATACTACCCCTTTGCCTCACATGCTATCCATTCTCCTTTGTCAAGCCTCCACTCAGGTGGTTTTCTCCTTTGATGTTGGTAACGGCCCGTTGGAGGTTCGTGTCGAGTCGAGCTTCCCACTGAATGACAACCGGTGGCATCGAGTCCGAGCCGAGCGGAACGTCAAGGAAGCGTCGCTTCGACTGGATGAACTTCCTGTCGCCACACAGGAGGCGCCAGCTGACGGACACTTCCACCTGCAGCTCAACAGCCAGCTGTTCATAGGTGAGTAGCGATCCAATATTCAGATCCTCAAGAAGTAAGAATATTTCATGTAACTTGTAGATTTATGTCTGAAGTATAAACATGACTCTTTCTTTGTGTAAATTTTCACCTCATTAGTCTTAGTTCTGGATGATTCAAGGCCATTTCTTCCAGGATCTCAGTGTTCTCTGTAACTGTCAGCTTTATAATTATAGAAATTTTAGTCAAATTAGTCTTTTTTGTGCCTTTCAGGGGTTAAAGAAAAAGGTTCCCATTAGACAGGATTCTATGAAACATTGACAAGTTCAGTGCTTGTTTATTGAGGCTTTTGGAACTGAACAGTTAATAAATTCAGGAGCCATCTGGATTCAGTCATTTGGGAGTAGACTGCTATCAGATGTCTCAGGTCATGTTTATTTACCACGTATCACAGATGAGTCAAAGAAAAGAAAAAGAAAATGAATTAAAGAGCACCCTAATTAAAAGGTGAAAACTGCTACGTTTGCAGTGATTTCTCACTCAAATGCACAGAAAACCCTGAATATGTTGAATGAAATTACAAAAAGTGTTACATTTTTGTGAAAACTTGAAGTCAACATTGTTTCCTTGCAGTTTTATACTTCACTGCCATAGCACATTACTGCAAAAGTCTTTATTAAAGACGCATAATGCTTGGGCTGGATCCATCCTTAAAAAAAAGCTTCATATTGCTAGTGATCAGAAACTGGGAGAAGGGTAAACAAAAAAAAAAGGGAGCAGAGCAACCAATATTAAACAAAATCAATATGCCGGACAGTATGCTTTAAATATTATTTGTCTAGAAACCCATAAATGTGGGAAGGAAGTTGTTCAGCAACACCAACAAAAATCTGACTATGAAAGAGAAGTCATGTGTCTTAACAGAAGTCGGGAAACATGAGTAGTGTTAGATTTGACATTGATAATCTTGCTGGAAAGATTGGAGTCATACTGCTGTATCGTCTCAGAATAAAAAGTAAACAAAACAATATTTTCTCAGCAATCAATCCAGGTGCTTATTTTCAGCATCTGCAGACACAATGCATGAGTCTGATTTGTGTGTAGATGTTATAGATGGTATAAAGCAGTTTTCTTAAAGTGGTTTTATGTAGGATGTCAAACATTGTGCAGCAGTAACTTAATCTGCTGCTGTTGCTGCTGAACCCTGTGTTTGTTCAGCTGTACTGGATATAAAAGGTGCAGCATCTGCACATTTATTCTTTGGGTCTTCTACTACATCGTCACTCACAGTGCTACAGCATAAACTAGTGACATCTAAAAGACAATACAATTAGGAGGTCCTGTCTCCTGAAACGTGCTGGAAAAGGAAGAGAAATATTCTATAGCTATGTAAGTGCTAAACTGTTATTGACTAAATGCCAGCTCTATCGAGTATCAGTCTGCTGAGGCGATGGTTTTGACCACTGAATATGCATTCATCAGGGAGCAGTGGCATAATAAAGAGTGTGGTGCACAAATTCTTAATAAACAAATGAATCTGAAGTTATTTGTGAGAAGTTTGTGCAAATCAACAACCAGCTCACTAAAATTCTTTAACTTCAAACTTTATCAATACTTCAGCCCTCGTTATCTCAACTTCATCGCTTCATTCCATTGAAATTATTTGTTTGACCTCAGAGTCTGTTTGTAGCTCTGCAGGGACAAAAAATCCAACAAAAAACTGAAAATCCATTGTGTATTATCGGGTTTTATCATTGTGTAAATATTATGCATGTCACTTCATATCAGTAAACGCGCACTGGAAGGAAAACAAACTACCAAACACTGATGAGATTGGATGAAGGCAGCAGCTGCAGCAGCAGGGAGATTGAGGTGAATATTGATTTGCTCAGTGTGCTTAGCCGATAATCCACTCTGAATAGCCAGCGGGTCGCCACCGGCAGCCTAAAGCCGTGTATGTTTACCTCCAAATTATCAGGAAAGTACACTGCACTAAGTATGAAGGAGTGTTTGAATGAAAACGTGTTGGTGTCATTTCACAAGGTGATTTTATTTATTTATTTTTTATATTTGATGAACAGGCATGAAGAATTTCCACCCATATTCTTCAAAATCTGTAAACGACTGTATAATAACTATTCGTATCAGCTCAGAAATTGTGTAAGCATTAGCCACAACGATGCTGTACTCACTCCTGTGTACAGCTTTTTAATAAATCATAATCCTGCCACGTCCCTATAGTTTGGATTTATAATGCTTTTGTGCCTTTTGAATAAATCAAGTCTCATCAGGTGCACCGCACAGATGTATTAGCCCATCTACTTAGCTATGATTTAATAAGACACAGAGTTGTCTTCTTTAAATTCATACCCATAATTCCATGAACAGTGTATTTATGAGCCTTAATTATTCCTTGCACTGCTTTATAAGGCAGCAAATTACATTGTTTCGATTAATAGCCCATGTTATTGCCTCCTGTCAGCCATAGGATTGCTTTTCCATTTTTCTTTATTGCCGTTTGTTGGTGTAAAATAGTTGCGCACAGCAGTTTCAAGTGAAAGATTTTTCCATTCATTCCAAGGAACATTTCACATCACTTGTTGTATTGCCTGCTTTGAATAGATAAGCTATAGTTTATTGGTGCGCTGTGTCCGTAAATTTGTGTTTTGCTTGCTGCGAGTGGTGCCGTGACCAGGATCTGTATATCTGTTTTGCTTAATAGAAAATTTAGTGTATCTCAGTTTGATTTGCTGAAATATTACCCCACAATTAAATCGTCTTTATATTTGTTAACCTGACAGTATGAATTTGGGACCTTCCTGCCCTTAAACACAAATTTGTGCAGAAGCAAAAACAGTGGAAAAGCAACACGTGTATACAAGTTGAAGCAGCTTCAATAAGATGCTTCATACAGTATGAGATTTGCCAGTACAATATGAAGGATCGTATCAGCTGATATGGGTTGGAATAAAGATCCAGTTATTACATTAATCAAAAAAAGTCATGCATTCTATATGGATCCAGTTGATATGATGCAGAAATGAAAGCTTTGTTAAGGGTTTGAACTGCGTAGAAGACTGACATTCATTTAGCATCACTGCTAATGTGATATGAAGCCAAAGTCCAATGATTAAGTAAAAAAAAAAAAGCACTGTAATAAATATTTAGAGCCTTGCAAATGTATTGCGTGTCTCTGGCCTTGTCTGTATTGCATCAGTGTATTTATTTTATAAGCCTGACATCATTCACATAAAGCTTACTGTGCTACAGCGTTTGAATTCATCCTCACTACATTCCCTGAGCCAGCAGCTTGAGGGATCTTTGTAGTTTGAGCCACCTACACAACCTTTGATGATTGCTTTGATCCCACTAATTCTTTCCCACTTACTCCCCAGTGGTCACATACTGTTTGCTTCAGCTGCAGCATGTACTCGCCACTATGATCTTGTGAAAAGAGCACAATCGTTATTTTATATTCTTACTGATGATGCTTGCGTTTATCTCCATCTGTCTTTTTTAGCTCCACAAGTCATTCACTAATCATTCATTGAGGAATGATCTCACCAAGCATCGCCTTCAGTTTCTGTTAGGGTCCAAATTCTGATGGTTTTGCTTTTCAGACACGTGTTTTCATTATCATGTGTAGTTTCTTGTTACCTTTGAATTACCCAAAACATACTTGAAACAACATTCATAATTTTAATTACATGCTCTTACATTTCTCATTAAAAAAATATGTTTCTCATTCTGTAAAATTTTCTCTCCAAATCATTGCTTTATCTCTGATGTTCGCCAGGAAATATATTCAGCCCTTTATACTAGTATCAGTATAATGTATCACTGTCAACACAGAGATTAAGTATTTTAGTAAATCATTTAGAGTAACTGTCATTTTGAAAAGCTTTCAGGGAATATTTACCTCTGCACTCGTGTTGCTTTGGCTAAACTGCCTGTTTCAACCATATACAGTTTGTTGGCTTACATCAGAGGAGAGAGAGGAGTCTAGCAGAGCTCTGATTTATTGGTGTGAAAAGCTCCTGCTGCTAAACAATAGGAAGCTGTCAGCTTTGAACACGCAGAGCAAAGCTTTGCCTCGTCTGTGCTCTGAGGACAATAACGATTGAGCCCCGATCTTTGCAGAAGTGGGAGGTTGTCGGGTTTGAACTCTGGCTGTGCCATCACGTTTGAAAGGATGGGATGCGTGTTTGCAAAAGTGGACATGCATTTTTGATTTTTCTCCACTGTTTGTGTGCAAGTAAGGTAAGTGTGGAAAGAATGAGCAACGCAAAGTCTAGTATAGGGAAGAAAATCTGCCTTCCTGCTCTCCCCCTACAAATTCAGACATACAACCAGACACTGGTTCAGACAGTAATTCATCAAGGCTGCCAAACACACAGTCAGCAGCTGGAAGGATGTTATAGAGACAGACTGATGAAAGTTATACCTTTAAATCAGCCTTCCACCTACAGCTTGTTGCCTCATTGTGTTTTCATCATTGTGTCATTTCATAGAAATAGTGTTGACAGTTTGAAGCCTCTGGGGAAGCAGAGGCGACATGTGGATCTGCTACAGATGACAGGAGGAGGAGAAATAAAAAACATACAGGCTTGTCAGCACACTTAGAATAAAACAAAGCCTGAGCCTGAAAGAAAACAGACACAGAAATCGATGTTGCATCATTGTTCTTGGGGAGCACGCTTTGGCCTTGATTGCTTGTGATATCAGCAATATAACCATTTCAACCCCTCGGGAAGATCTCTACACAGAAGGGTGGAAAGTAAAGATAATGGCGCTTAACTTTTGTGATTTCAGGAGGCACAGCATCCAGGCAGAAGGGCTTCCGCGGCTGTATCCGCTCTCTGCAGCTGAACGGCGTCACTCTGGACCTGGAGGAGAGGGCGAAGATAACACCAGGCGTTCAACCCGGCTGCCCGGGTCACTGCAGCAGCTACGGCTCGCTCTGCCAGAACCATGGCCGCTGTGTGGAGAGAGCTAATGGCTTCCACTGTGACTGTAACCTGTCAGCGTACACCGGAGTCTTCTGCCAAACAGGTACACACACAGTGTAGCGAGAGTCATACTTTAAAAATGTCTGGATGCTGTAAAGATGTCGTTTAGCTGAAGGAGCTCATTGTCACAGGCGCCAACAAATATCCTCAAATTATTTCACTTGCAACATTGTCAAATACCTATAAAGAAGTACGTGGTAGAAATCCTTGAAGTTCTTAGTGTAGTGGAGTGGAAGAGAGCGAGTATGTCTCACAGATGATGCAAAAATACAAAAGAAGCAGTACTGTAGGGAGATCTGCCAACGATTGGTTGCTGAGTTACATGGTGTAAACTAGAAAACTGGCACATCTTGGAATTTTTTACAGAAGTTCTGTTAAAAAGTTCATCAACAGGGAAGTTTTCAAAATAAATAAATAAATAAAAGTAACATCAACAAGTCAGACAACAGGAAGTGACAGGAAGCGTTTACATTCTGTTGACAAAATTCTCAAAAGCTGAAGCCATTAAAAGGTCGTGTTTTCTTCTGAACTGAGCAACATTAATGGTTCCACCTGTCTTGACGTCGCTATAGGAGACCTGTTATAAACACATGCTGCACAGAGCCACTTAATGTGTCTGACATCTTTCCTCGGCTTTACATTTAATTTCATAAGCTCTTATATCCTACAAGCCAAGGTTAAAGCTGTGGTTATGTGTCAGCTTGTGGTTGCTGCTGGAGGAGTCCTCGAGCCCGAGAATCAACTCTGTGTTTACATCCCTGTGAAGTCAGGTAGAACATACTGACATTCAAAGTTTTCTATTTTTGTAAAGTGAACTATAATAGGACGAATTATCATAATAATGAAACTCAAAATAAATGGATATGGTAATAAAAATAAATACGAATATTCAGAGTGGATGTTAAGGTTAAGGTATTCATCTATATTGTTTCACAGAATCGTTTTTCTGCAGTTGACACTCGTTAAAAAGTACTCAAAGTATTTTGGTTTGATGTAAATTCATTGCATTAATGATGCATCTTCACATTGAACTCTATGTCTGGGCACAAACATTTCACTGAGTTCAGCTGGTTAAGAGGACTCTCCACCCCTCTTTCATTCCCGCTGCTGGCACCTACTCTCTTCAGCCTGCTGATGTCCCACAAGTGTGTTTAATTGCTTTGATTCATTAGTTGAATAGAGAACAGATACAACTGTATTTAAAGTTGAAGCCAAACTTTAGGTGATTAGTATTTGTTTTTCTTCCTGCTCCAGTATTTTTTCAGAACATTCTTGTGGTGTTAAAAACTATTTAGGCTATGTGAAATTGTTAACTTAAAGAGTTTTTGAATAACCAGTAGCAACTGAATATTGAAACTGAGAGGCAACCTTAGATATGTGAATTGTACATTTTGTCATTTCTATCAGAGGAAAAACAACACAGGATCTATTTAATCCAATGATCTGCTCATGTACATGCAAATGTGTGCAAACGTCTTGAGCCATCCCTCACTTCTCGCTTGCAATGAGCCAGACATTTTTGTAGTTTTTTTTTAAGTGTTCATGATCAGAGGTTCTCCAGACTTTCTAAAAATCTTTCAAAGTTCTTCTTTGGACATTGGCTGCTTTTTAACTTTTTTTTAGTCCAGTCCTTATATATATATAATTTTTTGTTTGTTTGTTTCTTTTGGTACTTCACACTAACCTACGAATCATACAGGCATAAATAAAAGGCAGCTAGCTCAAGAGCTTAATCAGTGCTGTGTCTAAACATAGCAGCTTAGCAGAGAACCTATTTTAAATTGTATCTTGTATAATTTGTTCCCACTTTTTTAGTTGAATCTATGAAAAATGTCAGCGATAACATGGCTAAAAAAAAGATAATAACAATAATAATAATAGAGGTAGGTAGGTGCTATAACCTTTCTGTGGCCGCTTTCTTCCAGAGGTGTCAGCCAGCTTCAAGTCAGGAACATCTGTCAGCTACACCTTCAAGGAGCCCTACGAGATGAGCAGGAACAGCAGCGCTCTGCCATCCTCCATCTACTCTGACATGACGCTCAGAGGAGAAAACGTCTCCCTGAGCTTCAGGACGAACCAGAGTCCAGCTCTGCTGCTCTACGTCAGCTCCTACTACAGAGAATACCTGGCTGTGCTCATCAATAAACATGGTGAGGAGAACACCTGTCTTACAGTAAGACAAAACTTTTAATTTTTCAAAAGTTTTTATACCTGATGACAAATTTAAGAGGGCTTCTGTTTGCATTTCTTCTTCTCCATGTTCAGTTTGGTCTCTCTCCTCTTCGTCCTTCAGACTTGAGGTTGAATGTCTTCTGTTATTTATGAACCAACTGTTTCACCCTCTAAATATCTTTCTGTAATTCTTTCCTGTTAATGATCCATCTTTTCCTTCAGTATGGATTAGAGATGGACCGATCCGATATTGCGTATCGGTATCGGTCCGATACTGACCTAAATTACTGGATCGGATATCGGAGAAAAATAAAAAATGTAATCCGATCCATTAAATATCACGAAAGCACCTCACAAAACTTGCAACACGCCGTAACTCACCTCAGAACGTTAGCACGTGGAGCAGTATGCATCACGTGATAGAGCGGCTGTGGCATGCGGGACCTGTCAGTGGTCTGGATAGCATGTGGAGCTTCGCTAGCAACCCGGCATTTCATCTCCGACAAAGTTATCCCCGAGAGAAGTAAAGCAAGTGTGTAAGTCCATCTCTGAATGTTTGTAAAGCATTCCTGCGTTAAGCTTACCAAACGATATATGGAGCGACTGCCTCTTCTGGCTGCTACTTCAATCATGAAACTGCTTAATGATCAGCTGATCGGCTTTTCTGTCACGAGTCCATCTCTCTGGTTTGTTTTTGGCCCACTTTGCACCAGAAAGAGGAAACCATCGGCTGAACAACAGCAGCACGTTTAAGCTTAATCAGCTGTTGTTAGAATTTATTTATTATTACTTTCTACTCGAGGATCTTTTTCTACGTAGCTGACGCTGGTAACTGTGCAGGGGCGGATCTAGCAAAGTTTAGCCAGGGGGGCCGATAGGGCATTAACAAGGAAAAGGGGGCACAAAGACATACTTTTCTTTCTTATTCTCATTTAAAATGTCTAGCTTTTAATAAATAATTATCCGAATCTTACACCCAAAGTTTTAATCTGATGTAAAATGAATAGAAGTCAATTACTGTATATAGTGACTATTAAGTCTAATATATATACCCTAGTAAGCTATAGTACTTTTTCCTTTGGGAAGGTACCATCTGTGCAGTCTGCAATTCTGTTGAAGAAAGATGTTGAATCTATTTAATATTTCTTGAAAAATAATTGATTTCTGTGCATTTTTTTTTTCACACTGCATCAAATTAAGGTTGATTACGTTGATTAAGCATCATGAGGTGGAGCGTGAGGGGTGGTTCCCTATTTTTTATTTATTTATTTTTGTTGTTGCTGGGAGTTGGAACCCTATTAGTTAGGTTGCTTAATATTTACGCTAAGTACTCTTTAAAATACCAGAATAGTGAGGATGGTGTAGGTTTAAGTTTATTAGATTGATCAGTATTGCTGAACTATGAAATTTTTTTTTTTTGCATATAGGTATAACAGAATAGCTTTAGTGTAGTTGTTGTTTTAAACTTGAGTATGAACTTATACAAAATGCAGCAAGATATTTAAAAAACAGTTTTGTTGATTAAAAAACACTATATCGGATTCATATCGGTATCGGCAGATATCCAAATTTATGATATCGGTATCGGACATTATATATACACATATACATATATACATATATATATATATATATATATATATATATATATATATATATACATATATATATATATATATATATATATATATATATATATATATATATATATATATATAAAAATATTTCATATTTCATATATATATATATATATATATATATATATATATATATATATATATATATATATATATATATATATATATATATATATATAACGGAGTTGCAGCAAGGTGCGACAAATAAGGTGCCTAAGAAATACAGCAAGCTGTCCATACCTGAGGCCTTGGAAACTGCCAAGCAAAGACTCACAGCCTTGGCCAGCCGCTTGAGGAGGTACACCAGAGAGATAGAAAGCAGGAGAATAAACCAGCTGTTCTCCACAGAACCAGCAAAGGTGTACTCTCAGTGGCAAGGGAACAATAAGAGAACAGCACCACCAAGGCTGGAGACGGAGCAATACTGGAAGAGCATATGGGAGAAGGACGCAACCCATAACGGCAATGCTCAGTGGCTAGAGGATCTGAGGGCAGACCACAGCGACCTCCCTGAACAGGGTCCAGTAACCATCACAGTGGCAGATATCCAAGAAAGGGTCTCCAGTATGAAGAGTTGGACAGCACCAGGGCCCGACATGGTTCACGCCTACTGGCTGAAGAAGCTGACTGCAGTCCACGAGCGTCTGGCAGCACAAATGAACCAGCTGCTAGTTAACGAGAGACACCCGGAATGGCTAACTGAAGGCCGGACGGTCCTGATCCCCAAGGACCCCAAGAAGGGACCGGTCCCCTCCAACTACCAACCAATAACCTGCCTCAGTACTACATGGAAGCTCCTGTCAGGCATCATATCGGCTAAGATGAACAGGCACATGGGTCAATACATGAGCGGGACACAGAAAGGAATTGGCAAGAATACCAGAGGTGCAAAACACCAGCTACTGGTAGACAGAACAGTCAGCCGAGACTGCAAGACCAGACTGACCAACCTGTGCACTGCCTGGATTGATTACAAGAAGGCCTATGACTCAATGCCCCACAGCTGGATACTGGAATGCCTAGAATTGTACAAGATCAATGGGACCCTAAGAGCCTTCATCAGGAACTCAATGGGGATGTGGCGTACAACACTAGAGGCCAACTCCAAGCCCATAGCACAAGTCACCATCAAGTGCGGGATCTACCAAGGAGATGCTCTGTCCCCACTGCTGTTCTGCATAGGCCTGAACCCCCTCAGTGAGATCATTAACAAGACTGGCTACGGATACCGACTACGGAACGGAGCAGTTGTCAGCCACCTCCTGTACATGGATGACATCAAGCTGTATGCCAAGAGTGAACGAGACATCAATTCACTGATCCACACTACCAGGCTATACAGCAATGACATTGGAATGTCGTTCGGACTGGAGAAGTGTAGTCGGATGGTATCAAAGAGAGGGAAGGTAGTCAGAACTGAGGGGATTGAACTACCAGAAGGCAACATTGCAGACATAGAGGACAGTTACAAGTACCTGGGGATCCCGCAGGCAAATGGGAACCATGAAGAGGCCGCTAGAAAGGCTGCAACCACCAAGTACCTGCAGAGGGTCAGGCAAGTCCTGAGGAGTCAGCTGAATGGTAAGAACAAGATCCGGGCCATCAACACGTACGCCCTGCCCGTGATCAGGTACCCTGCTGGGGTAATAGGCTGGCCAAAGGAGGAGATAGAAGCCACTGACATAAAGACAAGAAAGCTCCTTACCATGCATGGAGGGTTTCACCCCAAGTCCAGCACCCTGAGGCTGTACGCTAAGCGGAAGGAAGGGGGCCGGGGACTGGTGAGTGTCAGCACCACAGTCCAGGATGAGACAAGGAACATCCAAGAATACATTGGGAAGATGGCCCCAACTGACCGAGTGCTCAGTGAATACCTCAGGCAGCAGAAACCCAAGAAAGAGGAGGGAAACGAGGAACCATCATGGAAGGACAGGCCCCTGCACGGTATGTACCACCGGCAGATAGAGGAGGTGGCTGATATCCAGAAATCCTACCAGTGGCTGGACAAAGCTGGACTGAAAGACAGCACAGAGGCACTAATCATGGCAGCACAAGAACAAGCTCTGAGTACAAGATCCATAGAGGCTGGGGTCTATCACACCAGGCAAGACCCCAGGTGCAGGCTGTGTAAAGATGCCCCAGAGACAATCCAGCACATAACAGCAGGGTGCAAGATGCTAGCAGGCAAGGCATACATGGAACGCCATAACCAAGTGGCCGGCATAGTGTACAGGAACATCTGTGCCGAGTATAACCTGGAAGTCCCGAGGTCAAAATGGGAGATGCCCCCAAGGGTGGTGGAGAATGACCGAGCTAAGATCCTGTGGGACTTCCAGATACAGACGGACAAAATGGTGGTGGCTAACCAACCGGACATAGTGGTGGTAGACAAACAGAAGAAGACGGCCGTAGTGATCGATGTAGCGGTTCCGAATGACAGCAATATCAGGAAGAAGGAACACGAGAAGCTGGAGAAATACCAAGGGCTCAGAGAAGAGCTCGAGAGGATGTGGAGGGTGAAGGTAACGGTGGTCCCCGTGGTAATCGGAGCACTAGGTGCGGTGACTCCCAAGCTAGGCGAGTGGCTCCAGCAGATCCCGGGAATAACATCGGAGATCTCTGTCCAGAAGAGCGCAGTCCTGGGAACAGCTAAGATACTGCGCAGGACCCTCAAGCTCCCAGGCCTCTGGTAGAGGACCCGAGCTTGAAGGATAAACCGCCCGCAGGGGCGTGCTGGGTGTTTTTTTATCAAAGTTCTCCTCACCTCTCAGTCTTTCCCCTTTCCCGTCATCTTTTCCACATATCAGGCTCTGCCCTCTCCTGCTTCTCTCAGTCTTCTCCTCCTCTTCTACTTAGCAGCTTCAGAAGATCTATAAGAATCTGTCAGATCTATCCTCTCTCTGGATCCCTGTCTACTCTACTACTGTCTACTCTCCTGCCTTTTAACACGTCCAGCTGTTTTGTCTTTGAAAAAGTGCTGCAGGAATAAGAGTTTGGATGATGAATGGCATTTTCAGCATCCAGCAATAAAATTGGCACTATGCTGCTTGGTTAGCTATAAATGTTTGTTTTTTTTCTGCTGTTAATGCCCTGTTGTCTGTCGGCTTTCTCTGAGTTATTAAGGCCTCATGCTGACCGGGGAGTTGACAGGTAAATGTGCTTAAACGTGTCCAGTGAAATCCTTAAGAGCTCTCTCTTGTTCTGCTTATTTCCTTTGCTGCACTTGAACATTCTTCAGCCAAAATGAGAGATATTCATTGTTAATCACTTAAGTCTTGCTTTCAAGAACTTATGCATAAACCACGTTATCAGAGATGGCAGCTACGGGAATGAGCTTTAATACATCAAGTAATTATTCCCTTTTGGTAAATACACCTAATTAAAAGATGAACACAGTGAATCATGATTATGAAGTGTTTCTTATGGGATTATTTATAATTGAAAAATATTATCCTGATAACATGGATGCGTTTGAAGGACAATGTATAATTTCATATCCTTGATTTTAATCTTAAAAGCCCCAAAGAAATAACGTTGCTTTATATTAATCCGCTCCTAATGCTCTGTATATTAGGAAAATTAATTAGATTTAGAGTTTTGTTATTGATAGGGAATTACCTCTTAATCCTCTTAAAATGGAAAGCTTTATTAACTCAGTGATGAATCCGAAAGATGCGAATCTAAGGTTATTTTTCTTAAGGATGTTTTTTTCGTAAAGGTTATAGAACACACGGATGTTTTCGTCAAGAGAAAGAAAGAAGTTTAACGTGGAAAAACTTTGTGTTTGTGTGATTAAGATAAGCTGGAGGTGAGATACAAGCTGGACAGCAGCAGAGACACCGAAGTGCTGAGGAGCAAAGTGAGGAGCCTCGCCAACGGACAGCTGCACACCGTCTCCATCAGGAGGCTGACAGACTCTGTGTCTGTACAGGTGAGGAAAAGAACACAAATACTGTATAACTACATTTATGGTTTTACTTAGGTTGTGTGCAATATACACTATACTATACATGCATACAGTATACGACAAGGTGATATGTGCTTCCTTAAATCTTCAAGAGACTACAAAAGCAGGGACTGCACGAGTGAGTAGAAAATAGGGAGGAGCATCTCACCTTACACACAAAATAACAACACTGTTCAATTTTAACAGCTTTGAAGTGACAGAAGAGTGTAATTTCTGCCATTTCAACTGACTTCCACTTTAAAATAAAAGGTTACAATGTTTTTTTCACCACCAGATGGGGACAAAAAGCACTATGCTCTGATCAATCAAATTATTTTAAAGAATGATTGAATGTTTTGCAGTTCCTGCTTGAGCATTTATTCCCAGATATGCCACTGTGCTCTCACTGTTTTAAAACAAACTCCATTAGCCCAGTGTGAATAGGTCCTATTACAACTTACCCGTCAGTATCGGGCAACCCTGACTTATTTTTGCTTTTATTAACCTGAGTCTATTAACCCCGACACTTATACACTAAAGAGCATTGGATGTTGTTTCGTTTATGGTCCATAGACTTCCACAGAAAAGTTAATGTGCTCCCTTTTCCAGCCCCTGTAATTAAGTCATTTCCGTTCAGTTTCAAGATAAAGACCCCAAAATAAAAAAATATAAATACGTAAATGTCATCTTCTGTATTTAATATTTTCTATCTGTATGTTATTGTTCAAACATGCCACGCACACAGATTCTATTTGTCACAGATACGATAACGTCACAGCTGTGCATAGGCTCCTTCTTTACTTCCTTCACCATCAGTCATAACATGGAAAATAATCCTGAAACCACTGACATAAAATGTATAGCACAGGTGTTTCCCACAAACATGTGGCAGATTTGGCAGTTTAAAAATGATTTGTCTGAAACGAGTTGCCATTTGTTAAAAAGTTTTTTACTTTTTAACCGAAATTATTTTCCATTTGATCCAGTCGCATCATGTCGCTTCAGGAAGGCTCAATAATCCCTGTGTTAATTTAGTTCGTGGAAGCTCCAGTTATTACTGCAGAGCTATGGAAGGATAGCAGGGATAAACTACACATTAAAACAGCTCTGGGTGAAATATGGATCAACTTCAAAATATCTAAATCTCATGAACAGCGTTAACATCTTGTTAACAACAGCCTCAGATGATATATGAGGTAAACTTAATCTCACTGGGAGCCACCAGCCTGGACGTCTCTATAATTATCAACACCCTGAGATGAAATATAAGGTGACCTCGTCTTGATGCAGTTTGTCAAGACTCCAGTGAAATATGAGTTGCATCTCATCTTACCGGTTTCCATCACCTTGAGTCATTATATTGTTACAACGTGCTTCGGGAACATCAGGTGACCTTCATCGATTGTCACCCAGCCAGCAGCATAGACTCTCTAAAGTGGTCTCACAATTGGACACCGTCATATCCTCTCCCCCTGAGCGAATGAAAAATGAAAAACTAAATCACCCTGGGCTGCTAATACATCATGCCCTCTCTTTCTGCACTCTTATCAGATGGCCCAGTGTTTCGTTTCCTTTAGGTTTACTGACACACTCCATTAGATCCTTAAAATAGTACATCAAAGTTTGTCAGAGACAGCAAGATAAAGTTCTGGACTTGGGTGCCGTGTGTAAACACAAGGGACCTAACTGCAAAAGGTACTTCCTGTTCAATAGAACCAATCTAGGTTATAATATGTGGAAACCTACTGTAATTTCAGTGATATCATATCAGCTTAAGGCTATAAAAATGTATCTAGAGCTTATTTCATATCAGTAGAACTGCAAACTGCAAACCCAATTAGGGGAGCTTTCTTAACCAGTAATTGTTTTATCAGCCTCTCCCTGCATAGGTATCCAAAGCAGGTAGTTAAAGTGGACAAACTCTGACTTCCTGCTTGTCTTTGAGTTTTCATTATTTAATTCTAAGCATGTTTAATAGCAACTTCAGCCATTTTTTTCACTTGCCTCCACAATTTAATGTAAGCAATTATTGCAAGCAATTTTCAGGTTGGGTTGGAGAGACGGTGTTTGAGTCAGTGTAAAGTTTATTTGTGTCTATTTTTCACTAAAGTTCGACTACAGGGACGTAGTATGTTTCTTTATTCTGTGTGAATGTCTATCTACTGAATTAAAAATGTGGTTTGAGGGAACTGCACATCTGTTGTATTTTAGACCTTGTAAATTATCCTCATATCAAGGTTAAATGCAGTTCTTATTTTTCTAGTTAATCTTTTAATGGCAATTTTGGATTCCTAGTACACTCACTTTCATTCACACCAACTTGTTTTTTTTATACAATGTGTGTAATGGATTGGCAAAAACTTCTATGTACACTTTAACATAAGAACCCAATTACAGTTTCACCTACAGCTCATCATATTTTCACACACCTTTAAAAAACACAAATCCCTTGGAGGGTTGCATTAGGAAGGGCATTGAGTGTAAAAGTAAATAAATAAATAATATCCTGCTGTGGTGACCTCTTACAGATAAGAGAGCAGCAGAAAGAAGCAAGCAGAATGGTGTAAATGCATAAGATATGTGATTCATTGCAATAAATCACCCCTCTTCTTTAGCCTTGTATGTGCCCTAAGTTCAATATAAAAATGTGAAAGGTCAGAGCTAGTATTTTATTTGTTTTTGGTCTGTTCAGCGCTTTATTTTCAGTCGCTTATCCACGTCTGCATCTGGGTCGTCTGCAGTTTAAGCAAAGATGCCCTGTCGTCCCATTCTCTGTGGGAACATCTGGGTAGGTGTCTTGGGTCTGTCCTCGAGCCTCCTCCCAGTAAGAAATCCCTGGTCCACCTCAGCTGGCTCCTTTGTCGATGTGCAGGAGTAGCAGCTCTAATCTAAGCCCTTTCTCAATAACTGAGCTCTTTAGCTCATTCTAAGGAAGAACCTTGTCACCCATGAGAAAAAGCTCATTTCCACCACTTGTATCCATGACCTCATTCTTTTGGTGACAACTTGTGGCCGTGGTCTGGGTAGCAACGTAGATCAACCGGTAAATCTTACAGATTTGCTTCACGTTCACCTCTCCTCACCATAATAACAGCCATCTGTTAATCCTCCCCTCTCCCCTCACTCATGAAGCTGTTCTGGGCCTGAACCAAAGATCATTATGAATGCTTTTTCCATTTCTCCTAATAGGTCTTGTAAATACACCATTCTGCAGCTTTACGATAAAGAAGTGTAGCTATGACCTCAAGTAAATGTTACTTCAAACAGTAGATGTCTTGTTGAAGTAATCAGCATTTATAATGACTTACAAAAGTTTTTCTTTTTTTTCCCCCTTTGATGGAAACTTCAGTTATGATTTTGACTAGGTTTTCTTCTTCACGGCCACATGGTGAGATACTCTCTGTGGAGCTGCTCTAATTAAAATAATCTCCAGTGGTGAATTTCATTCTGGATGACTGAATGTTTTTAACTGCAAGTTTGGACTCTGTTGCTCATTCCTCCCTTTGAGCTGTTGAGATAAAGGGAAAGCTGAACATTAAAAAAAAAAAAAAATCAAATTTAAAAAGGATGGAGTGCCAGATTCACGTCACCGCTGACTGAAAAGTAATGACTGGCATGAAAGTAATACTCACTGCATCTAATAACTAGAATAGCTCACAGAACAATGTAATACTTTGCTCGTTTTTATGCCTAGGGCATTTTAAAATTTTAATTTGATCTTATTCCACTTCCAGCTGTTCATGTCCTAGTTGATGCACTTTCAACTTTCAGTTTTCATTTTTCTTAATTGTTCTAATATTTCAAAAACTTTCCTTTTGTTTTTTTAATCATTAATTTGTATTCAGATCTTTTAATTTTCTGTGCTTTTATTTGTCTTAAATTATCCTGTATTGTATTCTACTTTAAAAATTAAAGGTTGAACAAAAGCCAATTTATTTATTTCTTTTTTTCAGATTGACCAAAATGCCAGAGAAGACTTCAACCTGACATCTGACGGGGAATTTAATGCAATCAAGTCGCTGGTGTTGGGCAGAGTGCACGGTGAGTGAGGACACAGTAAAAGAAGACAGAATGTATTTTTAGTTAGGGAGCACTCAGACTCACATTTATTTGATAACAGCTCTGAGAAGTTTGGTGCCTGACTCTCAGCGTGAGCTTTCTTAGAAAAACTGACTGTAATACATGGAGCCAGAGCTGTTAGCTGGACAAAGGGATATTTTCATCTTAGTACTGAGTGCTCAGAAATGTTGAGTCAAGAAGTAAACAAAAGATATTTTAAGTAGTTTCTGGGTTTTGGGGATGCACTCTACAATCTTGGACTGCAGCAACAACTTTTTTCTGATATTCGGACGGAGTTGCCGATTACTGTAGAGCAGGGGTGTCAAACTCATTTTACACCACAGGCCACATATAGCCCACTTTGATCTTAAGCAGGCCAGTGAAGCTCCCCTTTCTTTTCTTTTTTTTTTTGTCGTCTCGTTTGGATCTTTAGCCATCAGAATTGTTGTCTTAAGGCCAAGAAAGATGCCAAGCGGCATCATGGCCTTGCCATATTGGTCCATTTGATTGACCTTTATTATAATTATGTATTTATTTTATTTTCGGTTGCAAACGGGACAGACATGACTGGGAGATAGGACAGGGAGAAAGAATGAAAGAAAGACAGGGAGAGAAAGAAAAACAGAGGGGAGAAGAGACGGTGAGAAAGGGGGAAGAAAGAAAGAAAAACAAACAAAACACCTGGATCACCTGTACGGAGAAAAAAACAACAACATAATAAATACAGCACCATCACAATAAACTAGCTAGCAGTAGATAACAGTAGATACTAAATATTAAACGCTATTGTGCAGCACGCAAGATAGACAGCGCACAATGTGCTTGGAGGCAGCAGCCAAGAAAGGTGTAGTCCGCGTCTGAAGCTCCCCTTTCTGTCAGTGTAAAAAGGTTACATATTTAACTGTTTGTGTGCATGATAAAGAAAACGCTGCTGTGACAAAGAAAGAAACTTGTTAGCATGACTCTTTGGACTTAAATTGAAAAAGAAAAGTGTAAAATGGCAGAAAATGTTCTGGTAACTCATTGCCCGGATTGTCCAGGTTTTTTTTGTTTGTGTTTGTTTGTTTGTTTGTTTGCTTGCTTGCTTGCTTGCTTGCTTGCTTGCTTGCTGGGGGGGAATCTGTTTACCTGCTTTTTAATCATTTGCTATTTTAGCTGTTTGGTGGTCGCTCAAATCATTTTGTGAATGTTGTGGAAGTTTTTCCATTTAAATAAAGCCTGCAGACGAGCGGTAGCTAACATTCTTTAATCCAAACACACAAAGAACAGAAAACCAAGCTTGTGAAGAGCCTACATGACCGCGGGGCAGACGGTCAGCAAAGTCTCTCTGAGCCTAGCATGGCTCTCAGTTAAATACCTTCTCCAGGAACAAAAGGCAGTACACAGCTGTTTCACACCTTAAGGTTCACACTCCCTTGCTACCTCCCAGAGTCCTCGAAGAGACAAAAGATTCTTCCTGTGGAGCTGTCTGCTTCCCCCAACTTCCTTACTACACCCCCACCATTTGTCTTAATGTATGAGTGTGAGACTTGTTAAAATCCAGTGTCACCAAGGCATTATACAATAAAATAATGTGATTAATACATAAATAAAAGAAATTCCTATACATGAGCTTTTAGCTGAGATTCTGATGTTTCTGTGGATCCCACACATGTCTATATTTAAATAACAGATCTGGCAGTACATCCCATTAAACCAGATGTTCTCCCTCTTGTCCCCCAATACCGTGAGCATTGGGTTTCAACAAGTTAATTGTTTATTGCTTAATTACTTTGTGTAGTATGAAAAAGGGAGTTTTTTATCACTGGGAAAAACTGAAAAAATTTAAAACTGAAAATACAGTTAAACGTCCAAAATTTCTTTTTTGTTGTGTTTCTAGAATTAGAATTATACAAGAATTATAAATGGCTTCAAGCACCCATTCAGGCCTGTGACACTCATTTAGACACTCAGATACTCAATATCATTGAAATGCAGCCAGATGCTTCTTATTTTAAGTTTCCGCTCATTTCTTCACTTTTCCCAACATGCTCGTGTTTAAATCCGACCTGTACACTGGCTGTCTTTGGAACGTCTGCCCCCCTTCCTTTCCCCCCATGCTATGGTTCCAGTCTATCTTTGCGTGTTAGTGGCTGCATGGTGTGCCCATCAAAATAAAGCCCCACCCCTGCCTGTGTGGATTCTCAGCCAGGTTGAGGATTCGGCTCCCACATACTGACGAGCCATTAATAATCGAAAAATATTAAATACGTTTGACACCCCACCTGTAGAACCCTTAAAGTTCATTTTTAACAGGAAGAAAGAAACTTATCTGCAAATATACTGCTGTATATACAAAAAAACAAGCTTGGCACAATACATTTCAAGTTTCAAAGTTGTATTATACACAGTACATGTTTCCCTGCAAGAGACGTTTGCCTGTGCAATGAAAATCTTTCTTTGCTGTTCACAACAGTAAAGGCAAGTTTATCGTGCCATCACCATGTACTCAACTCAGCTGCTCAACCCATAAATGCATTTTCCTTAAAACTGTGCTATCATCTAAGAGGAACAGTCTTTCCAGATGTATAGAGCAGAAACAAAGAAATAATTGCAAGTTTTTGCTTTTAGCTTCCTGTGATTAGGACTGGATTTAATCGAGCTGGATTGATCTGAACTGTATCATAAATGGAACCGGCACATTTCTGCCTTAATTTAAGATTTAAGTTCCTAGTGTTGATAAATCCATCCATCCATCCATCCGTTTTCTGCTGTGTATCTGGGGCTATGTTGCCGGGGCATCAGCATTTTTTTTTGCAAATTTCTTTACACAAACTCACATTTTCAAACAGATGCAACATCTTCCTCTGTGTGTCTTTATGTCTCTTACATATGCGCATCACGCGACACAAGCGATGCAGTGAGCATAAAAATGACCTACGTAAGTGTTCCCAGGCTGAGAGAAGTTATCCCTCTGGCATGTCCTCCTTCCTGTAGGACATAAGCGGAACACCTCACCCCCAAGAGGACTCCTAATCAAATGTCTGAACCACCACAGCTGGCCTCTTTCAATGTGGAGGAGTAGCAGCTCTACTCTGAGTCCCTCCCAAATGAGCCAGCTGTTTTTTCTAGATAAACTAAAAAAAGAAAAATAATAGTTATTATTATATACTATAATAATTATATCATCTCTATCTAGTGCAGATCTTGTGTACCTTTGGACTGCTCCAGCACTGCTCATCCCTGGAGGTCTCATTCTGACTACTTGAATGTGCTTCTTCCACATAAGTTTTAAACTTTTAAATGGGAATCAACTATTTCTGTAGTGTGTTGCTTTTTCCACTTCCACTCCAGTCATGGGCAGAGACTTGAAACAGTGTTGGTGTGATTACAGTTTTTACAATTTTTAAAAAGCCAGTAATTTTTTCCCTCGGTGCCTCCATGAAAGATGGACTAAGATATGAACTGTGAATAAGCGTCTGGGAGACCACAGGCTGCAGTCACAGCTCTTTCATAAAAAGAACAACTAACAGTGGAACAAAAATAGAAAAATACACATTTTCCTTCCATGTATCAGAGATTTCCATAAGTACTCTTAAGCTATATCATGAAAGAAAAGGAATTTTAAAAATATAAATAAACTGGTTTTCAAAGGAACCACTTTAGTAGGATGTAAGTAGTGAGTGTGAACTTCATTTCTTCATTTATCTAGCTAATGTTGGTGTATAGGAAAATCTCGGTCAATTACAGCAACTACATTTAAGAACAAGAGGTAAAGCACCACTACTGTATATTGCAATAGACCTTAGTACAGCACACCAAGTTTTCAAACTGTCATGTCAGAATGTTACCCTGCAGTCGAACTAGAGGAGGCAGAAAGTCAGATCAGGAAAACATCAGGAAAGTAGATTCTCTGTCACTCGCCTTCAACCCTGTCATCCATCAGCCTAACTAATGGACCTGGAAGTAGAGGGGGGGGGGGTGTATCAGCTGAGAGGAGCTTACAGGCTGCGGCAGTGTCTCCTGCTGCTCTCATCAACATGCAGATGTATGCTGGTAAAAACCACAGTCACCTCTCAGTCATCTGAACAGATAGTGGTGCAGCTGCTTCCAGCATTAATGTGGGCTTCCACAGCTGCTGTTTACACTGCTGTGAAGGAGCAGAGGTGAATGATGGAGGGATCTAAGTCAATAAAATCAAGAGATAATGCTGGAGAGTCTCTCATAATGTGATGGTTGCAGACTGAAAGCAGAATAACTGACTGCTATAACAGAGGTGACTGGGTGTATGCTGATGATCATATGATTGTATATGAAAGATGGACATGCCACCCATTGATTTGTCGCAATCAGTTTTGGTGCTTTAACTTCAGATTCACAGCATCATAAACTGCAGTTTGTGTACATCGTACACAACAAAAAAAAGCAGGCTTTTAATACTGATGATCAGGTCCACAATAAATATCCAATCAAACAGGGCAAGATGGAAGGGATAGCAAACCATTAAGCCATAATGATTAGACAGGACTTTAACAGAGAAAGTTACACTAAGCAGAATGGCACAATAAATACAACGACAAAGATAGTCAGTTTCCTGTGATTAATTCTAAGGATTTGATACAGGAGGGTAACGAGCAACAGGTGAAGACAGTCAAGACAGCGAGTCAGAGGAGATAGTGAAACACAAAACAAGATGCAAGAAAATTATCCAAATAAGACAGGAAATGACAAAAGAACACAAATTAACACCGACAAGGAAACTCACTAGAAACTTGATACAAAAGGGAACACAAGAAGAAGACACTAATACAAAAATCTAAACCATAAAAACCTGAATAACGGAAAGTAAGAATTCCGACCTAAAAACATGATCAATCCAATGGATCATGTCACACTATCCCCATCTTTGTCAGAGCCACAACAGACTGGGAGAGGTTGAACTTGCAAATAGGCCATAGCTAAGCTAACCACATTGCAAAGCATATTATTCATCAGATACTTGCATTAAAAATGCTCTAAAAGGTTTTTGTTTTGTTTTTTTAAAAGTCCAGTTTTGTGACCCTAATTAGTGGAAGTGATGCAGGAGGCAACCACTTATCCACCTGTCAAAAGTGCAACAAAAAGATCCATCCTATGGTTTGACTAAGGGAGCAACTAGCTGTAACAACCAAAATTGTTGTTGTAGACATGCCTTTTAAATAGATGTTAATGTAAATATGAGCATTTTTACAAGGCGGTCACTATAACATGAATGGAACTTTATGTTGAACCCTGGAAATTGGGACTTTCAGGATTGAGCAGCAATTTGTGTCTTGCTGGTGCCATCACCCAAGTGAGCATACAATTCACCAACAGATAATCAGTAATGCAATCAACAAAACTGATTCGCTTAACAGAGTTCAAGTTAACATATTGCTAAAATGAACCAGGGAGAAAAGTGCAATCTGCCCTTCTGTCTGCATGCTGCCAGTATATAAATAGAAGATTTCTGTACCTTTTAAAATGGTGTGTGGATGATAATCAGATGATCGTAGCAACACACTAGCAACCTGTCCAGGTTGTACACCGCCTGTCACCTCGTGATTGCCCAGACTGGAAAAGCCAAGCCTGGACGTATAATCAGATCACATTGCATCTGCACTTCTGCATGCTGAAATTATTTAGCGTGTGGCAGTTTCCATAGACACAGATTTAACTAATAAATGTGTCCCTGTTAACCCTCAGAAAACTGGCTTCGCTATTACTAATGAACAATGGTATATGCATTCATAATATTTAATTGGAAGATTATACAGCAAATAATGTACTTCATTATAAAATCTGCATCCTGAATGTTACTTTTTCTTTATAAATATAATTATTACTAATGGCCCACTCAGCTACTGTAGTTTTTGCATGAATGTTGGTGTTCGTTTTGATATATGCAGTGTTTTGTTGTACATAATGTTTTGTTTGCCTTCGATAAGTTGTATTGTTTCTTCCTTATTTCCTTCTCTTCATTTTTATTGTGTCTCAGTTTCTTCCGGTTTTTCTTCTTTTGTTTTACATCTGAACTCTTTACCCCTCCCTTTTTTCTCCTCTTGTGTCTTGTCAGTAATTTATTATGTTTATGTTTTATTTACATCCTGTTTCTCCCATGCAAGTCATTAGTCTGTTTTCATACCCATCTACAAACCTCTGTTCAGTCACTGTGTATATTGACAGTGTTTCTTCCTTCACAAATAGGGGGTTATTTACTTACTTTTTTTAACTTTATCCATTTTGTTATTTGCTCTTTGAGGCCAACTCCTGTGCCCTGCCTTTGGATCCTCACTGCTCACTACACATTTTCTATCTTGCTCATTTTCTCTCTCCAGAGTCTGATGACCTGGATGCAGACCTATCCAGGTTGGCTTCCCTCGGTTTTACAGGCTGCCTGTCAGTTGTCCACTTTAACACCATCAGCCCTCTGAAAGAAGCTCTGCTCCGCCCCAACTCCAGCCCCGTCATCATCACTGGACCTTTAGCTCAGTCCAACTGCGGCTCCGCAGCTTCTGCCAATTCCTATTCAGCTGAGAACACACACCACCTGTCAGGTGAGAAAAGGAGGAGACATCTGACTTGTTATTATGTTATAATCTTTGAAAATATAAATATGTAACATTTATTAAAAGTTTTGGCTGAACATCTACATGTACAAATATAAAGCCTTTAAATGAAAACTTACCATCTTTTTTGCTTATACTAGCACTTCAACTCCACAGGAGCTACGTCAACAATGCATTTCATCATCATAATATCAAAATATTTATTTCTCAGGACAAACGTTGAAGGCCAGTGTAATTGATTGCACTACAACAGTACACAGGCAAATTTATTACAAAAACTATGATGCCACGTAATGCAAAAAACAATCTGGCCAATGGGGTTTGGAGTTGATTCTGTGATTAGGGTGGCATATATTTCCTGCTGTCTTTCATTTTTGCACTGAAACTGAATGAAAGCTGCAGCTCAGAAATGGCTTGTTAATTACGTGAAGTATGCTCCTTGTTTTGGGAGTCTAACAACAGTATGACTGATGATTTAATGAGTTTGAGACACAGGAGATTCGTTTGGGATTTCCATCCTTTGGGTTCTTTCTAATCCAGTTTGCAATGCTTTACAGCAGTCACTTGTAGAGCTCAAGTAATCTTCCCTGATCTGATGGGTTGGGCTTTTTTTTTTCTTTTTGAGTCTCTGCTTTTCATTTTCTGACTCTGATTTGATCTCATTTCTTTCTTTATTCTAATTTTGCCTCTTGTTGTGCTTCTTTCTTCTGGTGTGAATGATTTTGGCTGTTCTTCCTTGTTTTTATTCTTGGAGTCCTTTGGTTTTTCACATTCTTGTCCTTAGCTTTCTCCACCTTTTTCTTTCCCTCTCTCTCTCCTGTAGACCAGTCTGGTTCAGTGGGTTCAGGTGTGCCCTTAGTCAATTCCATCAGGATTGACTCGGCCCTAATTGGAGGTACTAAACTGCTTTACCTTTGTATCTTCTTCACTGGACTTTACTTATAGCCATTTTCCACCCGTGCAGTGCTGGTGTGCAGGCAGTTACACCTCGTTACCTACATTTCAAGAGATTTGTGCAACATTTTCAGCAGAGGTTTGGTTATTTTTGTGTGAGGAGAATGACAGCAAACAGAAATTGGCCTGCATCTGTGATTTGTTGGCGATTCTTTTTAAGCAACAACAAAATTGCTTGGCTTAAAGATAGAACTCCTGACATCGGTGTCCGTGTTATTTGTGGTGGAAAATTGGACACCAGCACTGCTTCAGTGGAAAATAGTTGTTTTATCATGTCAATCGTATTGCCCTTGACTAAAAATAATGAAATTTCATGTGCTTTTCTGGTGCCTTTTTATTTAAAAAAAGTGATGAGTTCAAGCGAATCAGGTTGTGGAGAGAGGTTGAACTCCAAGAAAGAGTAAAGTGGTCTACCAGGCAGGAGTCCATTTAAAACTCATTTAAAACTTTGCTGCTCTGCCAGCACGGATTGATTCAAAGTGAAGACTGAAAAGGTTCAATCTATAATTGTGCAGATAGAAAAGGTGAGACTCAGAGAAAAGTCATTTAAAACTGTCCATTAAACCATCCAGTACACAAAGGGCAGCCCATCTAATTAAACCAATGTAGGGATGATTTGCTGATGGGAAAACTTTTTCTGCTCTTATCTTAAAACCTCTGGTCACTTTATAATGTAACATAGTATGAAATTGATTTCAGATGGATTCTGGAATGCCAATTAAATGGAACCTGCTCTCGTATTCCCAAATGTGCTCAACAGAGCAGAAGAGCGTGATGGCTTCAAAAGATTTAAACTGGTGTTTAATGTTCTCTAAAGTGCGATTAGCAAGATAATCAAAACATTTAGAGATGGTACTACGAGGGGAAGAGTTTTCTTCTAATCCATACATCAGCTACAATAACGTCAGAACATTCAACCACATTGAACTCTGAAAGGTGATATCTGATATGCTACAAAATCCTTTTACCTTACAGGTGTCATTGCAGTAGTCATCTTTGTGATTGTGACTGCACTGGCGATAACGGCCAGATTCCTCTACCGGAGGAAGGATACATATCGTAACAAGGAAGTGAAGGGAGTCAAACAGGAGGACAGCCAAGACTTTCCTTTTAACAACCAGGCTGACTCCCAGAATCTCTCCACTGAAAACCCAAAGGAGTATTTCATTTAACTGGAGGCCCGATGACCTGATGCACTGCTGGGCTTTTGGACCCGAAGCTGCAGACAGACGCATCTTGACACGCCTTGGGACTTTGCAGTGCACTCGAGAGCCACTCAGACACTTCTATGACAGAAGTGGCTCTGCAGCATGTGAAAAACAAAGAAGAACAATTTTCAGTGTTGTCTTTCTGTTGCTTAATGTAAAATGTGAATACACTGATGCAACAGCGTTGGACTTTAAGGGTGTTGATATACTTGTTCAAGCAACTGTAAATATTCAGCAATGTGAAACACTGAATAATGTCTTTGTAACAATCTGGCTAATGTTGAAATGTTGGAAATAATGGAGGTAACAGTATTTTTATTGTGCATGGGCAGGGAGAGTGTGAAGCTGTCTTCTGTTTGGATTTCACCTGGAGAAAGATGGGGATAAACTCCAAACTGCCTGCGAGACATTTGCCTGCATTTCAAATGATCCAACAAAAGCCATCCATGGATATTTTATATTTACCTTTTTCATGTTTCCAGCTATTCTTCCCAGTAACTGGCTGTTTTTAACCCCTTCTCGAGTTTTCATTAACGTTTGTGAGGTCAGTGGTCTAAATATACAGTATATGCGAATTACATCCGTAGAAATTATTCCTCATCACACAAACACATTCCAAAGTTATGAGTTTGATCACTGTTGACGGAAAATGTGTATCCTGACAATAAGAAAGCAATGTTACCACAAAGGTTGTTATTGTCTTAGTGATTCAGGTGATGGTCCGTTGTAGGTTTTTTCACTCGCTGTTCAGCCATTAGGCCCAAAGCTTTGTGTTCAAGCTCACCACTCAAAGCATCATCTTTGGTGTCAGTAGACAGCTGTATTCACAAAAAAGGCCCACTGTGGTACCGGTGTTCTGACAAAACGTCCTACTTTGTCAAGACATCCTACTGTAACGTAAATTATAGTCATGTCTATCAGTCTGTGCTACCTTATCAGAATATGCTATCTTACGTGGTTTATACCTCCATCGTACATAGGACGGTAGGACGTTCTGATGGCCAAATCACACTGCTGTTATTTATTTAGGTAGGACAAGGTTTAAGCTGTACGCCAGTTTACAGAAGTTTAGAAGTACTGAATCAAGACTTGAAATATGACTTTAATTGAGACTCCAAATTGGAGTATTTTTGCACAAAGAAACAAAACGCATGTTAGCTTGAAAAGTTAACAAACTGACAACAGCTTAAGGAAAACAAGTATCCACTGTAATAAAGAAGTAAAATATATAATAATAACCTTTTTTCCCATGCACGAAAGGGTAGGATCAAAGAATAGGCGTGTAGTATTAACACCTAAAATATGGCCGTTTTGAGTTGTGCGCATGCGCAGTAACAACAAGTAGGACAGCTTGATAGGTAGGGTGTTTTGCCAGGACACCGGCTCAAACATCAGGCTCCGTGTGTAATGTAATGGAGCATTGAGCAGCAAAAGAGCCAAATATCTTTTTATGAGACCAAACCAGAACTAAAAAGATTTCCCAACTTGTTACACCGTCGGTACAGGATGTGTACTACAGACGTGCCTGGTCACCAATTTGCAATTATCATTTAAGCAAGAGATAAAAATTGACTAGTTTGCTAGTCTAAAGATTTCTTTAATTACATTGTGACACTGACTATTTGCTATGTTATACATGGCAGTGTGTCTGAGTAGTTTGCTGAGTTTTTCCAACTGTACGATCAGTAGCTTTGATTTTTTCCACTCCAGTATTCACATCTTGGTACAGAATATGGTTCTAATTAATTCTGAGAAATATGAAGGTCCAAAACACAGCCACTCTTTTTATTTTATTATATTTTTTAAATCTTTTGTTCAGCAAAACAGTCATGGTTTGTATGGCTGTCATCTATTGGCTGTCTCGTTTGTTTATTTATAAGGCTGTTCACCGAAAGAGAGAGACAGATAGGGGAGCAGCCGTGTGTCAGGGCTGCAGTCCTGGGATGTGGTTGGTTATATAACCAGAGCTGGAATGACGAACTCTCAATACAGTAGCTAAAGTACAGTAGTACATTTTTCTCTGGGAAAGGCTGTGCACAATGGTATCCAAAATGTGTTGTTTTTTTTTTCAAGTCTTAATATTATGACCCTAAAAATACATTCTCTAATTGATATGTAAGTTCATGTCATGTGAACAGTTATCAAAGTCAGATGATTTTTTTTATATAATTTCAGTCTGACACTTTAATTCAGAAATTTTAAAACGGATGTGCTGAGTCAGCTAACCTTCTACGACGGGATGGAAATCAGTTCTTTTGTTCAGTGTAGCTCAAGAAATTCCTCATGAAAAAAAGAAAAATCATTAATAGAAGCCTTACTAACTTCACTGGATACTTCATGATACTATGACTTCATCCCTGTAAATTTTCTGGATTGATTTATACAAACCTTTATATATGTTTGTATCTGTTATAGTAAAGGTGTGACAGATGTAAGCCACAATTAGACTTTCAGCTTATTCTTTAAAGAACATCTTTAGGCTTATAGTTATTTTCACATATATGATCATATACATGGTGTTATTTTGATGGATTCTCATATTAAACACGGCTGCCAAAGATTGAAACCTCTGTCTCTGAGAGACAAAAACTCACAGTTAAGACTTCTGCAAAGAGTCGCTTTGAGTCAGTTTCCTACTCTGGGCTCTGTGTGACAACAAAGATGGGGGGAATCCCTTATATGGTCATCACATACAGTAGTGATGAGCATAGATGCCCTGCTCATCAAATTTTTTGTTTATGAGCAACAGGAATCCAAAAATGTGGGCAGCATGGTGGTGTAGTGGTTAGCACTGTGTCCTCACAAGCTCTGGGTTTGACTCCCGACTGGGGCTTTTCTGTGTGAGGCTTTTATATTCTTTTCAGGTATCAGAATCAGAATCAGAATACTTTATTGATCCCTGGGGGAAATTATTTTTTGTTACAGTGCTCCATTTTAAACCAACATTAAGACAAGACAGACAATACGCTAACTAAGAATAGTACAATATATACATATATATATATACATACATACATACATAAGTCACTTATAAATAAATATTTGGAAAAGAAACATGTGTAGCTGTAGCAGCAAACAGTGTGTTAAGTGGATGCGTTGTACAGGGAGATGGCCACAGGCAGGAATGATTTCCTGTGTCGTTCAGTGGTGCTTTTCGGTAATCTCAGTCTCTCACTGAACGAGCTCCTGTGACTGACCAACATGTCATGGAGTGGGTGGGAGGTGTTATCCAACATTGTCTTTATCTTGGACAGCATCCGCCTCTCCGACACCACCTTGAGGGAGTCCAGCTCCATCCCCACAACATTGCTGGCCTTACGGATCAGTTTATTAAGTCTGTTGGCATCTGCGACCCTCAGCCTGCTCTCCCAGCATGCAACAGCATAGAGGATCGCACTGGCCACCACAGACTCATAGAAAATCCTCAGCAGGTACTCTGGCTTCCTCCCACAGTCATGAGGTGAGGTCACTATGGCAGCTGAAATAGGCTCTGGGATCTTGAATTGGAGGAGTAGTATAAGATGGATTGAGGAAATCAAAAGAAAGTCGGTTTAAAATAGTTAAAACACCTCATTTCAGACAGGATGTCTTTATAAAGGTAAATTATTTCAAACTGTTAATCATGCAAAGCTTTAGTAGGTCCAAGAATTTTAAAAAAGGAGCTGCAAATTTGTATAATAGGGCCCCTTTAATCATAAAAAGACAGCACTAAGAGGAAACACAAATAAAAACCTTGATCATTGCTAGACTCCTATCACATGTGCAGTTTACTTAAAAAGTCTTTGCTGCATCCTCACTTTGCTGCCTCCACTTAAAAGTTTTCTCCTCCCTGCTGCATACTGCCTGCTGGGAGCTTCCTCACTCAGCTCCCTTAATGTCTTTGAACAGTGAAGCTTTTAACACCGACAGCGACACCGACTCTCTAACAGTGTGTCTGTCTGTCACCTCGCTCCGTACACGCAGAGGCAGTTAACGTGTTTTGGAAATGCTAATCTGCTTTGAGCTGACAGGTGGATTGTGATTCGATATAAAGCAGAGGGAGATGAAAAGAATCAGACAAAGATAATCTGGGAGACACTGCCAAGCATTCATGGCTATAATGAAAACAATTTCTGATATTAACACTTGAAAATGAAGCCAATCCTTCCATGTGTTAATCCAGCTCATGTGGAAAGAGGACTGCTGATAGAAGGATGAGAAACAGAGGGAAGCTCAACAGCAGCTGCTTCCCAAATACACACCACAGTCTCTGTGAGATCCAAAACCTCAGATGAGATTTTAATGAGAGAAGTTGCTCAAACTTTAAACTCACTCTCCTTGTGTATTTTGTCTTAAAATGTACTTTTGTCAACACTAATGACAGACACTGCGTTCTCCTGTATTGCAGTCTTCTCACTATGAACTTTATGCTGGAGTCGATAAGTGGTCCCCATGCTGCAGATCATTTCTGCTGCACTCACTTTTAACACTTAGGAGTACAAGTGAGATGTGTTCAGGCCAACAAAGCCTAGTAAAGTGGTTAGACTCCGATAGCCCATCCCAGCAGTGATTGGGGTGTCCTGCACAAATCCTTGAGTCTAGACGCTGACGGTGGAGAAAGAATGACAGATATGCAGTAAGATCTAAAGTCAGAGGAGCGAAGGCTGGTTGGCCAGAAGAGGACCGGCAGAAGATAATTGGACTACACCAGTGATGTCACAATAAGCTTGACAGCGTGGGAAAGTGGAAGTGATGTCAAGCTTAGTTTATCCCCCAACACCTGGAAGGCAGACAGATGTGTGACTCCTAAGCTTCATTTTAATGCAGATGCAGCTTAAATGACCATTTCCAATCAACTGGTGTGTAAGCTGATAAAAGTAAACCAAATGTTTACACAAGTAAACACACAGCAAAAACCGAACACTTTGGGTTGATGGAACGCATCAAAGACACCATTGTGTTTACCTCCAGTTCGAAAAACTATAGGGAGTGGAGACCACAGGCCTGCACTGAGGCCTGCGTCCTCCTGACACACAGAAGGCCTCCACAGCAGCGACAGCGTCTTAGATCCACGATACCAGTTCCTCACTCGACACACATGTGCTCTCTCACAAATGTTAATGGAATTCTTTTTCCCCTTTTAACTGGAAAACCGTGCTTCCAGGCAGCATGGAGTTTTTCCTTGCCGTCATTTTCCTCTGCGCCACACCTTCACTCGCACCGAGCTGCAGGTGATGCCTCCAGGCCAAGCCTGGAAATTAGACGAGAAACTACAATACATTCAAAGAAACGTGTCTTTCTGAGTGCTGTAAATTTTATCAGGGTTACACAGGAGATGTATCAATATCACTTTGGAAAGGTTGCCAATCTGTTGCAGAGCCAACACTGGGAGACATACAACAATTCACGCTCACATTCACACCTATGGGCAATTTAGAAACATCAATTAACCTAACTGCACCAATTGCATGTCTTTAAACTCTGGGAGGAAGATGGAGTTTCCGCAGATAACCTACGAAGAACGGGCAGAACATGCAAACTGCACACAGAAAGGAAAATTTAATATTATGAGAATTACATTTTTCTTCAGGTTTTTATTTTTTTTAATTTTTCAAAGTCTAAAAGAAAAATTCACAGAACAAAAGAAGGACTTTGGTTCAATGAAAACAAAATATTGGCCAAAAAGATATCGTATGGTTAACACTTCCTCTGAGTTTAAACTGTTTTTTCTTGCACTATTCTGGACAATAGGTATGATTACTATTATCATTAATTATACCTAAAGTTGCACAAGGTGTTACAATGTTAATTTAAGATTTATTGAATTCGGTGTAACAAGGAAATACATTTATGTGCTGTAGTTCATGGTAAATTGTGGCGTACTGGAGTGTGGCCTCAGGATCACATCTCTGCTTTTTGCAGATAATATGGGTCCTGCAGTGCCCTCCAAGCACTTAGGCAGTTTACAGAGGGTGAAGAGGCTACAATGAGAATGCAAAAAAATTATTTTCACTAGTTTTCCTAGGATGTAGCACGTAAATTAGAATTACAAATTTATTTTGCATGCATTTCCCAAAATTATATTAGGCAATATATGGAATACGGTAAATACAAAGTAAGTCCTGAAAACAAAATCTTATTTTATGTAGTATTGCAGGAGTGTGATATTAGAATTTATTTAACATATATTTAATGAGGTTAATTAAAAATTACATTGTAAAAACAGTCCTTGACGGTTTCCAGAGATTATTTTATTCTTTAGCACTGAATACATTTAAACTGCACTTAATCTTTAACCATTGGCTAGCTTTCAGTAGTTTGAGAATCCCTCTGATGGCTGATTCCTGTTAACATGAGCAATTTTAGAGCCCAGAGTTTAGGGAAATATGTAAAGCTGTGAAGCATCGAGGAGCAGAGCATGCCAAAGTGATTCTCTGGTCTCAGACATCTGGAGTTACATGATGATTCTGCTGCCTCAGATCAGTAATCTCTATTTACCATCAGTGGTTGTAATAAGAGACCAGATGTGAAGCTAATAACTGAAATATTTAGCACTAGTTTTGACATCAAAGATATAGTGAAGGAAAATAAAATTCAACAGGTATATAAAAAAAAACCTAATTGGAATTTAAATGATAAATATTCTCTCATCTTTAGTGGTGCAGTATATATAATGGCCACATTTTGACACAGGTTGAGTTGTAGTCTGTATCTTGAAAAGGTATCAAAGCAGGACTGGCTCTGCAACAGCAATAGGTCACTGGAAAACAGGTATTGAATGTCAGGTAAATACACTTATTTTCTGAATTCTGAACCTTTAAGGAAAGCTAAACCTAAAATCACAACTGAACAAGATACAGATGCAGAACACAAGAAACCAGGAATGTTGCAAACACAAGGATCTTAAACAAAAGTCAGATAACTTTCTACAAGCGCCAGCTAATATACAAGCCTCTAAATCACCGTGCAAGACTAGGATCCAGTGGGCTGAGTTCTTCTTCTCCTTTTCTTCTTGTAAGTATTATTGGTGGTTGGCAAGTGGGCTGAGTTGACAAGTAGCTGGGGAGTTACCAATGGTGGAAACGGGGGGAAATGAACCTAAACCAGACACCAAAAAGATGTCTGATGAATTGAATAGTAAAGACATTTACTAGACTATAACTGAACATGGCCCGGAGCAGGGTTTGTTTAGGAGCAGGAGTCTGCCACAAGGAAACTGAAAATAATCTTTTTATACTTCACATAAATGTATTCAAACGCTAGAAGGCAACTGTAAGGCTGAGGTGGATTTAGATGATTGTGACAAGTTTCACATGCTGAAATCCACACCTGTGATAATGGCCCAGAAATGCAAGCTGAGGAACAGAACCTCCTTGCTAGGTTGAAAGGGGAGTTGAGACAGCAGGCCAGATAACTCTTCGTAATATTGTTTTAACTATCAAATGTCTTGCAAGTCTTACAGTTACATTTTTCCCCTTTCCATAAGATGAATTTAAATTGTCAGTCATGACTAGACGGAACATCTGGCTACAGCTTAAACATTTTATTAAAAAAAAAAAAAACAACCCCAAACCCTCTTAGTCTGAATATGAACTGAAAATTGTTGTCTAAGTATTATTTATTGTAAAATGATCCATATTCTGACAACAATATAGTACAAATGGAAATCTAAACCCTGCAAGATTAAGGACTCAGATATTACCATTATTTTTCATATTTCTTTCCATCTGCACTCTTTGCATTTTGCTGCTGTCTAGCAGGAGAGATTCCAGGTGTGAGGAGCTGCTAAGACAATGGAATGAGGGGTGCAACATGAGTGTTTTCAGGAACTGCTGAAAATGCATAAGACCTGGAAACAACAGTGAGACAGTTTATAAAAACCATCACCTTCCATGGTCTGGTAGGAAACTGACCTGGCAAAGACAGATCCAGACCGATTGTTTAAAAATTTGGCCACAAAAACCTGGTAAAAAAAAAAAAGAAAAAAAAGAAAAAGAAGCTGAGAGAAACAGACTTTGTTTTCAGGTGATAACTACCAGTTTCCCAATGAAACCTTAGAGATGCTAGATCCTGTTCCTGATCTGCAAAACTGTCCCACAAGGAGCCTCCTGAGCTGTAACCCCGATCAGTAAGCTTTACATCAACACAATATGGCTGTCCCAAGTCAGGTGATCTGTATCCACACTAGTACCTTTTTTCCTGATTTTCTCATGGATGAATTAGTCTCGTTTAAATAGTATAGTTTGTTGTTTTTTTTCCTCTTCTTGTTTTATTTTAGGTCACTCTGGAATGGTTCCTAGGTTTCATTTCACTTGTCATCTCTTTTCACCTTTCAGCACTCAGCGTTATGTTTGCTTTGCCTTCAGTGCTGTGATTTACAGACACATACGCAGCTATACAAGACACACACACACACACACACACACACACACACACACACACACACACACACACACACACACACACCTTTAGTGAACATTCACACTCAAGTTAATTTAGGAAAAGTGAACGCATTGAGGTTTGCCACACGGAATGTACGAGGGGCAGGTTCCAAGAAAATAGGCTAACACTTGTTAGTGGGTTAAATGACTTACAGGCACATTTTCTTTCTACAGGAAACTTAGTTTGTCCAAAACATTTGCACGCACACTCAACTCCCCACACGTCCCTCTTACTCAGCCTGCTACAACTCAAAACAAAGCAGGTGCAGCCACATTCACAGAAATAGAAACTTCACTGTAGCAACAATGTAACAGATACAGAAGATTTATGATACTTAAATTCATATTTTGAATAGATAAATTATATATTGCTTGTATATATAAATGACCCTCCCTCCTTTCATGCTTTCACTACCTCATTTTGGGATCACTCTAACACTAACAGGTGACTTTAACCTGGTATTTAATCCAGAAATTGACAGGCTGAGTGAGCAGTGAGTCTAGACATTCTTCAAAAGTACTGCTGTATTGTTTGTCTCAGTGATAATTGGTGTTCATATCACTCTACTCTCAGGGATCACACCTATTCAACAGTACACCACTCACATTAGACTACTTTTTAGTTAGCAGCTCCATTATGATTGATATTACAGGCACTCAGATTTATCTTAGTACAATCAGTGTATCACTGCTCCCCAGTGATCAATTCAATTATTTAGTGGAGGTGGTCGGCTGTATTCTCGACTCTCTGTATGCCAAGCAGGTGGTCACATAGGCAACAGTGGGTAGGGTTGTTGCTTGCTGTGCAGTGACCCACCCTTCCTTTTTATTATCACTACAATCCTAATGGCTCATGATACATCACTATACACATAGGGCCATGGGGCATGTGGGTTATCCAGAGGTTGGAGGGTAGGGGTTGGTGAAGTGGCCTCATACACCCCTTTACGGCCTCAATTTTATGTGCACATATGTATTGTAATGTAATGTAATGTCCCCCTGTGTCACTATCAGGTGTACTCCGAGAAATTTTGCACTGCTGACGATCTCGACGGCAGAACAGTTGATATGGAGTAAAGTAGGGTGGCAGAGTTCTTCCTGAAGTTAATCATTTTCATCGCCTTAAGGATGTGAACAATGGGTCAAGCACACAGCCCTGGGCAGGTGGCAATGTTGTTGAGACAGGACATAGTTGGTTTCTTGGACACTGGGATGATCCTGAGGCAAACACGAGCCATTGTGCTCAGGGATGTTTTGAAAATGTCAAAACATGTGCCAGTTAACATCTGAGCACCTGGCCAGGCATGTTGTCTGGTCTAGCTATTTTCTTAAGCTAACTTCAAAATGTTCTTAATATCACCGCTGTCAGTTGCAGAAGCTGGTTAGCACATCTTCTAATGAGGCATCACTGCTGCAGTCTTGGAGTACTGGTTTGTACTCTGTAATACATTGCATTTCTTGCCACATGTGCTTTAGGTTTCAGTCTGTGGAGTTTCTTTGCACACTTAGTCCTTTTGATGGCCTGGGACAGTTTAGTTCTTTGTGTTCAGACAGAAAGAAAGAGGTTCCAATGATGATCCACTTAGCTGATTTTTACAGAGTCTTCTCAGAGCAAACTATAGCCACGCATGAAAGCTGTAAGAGCCACTTAAACTCCATAAAAAGATAGTATGCGGAGCTCTAGTTAGTTATTTGGTTAAATGTTTCCCCCTAGAAACTTCAGGACCATTACCTTAGAGGAGGCTGTCTCATTAAACAGTAGTCAGAAGTAGTAGAGCCCCTAGTGTTTTGTCATAATGCTCTGCTGGAGGAAAAGGAGCTCCTCTCTACAGTTAATTATCCAGCCCACCTACAGTTTATAATCTGAGACTCTGTGTGAAAGTTCCTCACTCTGGAGTTTGAATTCAATCAGGTGAGCAATTAGATGGCAGAGTTTGTCCTTCTCATTATCAGCCCACCCAGAGCATGAAGCAGCATCACTCTGATTTCTCATACCCAACAAATAAGGGAAACTTTATTTCATTCAAACACCTCCTTGTTAGCATCTGTAAAATTTGGACCCTCGTGTGAATAGCTCTATATCATTTAGACAATTTAGTGTATGTGCATTTAAATGAGTACTTTATTTCCTGGGTCCTAGTCGAAAAAAGCAGCTTTGGGATACCCAGTTTCAATGTTTATATTCTACTGAGTGGACATATCAGTTGTTAGTTCCAGGCAGGCTCAGAAGGCTGATTGTTGTATTCTGTGGTACTCAGATCCCCAGATTATTTGTTACATTTCACCCCTGGAAATTTTACATTCACTTCACACAACCATTAGAGGTCCAATGGTAAGCCATAGGTAGCATGTTTATTATAATAAAAGAATGACAGTTTACAAAGTGAGGTGTAAGACATAATTTGATACTAGTACCTACCCAAAAAAAAAAAAAAGAAATAAAATTCTGGCAAGCGGCAGGAGTGGGTCAAACAGGAAGGATTGAGAGTGATTCATAGAAATGGGCGCCATTTATTTGAAGCATTCTCTGGCCACGCCCTCCCCGGATATCAGCAGGGAGGGCGTGGCCTCAAGTCTGTGTCCCAATTGTTAGAAACCCTGATAGAATGAGTATTTTATGATTTCAGGCGTCTTTCTGTTACTTTCCTAATTGGCAGAAAGCTCACTTTGAACTTTGAGGGATGTTTTGAAAGCAAAGCTTTTTTTCTTCCTGTTTGTCAATTAGCTAGCTAGTTAATCATCTATACTAACTCAGTGCTCTGAATGTATTTGCACTTGTCTGTTAAAAATTTCATCGCAAGAGCAAAACAAAGCTAGCATGTGACCATCTGGCCAAATAGCTAGTGTTATTACTGATTTGATTTTTTTTCCTTTTTCTTTTTTTAAAAACATGTTGCTCATGTATTTAAGCTCTGGACAAATTTTCATTGAACAATCCCTTTCAACGTGTGAGAGATATTTGTCCATCCCTGTCATGGATCCCCCAGTCTCAAACTTTCAATAGTATCAAAGAGGCTATTTATAGTTTAAAGTAAATATGTGTGCTGACAGGCTGTAGAGAATTAACAGTATTAGCGTTCACCCTAGCTTCCCACTTAATGATCAGCCATGGAGCCAGCTCTCCCAGTTCCCATGGGCCATAATTTTTAACCCCATCACACCTGTAAAATACCTTGTTCGTAATCTACGTTTCAAACATTAAAATGAGGGCTTGTTGCTTTTACTATTCTTTTTTTTTTTTTTGCCCGCTGAGTCACATCATTTGCATTAGTGACATTTGTCTCCCTTTAAATGATCCACTGTGAATCACTTTCTCTTACCTGGAGACAAGACGACCCCCCCCAAAAAAAAAACCAAACGAAAACACAACAACATCTGATGCTCCAACAACTTAGAATACACAATGAAGACTGTTTTAAGAGTGTTTAAAAACACTTTTTTTTTTTAGACACAAAGTGTTGGGACCAATGTCAGAAGGTGTTGGATGTTTACACCTACATCCTGACATCCTAATTTGTTGTTACCTCACTATGAGAAGGCCATTCACAGCTTAGCAGGCTCCCTCCCATTCCCTCTGCTTTTCCATCAGCAATTTACGCTTTCTGGCAGCATCCCATTTACAAATTTTTAGTTGTTCTTAATCACTTCCAATAAGCTGGATACTGATCTTGACACCTCACCTATTTGGTTGAAGTGATAGAATTCACATGCCAGTTCATGAGTGTTACAGCACCAATTTGTTGGCAGCCAAGACATCATTAAGAAGCTCTTCAAGTTTGGAGACTTCAGTAATCCTTTCAGAACAAGTAACATTTTGAATTATAAAATTCAGTCATCTTAAAATTTTATAAGAGCAACCATACTGGCCATCAGAAATTGAATGGGGGGGCGGAGGGGGGGCGGAGTGCGCTGTGGGTGATGTAAGCTGCTCATTACTGTGAATGCCTTTTCACCTGTCAAACAGTTTTGCCACAAACTGACATTTGCAATTTTCCCCTGTTTGGTAACCCCTCGGGGAATATTCTCTGCTAAAGTGAGGGTGATTTTATTTCTTGAGGAATCATTAGTGCCATTCAGGGCTTGTAGTGTGAGGAGACAACTGCCTCTAAGAAATATCACAACATATCCCAGAATTCGTTCACCAAGTTTAAGGCAAGTGGGGGAAAAAGTCTCAATATAATGAATTTAAAAAAAAAAAAAAAAAAAAAAAAAAAAAAAATAGCGACAGGTAAAATATATTAGTGTTTGCTGGATGAACATGAATAATGTATTTGCAAACCGAACCATTTAAACTGAGGGCTCCCCTCCCTGCTCATTTGTGTGCTCACATAGGAAGCCGCATAGGTAAGAATGAGCTGACGGCTACAGTTTAATTTCCCCACTGGGAACTGTTGAAATTAGTTTTTAGAAAACACACCCATATCTGCAGGATAGTATTGCATGCATTAAAATGTTGAGCTAAGTGAATGACATGTCAGATCAGGTGTCTTGCATTCCCCCCCCCCCCAAAAAAGAAAAAGATTTTAGCATAGATTCTTTGTGCAATGTTTCCATGGTAAACAAGTGCAGAAGCAATAAGCAGCAGGGTGGAGGCTTTTGAAGAGTATTTACAATGCAATGGACTGACAGACTATTGGAGTACTAGGTTACCGGAAAATAAAAGCTTTGTTAGCCATAATGGTTTTGATAATTACTTTGCATCATTATCACTGATATTTGGATTTGCACACCCCTGCAGACATGTGATACAATTAGATGAGGTCAGCAGTTGTAAAACAGTGCACACACTTTGTATGCCCCTCTTTGCATTATTTACTTAAAATAAAATGTTCACTGCCTGTATCTGTTGTGCTTTAATAGTAAATGTTTGATACGTTCACAGAAACAACTTGTTGCACAAGCCTTTTTGTGTACAGGCAGCTAAACAGTCTGAACACGGTGATTTGTCACAACCTACTCATTACATGAGTTTGCCAACCCGCACTAAAGCTTCAACTAACTTTGGAAAGGCACATAAATGACACACTTTGTAGACCAGAACACCAACTACAGGTGTGGGTTCCAATTAGCAATCAATAAATGAGGCACCGCTTGTTCCTTCCATATATGGCTAATACAGATACAGATTGTAGCTGCAATGCTTTTTAAAGCATTTTTTGCAGTTTGCAGTGATTTAACACAGTGCTGACCTTTACCCATGTCTGACTGGTCAGATTCTACCATTGCCCCCTCTTTCATTTGGCTGCGGGTTTGGTGAAACCCTGATTTACCAAGTAACCACATTTAACTAGCTTCATGTGACCACTAACTGCCATGTTAGAGTAACTGAATTTAAAAAACCAAAATATCTCAGTCTCCAGCATTACAAAAACGCACATCAAATGCAGATACAGTTATCATTAAAGGATCCTGGGAATAAGTAAACATGTGACTCAGTCTTTTGCTTTTGGTTAATGGCTAATGTTTGAGTATCAATACTTTATTTTCTTTGGAAGCTGATTTTTGTGTTTAAAACAACTATTAAAACACTTTTTTATCCTTAAATATTACTGCATGCACAATTTGTTGCTCGATCAGCCGGTGTGCTGCTGACGGTGTATGGCCAGACCCTTACATGCTCCACTGAATGTTACTTGTAAGTTTGCTCTCTTCACTGTGCTTTTTGCGTCACCCAACATATGGCCAAATGTGTTTGCTCTGTCAAGCAATGAAGTAGTTTAGACTGCAACACCACTGGCACTTCTGTTTTTCCACTTCTTTTTTCCCCATCTGCTCCACCTTTGCCAGTAGTTTGTTTTCAGGTGATAATTTGCTCATTTCCCGGGAACCTTACATCAAGTTTGCTGTTTGTTGGTATATTTCTGTTCCAAATCCCAGACCTTCTCATTAGTCTGCAGCCCCAATATCAAAACATGGATCAACACATGGTTTTGTACCTCTTATTTATATAGTTCTGTTTTTCTATTGTATAACAGTCTTTGATTCATCAGAATCAAGAAGGCAGCATAAGAAATAGAGAACCATTTCCTGATTACTGGTGTTTTTAGTGCAGCTATTAATCATGACTTTAAATGTTCAAGCAATTGGTTTCGCATTCAGCTGTTAGGTCATCGCTGCCTCTTCCCAGAAAACCATTGACTTACAGCTTGTTACCGTGTCCACTCAGTGACCACCCACAGCTGTCTGCGTGCCTTGGCCTGGCCCCAGGAGCTCATAAATAATTTGTCACTCAGTATTCAAATAAACATCACTTCACTTCATGGTCAAGGGGGACAGGAGTCCATCCCAGGTATAAACCCTGAACCAGTCTAAAACATGTTCCTTAATCTATCGTTGGATACAACCTTGTTCCCAAATTACTTCCACTGAGACTTAATGAACTTTAAATTGGAGGCAGTGATAACTGGTAAATGAATGTTTTCACTCCTAAAGTAAATGTGTTTTTCTGTGTGAAATGCATATCGATAGATGCTGCAGCCTGCAGTCCATCATTGTGCAGGCCATTATCAAAGTTACAAGTATAATTCTGACACAAGTAGCACACACGATCAAATGAAGTGGCAAAGAATGACATTTTAGCTTGAGGCCTCCACTCCAAATTGCATGGTGAGGCCACGGTGACATCAGTTGCCAGGCTCTATATTGATGGTCTCACTATCACTTCAGTTTGAACAGCTCTCCTCTCTCCCCTTAAAGTGATTTATTGAGATTTGATGCTTTTAGCCACAAACTAAATACAGATTACATGTCATTTCTAATATCGTCAGTCTTGATCACAGGTTTTTGAGTTTTGTGTTGTAGTTTTGAATATTCTTAGCAATTTTTTTTACTAGTTATAGAAAATCTAATTAATAGAATTACCATAGATAAAAATGGTGAAAACCTCAGTTGATCTGTAGGCTGTTTTTTTTCACAAACATATGCTCAACAAGCTCTGTACACCACTTAATGGCCTATAAAGCTCACAAGGAGTTGCTGTGCAAGATGCAATTTTAGACCAACCATAAATTTCATGAGCATCAAAACTAGCCCTTTTAATCACACACTAGCATGACCTCCATTATTCATAGTTATCAAAAATGAGAGTGTGTGTGTGCGTGCGTGTGTGTGTGTAAAAACCACACAGTATATAAGTGAATTAAAAATGGTGTAAGGCAGACCATGTTACTACAGCTTGTCCAGGTGCCACTCAGCAGCAGCTTCCACTTTCTCAACCAATCCTGTATTCTCATCGTTGACTTTAAGCCTGACATTCTCTGCAGTGAGCCTCTGAACCTCGTTTAGTTGAGCTTTTTGTCCCCTTAGTTGACATGTTTTCAGCAACCTTGCGGCTAACAAAATCTCTGTTGCTGTCAATCTCCTTCACCTGGTCTTGCAATTGAGCCAATTCACAAAGTAGAGCAGCATTTCTGAGTGACGGGGATTCAGGGCTTTCATTTTGCCCAACTCTCTTGCCATGCTCCCACGCGGTACTCTGCCTCAAGATGTGGTTGGCACGCTGCTCATTTGCATGGCTCCTGCGGGCACGTTGGCATTGGGTTTTATAATTTTCTCCTCTTTCTCAGCATACGGGCCCAACCATGTGGTAGCGTTGTTATCTCAGCCTTATGTCCGCAGAGAAGTGCATGAAATATTGAACTGCTGGATCCCAAGCATCTCCCCATACCATCAGTGTTCCTGTGGCACCCTCATGAGCCAGCTGTTATCTTCAGAACAATCAGAGTTGTGCTGACTGGGCATTATGGGTCTGGGATAAACAGGGGCTTGTGGTCCGGGAAGGCCTGATTCTGGAGTGGGATCCACGATTATACTGTCATGGTGAACTCATTTGTAACGTCCCCTAGATATAGAACACTACCCTGACCCTAATCTAGATTGCTTAATAATTTGAGATGGCCATATGCAGTAAATGCAGCTATGAACGCACTCTGTCAGTGATCAAGCTGCTCTCATTCAGAGGTGCTCTGCATACCACATCCAAATCTGATAAGGATAAATATTTGACTTCATATTTCTCAGAAAACATTAACTTGCAAATTTCATCAGGCTCACAGACTAGTTTGCTTTGTGTTTATTTCTCTGATCAAACTTCCCCAAAAAACTATTTAAACAAAGCTTGGCAACTTTGTAATTTAATCTTTTGAGGGTCTAATCAAATCACTTGTTAGTCTTGTAGTCTCTGATATGTAACGGGTAGCCTGAGGCCTGTTGGTTGTCTTTCAAGAATTTGCGCATGTATAAAGCAAATCCTAATTCAATTAATTTATATAGCACATTTTAAAAACAAACAAAAACAAACAAATATGATGTCATTCAGTCAAAGAACCACATGACCTCAGCCATCTTGAGCCCTTTTTCTTGAGCCAAATCAAATTTCCTTCCCTTCCTGGAAATTAAGATGAAGCATGCTCTATAAAGAGTAAACGCTAATATTCCTGCTTTGGTTCTTTATGGTAACATCAGAAAATAAAGCTCTGTAGCCCACTCCCCTGATGAAGCCAAAGTAAGAGCAGCTACTGTTAACATACAAATAAGACAACATAATTAACAGTGCAGCAGTGTCCCTAAGCTGGGATATCCTCCCATCAAACAACGCGCCACATGACTCTGCATTATGTGCTTAAAAAAAAACCAATCCCTACTATGTCACTGGTATGTGAAGAGGCTGGTTCACGATCGTTAGACAAAGTGTCTTTCCTACTGGAGGGGAGGGGGTCTACACCCTGTTTTGGTTTCCCAATATCAACTCATTTAAAACACATGTCAATATAAAGTTTCACACTGTCCAGACTGCAGCGTACACAATAAAGATAACAGCTATTACAGATATTAAAAATTGATATTCAAACATGAAAAATGCTTATGCTCCCGTGGATGGAGGTAGGCCTGCCCTGAAAACATACCATACTTTATCCTCCTTATTTAATCTACTGCAGACTAATTTTTCAGCAGGGCTGTGCAGTGATTGTTACAAACAGGCAAGTGCAGGCAGTCCCTCCAAGAAGAAATGGATCAGATTAAAACACAGTTGTGTTTTTTATGGGAAAACAAGCCTACATCTTTTTTTTATTATTAAAACAAAGCTTATGTGTAAGTTCAGTAACCAAGATCTCTAATCACTCATCTGGCTGCATTTAAGTGTTAGTCTGCTTTTCTGTTCTCTACACACACGTGTGTTCAGTCTTCATTTCAGTCTGCAAATGTTATGTTGTCAAAGGAGCTCCGAAGCAGGCATGTGATATATTTATTTATTTATTATTAACAGACAAACTCAGAAACCTCATATCTGAACAATGAGGAAACCGTCCTTAGATTAATTTATTGTCAGGGCCCTGGGTGTTTAGGTTTTAGAATGTGTTTTCGGTTTAGAGGATATTCTCAGTTCAATTAGATTCTTGGGATTTTCTGGCGTTGATTGTTTGGTGTTGTCTGCTCCTGGTCCCTCGTTTCCCTGTGTACAGGTTGTACATGTTGGTGTGTGTGTGTGTGGGCGGGGAGGCTGCTACACCAGGCCTGGAGATTTTCCCACCTTGGAGCCAGCCACACCTGGAGTAATCACAGTCACCTGATGCTGATCAGCCTCATCAAGTGAGCCTCATCAAACAAGCACTACTTAAGAGAGTAGCTGAGCGGTTGTTGGTGTGAGAACATTGTATGATGAACACACTCGGTTCCCCTGCTCCTGAAGTGAAAGGGTTTCTGTCGGCCGATTGTCTTAGGAATGTACTTACTGTAGTGTCTCTTGTTTCCAGGAGTTTTGTGGAAACATGTGGAGAGAGCTGGGCAGAAATGTACATAGACACCAAAGAGGGAACTATGGGTTATTGTCATCTTTGTTGTTATTCTTGCTGTAAATAAATGCACGGTCTTGTCCATAAAGTACTGCATTTGTGTCCTGCTTGTGCCAAACCTTGACATTTATAAAGCCATTATGTTTTTACAATAAAAGTAATTAGCCTGACAAAGATGGTGTGAATAAATGCATGAGATCAATGAGTATTTATTTTAACCCTGAAAAGCATAGGCAATATATTAATTTACTGTTGTTTAATAAATATGCTTTGTCAAAAGTGTGCTCCAAATGGCAGTGTTACAGTGAAGAATTTGAAACGCTGTCATTTTGTAAGCAATGGAGACAATAAATCAAGAAGCAATCTCATCCATTTAATGGCCCTTCTACAGTGACAAAAGTAAAGTGAAAACATGGGTGAAAAATTTCTGGATGAGGAGAAGAAAGCATTATGTGCTGAGAAAGCCTTTGAAAGGCACTCAAGGTGAAATAATCTTGATTTTTTTTTTTTTTTTTTTTTTTTTCCCCCCTCTTCTCTCCAGCTATGTCTCTTCTTTAATTTTTCTTCAATTGGTGAACTTTTGTTTTATACCCAAGGATTTCTTCAGAAGTTTGTGTCTGCATTTATCTTTTTGTTCTGCTATCTTTTTCATCTGACCACTTTTTTTCTTTTTTCTTTTTTTTTTTTGTTCGTTCTCTTGTTGTCATGATCCTGGGCCATGTTGGCCCAGCATCTTTATTTAGGCCTTGTGACTTTTACCCCCTCGTCTCCCCTCCGTGGGTCAGTCATAAACTGACTGACCCACTCCGTCTTTAGATCTTCCCGTAGCTAAACAAATGAATCAATGTGTCTTGGCATATATTTAAGTTGAATACTAATATATTACTCATTATTGTCAACACATGACTAAAGACTAAAGACTCCAGCTGAGCAAGTACTACTGGGGATGAATGGGGGAAAAAAAAAAAAAAAATCACTTTTTAAAAAAGTCCCGACTAAAGAAAGATGTGTGAGCAAAACATCACACTGTGACAAAACCGCAGCTAGTTTGCTTGGTGGGTGTGTGTGCATGTATTGACCCAGTGCAGCTGTGCAGCTTGGGATCTTTGCCAAACCTCTAACAGACAATTACCCCTGTGTGTGTGTGTGTGTGTGTGTGTGTGTGTGTGTGTGTGTGTGTGTGTGTGTGTGTGTGTGTGTCGTCAGTATGCGTCACGCCTGCCCTGTCTCGTTACGATTATCTGTGTCAGCTGTGTTCCCCGTGTGCTCCCACTTCCCTCGTTGACCCTCTGTGTATTTATGTCCGCGTCTCCCTCATGACCGTATGCCCCTGCATGTGTTTCCTCGCGAGTAAGTTCCTTTAGAACGTCCCAGTTTGGTTTCATATTATTTTGTATCGCCTTTATCTTCTGTCAGCAATAAAGCTGTATTTTGAGTTCAGTCCTGTTTTCCCATGAGTTTGCGTTTGGGTCCTCATCCTGCCTGCACACAGCCTAATCATGACACTTGTCCTTTCATTCAGTGATGTTACAATGTAACGATAGCACCTACAGCAGAAATGCAAAAATCTCTCAGGTAGTTTAAACTTAGGTAAGTTGCTGATCTCAAACGTTGCTGTGTGTTAAACGGTAAACGCATAAAGGCTTCATGCTCCATTAACCATCCGCTGTTTCGAATGCTGGATATCCTTTGAGGGCTCTTGGAATTTTGTAATTTGAAAGATTTTATTGTTTTTGTTTGACAATAAGCACTGATGAAATGATTCAAAGACAGTGGCTGCCATACTTCAGTTTTCTGATCTGCATGTTTGCACTGCTTTGCCAGTTTAAAAAAACAAATCACACTAGGTACCCGTATTTGCCAAATGGAATCAAAAGTGGAAACGTGTGCTTTCTAAATGCTACAGAGCTAAATACCTCATCAGAGAACAATACAACTGATTTCATATTCAAATAGCAGACACATGCTGCTAAAGGAAATTAACAGTTTCACAAGAGTCATTTGTGTCTGGTCTCTCTGCCGGTCATTCTGCTGTGATTTTTACATTCTCTTTCTGGGACTCTTTCTGTTTGAAAATTGCCAGTAAAACCTAAAAAATTCATGCTTCATGCACTGAGATAAACCAGCAAACAACACTTCTGGAAACACAATCAAGGCGGTGCACGTTCTGATTTGTAGAGCCTGGGGAGAAATTAATCTCAACAACTGTGTAGCGTCCTGTAAAGATTCCTCTCCGTCTGACCTGAGCTGACATGGGTCAGTGGGTGAGATTATATTTTTCTTAACATGACTGCAAAACAAAGAGTTTTGAAACTTGAGGCATAGCTCTGCGCCCAACTGTCACACTAATTGGTTTTGTTCCCTGTGATGGAAAACGTAACTACTGACGAGCTTTATCCACGCTTGCAGATGAAGCTGACTGACAGTTTTACAGGGTAAGAGATGGTGATGAGACTGAAGCAGAAACCTGGAATGACTGTAAGGTTGGTTTGATGACCAGGATCACTGCATTCCCATCAGAAAACGGTGGTTGTGATCTCTTTATTAGCTGTGAGTATGAGCTCATAAAAGGAGTATTGGTGGACCTAGATGACTAATTTTTAACATGGGCTGTTGTAAAGTTGTATTTTAAATGTAACTAATTGGCAACATAGAAAAATTTTTGTGGGCCCAACAGCACAATTTTCCCTACCAAAGTTATTTTCATTTTTCTCTTTTTGGTTATTTCTTTGTTTTTGTTTTTTTTTAAATCACAGTAAATGGTCTGGTGAAAACAGATATATGTGCAGCCTAAAGCAGCAACAAACCTCAGTCTCCCATTTTTCATGCCTATATTGCAAAGAAAATATTGTCTCTGTCACAGGCTCTCATAAATCACACACAAGAGCTCTTAGAGAAAGAAGAGAAGTCTCTGAAAAGAGACGGCCACGTCATGTTCATAATTTGAGATATTTTGAATATCCTAAAACTTCAAGGTCATTTTCCACTAGATTTTTCTGTCCCACTGAGAGCTGCTCTCTGAAGTTGGGATGATGACATTCAGTGAAGAGGGACTGGACACAGAATCTAGCCTGGAGCTGGGCAGAAAGGTCAGAAGACAAATATAGCCCAAGGTTGAGAGCTGTTTGATAGAGCCTTAAGAAACACTCTCCACTTGATGGGACTCTCAATAAGATATTAGAATGACTTTCAGCTGGTATGAGAACTTTACCTTTTCCAGCATGTTTAGCCTGCGTAAGGACTTTGTCATCTTCCTGTTTAAAATGTAGAGGAGTCTGCAGTGCTGTCAGCTCTGCGGGCACTTCATGCTTCAGCGGCTTCGCTCATTTCTTCTCACTGGTTTAAGGGTTTATGCATCTCAGAAAGGCAGCATGGTGGATTCAGACATGCTGATAACATGTACAGAGGGAGTCAGACACACTAGCCCCATTACTTTACATCAGAAGTGGCTTATTAGCAGCTGCGACAAACAAATGAATCAATGTGTCTTGGCATATATTTAAGTTGAATACTAATATATTACTCATTGTCAACACATGACTAAAGACTAAAGACTCCAGCTGAGCAAGTACTACTGGGGATGAATGGAAAAAAAAAAATCACTTTTTAAAAAAGTCCTGACTAAAGAAAGATGTGTGAGCAAAACATCACACTGTGACAAAACCGCAGCTAGTTTGCTTGGGGTGTGTGTGTGTGTGTGTGTGTGTGTGTGTGTGTGTGTGTGTGTGTGTGTAAATGCAGATGTCTGTGGATTAGAGATCGATGTTTGGATTCGATAACGCCCTGATATGAACCCAAAGAGGTTCGCTGGACCTCGAGGAATATGAATCGAACCTCGGTCCGATACATTCAGTTCTGTTGTGCTGTGTTTACTTTGCCATGCGACAGCAGCGGCCAACAGCAGACCTAAATAGCACGAAGGAAGCTAGCCTAAGCAAAGCAGCGATAGTTTAGAGATATTTCATGTCTGTTACAACATCAGCTTCTGTGCAGAGTTTTGCAAAAGTTTTTTTTTCACATTTTTTTTAACTTAACTAAGGACAGAGTGAACTGACAGAAGTGAAAAGACGCCTTCTCCCTCACTCAGAGGTGTTACATAAGGCAGAAGTTAGAGGAATGTTGGGAAGATTTTATTATACTTTTAGTAACATAATTACAAACACCTCCAAACATTTAAGTGTGTGAGGAAGAAAAATTGTAAAGCAATAAAACTAAAGTAACTGTTTATTACTTTTAACCAAAATGAGACTAGTGCAAATAAATTACATAAATGACTCAGATTTTTATTGGATTTATCGTGGATCTAAAAGCTGTTTAAAGTGAGCCTGATGTTTTCTTGCACAGAAAATAATGAAAATTTTCTTCTTCTTAGTGAGGATTAAAGCTTATTAATTTAAAGCTGGTATCAGCATTATCAGCACAAACCCACAGTCAAGGTATTTGGTAGTAGACTGAATGGGAAATTAGTGCTGTGGTCCACTCCTCTGAAGACTGTAGTGTTTCAGTGAGATTAATAAATCGGTATAAAAGATGGACGTAGCTTCTCTTGGTTGGAAAAATGAAATAATGCGAAGGTGCTTTAACCCTTTAAAAATAAGCGTATCGTATTTCGTACATGTATTTGGTGAGTTTTTGAGACTTCTACATCATCAGTGGGACTGTTTTACCCTTCAAAAATGATATAAATTGCATGACACATTTTTAATGACTCAAACTCATATATGCAGATTAAAATTTGATATATTTTTAAATATTTTGTCTAAAGGTTCAACAAACACTGAATTATCAAAATATTAAAGATTTCTGCCAGTTATTTCATGGTTCAGGTTTTAAAAGGTTAAACCTGCATTCTATCAGAAGGTTGTATGATGACAATCGCTGTGGCTGCAAAAAGGTTTTGTAAAAGTCTACAGGAAGAAGGCTTTCGTGATTTTATGTTGTCATTCACTCGTTCTGGGTCCTACAGGGAAAAAAAAAAGTAAAAGATGAATCTATTTTGTAAATTTCAGTCATACTTTTCTGCTTCTCTTATCCGTTTTTTTTTTTTTTTTTGTTTTTTTTTTTTTTTTTTTTGTTTTTTTTTGTTTTTATCCAATCCATAAGTTGCTCACTGTGCAAAGGGTGCTGGAAACATTAAGTATACTTATTAATACAGTTTGTAATTCTGTTTAGGAGAAAAATCTAAACCAAATCTGTGCTTAAAAAATGGATAAAACTGCTCAAAAACAATTATCACACAAGGTTAAATTTATTTAATGACTTTCAGACATAAGCATTTATTCACTTAAATGCATTTCACTTCATTACTAGTTTATGGATTGATTTCAGTTTAATTTCAAACTTTTCCCGAGTGACAGCATTTCTGTCAACTTTCACAGCTGAAATTTATTACTTCCTGTCCTGACCTTAACTCCATTTACAGGACAGATTGAGACACTTAACTCCACCTTCCTCCAAGGACTGGACTTTCCCTCTGAGTATCAGATGAACTGTGACAGCGAGCACTGTCAGCAGAGATTATACTGTGATGCCCAGTTGCTTTCCACTATGACTACCTGACGACTACAGATGTGGAAGAAAATTTGGAGATAACACTGGACATTAAGTCAACAAGAAGTAAACAAGAGATCAGAGGATGCAGGTTAAAGCAAAGAGTTGGTGGTCAAATGAAAATATTAAAGGAAAGAACTGAAGGAGAAAAGTGAGGACTAATGAGGTGGTGCGTCAGCAGGAAAAGACCTGTACATTCTACTCTAATGACTTAAAGACTAAAATGTTTTAAAGACTACAACTTCCAAAAAGGTTTCCATTAATGACTCACACACATATTAATGATTGTTTGAAAGAACTGCAAAGTGCTGTTTAGCTCTGATATATACACTCACTGGACACTTTTAGATAAAACTTGCTAGTACAAGGTTGAACTTTATTTGTGGCATAGATTCAAAGATTCCTCAGAGATTTTGTTCCTTATTCGTATGATAGTCTCACACAGCTTCTGCAGATTTGTCATCTGCACATCCATGATGGCAATCCCACATTCCACCACGTTCCAAAGGTGCTCTACTGGACTGAGATCTGATGACTGTGCAGGCCATTTGAGAACAGTGAACTCACTGTCATGTTCAAGAAACCACTTTGAGACAGACAGTTGAGATCCAATAAGGCTCCTTGGGCAGAGAGCTCTAAATTTAGATAAAACTGAGGTTATTGTGCTTGGCCCCCAAAATCTTAGAAATATGGTATTTAACCAGATGCTTAGTCTGCATGGCACCACCTTGGACTGCAATAACACTGTGAGGAATCTTGGAGTCATTTAAGGCCTTGAGTGCACATAATAATAAAATATTTCTTTCTTGTATTCGTGCAATATATTTAAAATGAGAAACATCATGTGTCAGAGTGATGCTGCAAAAATTAGTTCATGTATTTAATACTGCTAGGTTGGACTTTTGTAATTCATTATTATCAGGATGTCCTAAAAACTCAGTGAAAAGCCTTCAATTGATCCAAAATCCTGCCACAAGAATTCTGACAGGGACTAAAAAGAGAGCATATTTCTCCTGTACTGGCTGGTGTTGCATAATAAGGACCCATGTTATCTTGAAGACCTCATTGTATCATATCCAACAAAGCATTTTACTGTCACACTGCAGGCATACTTGTGCTTCCCATATTTAAAAGTAGAATGGGAGGGAGACCAATCAGGTTGTACCTTACAATATAAAGTGCCTTGAGGGAACTGTTGGTGTGATCTGGCACTATATACATAAAACTGAACTGGGGGGTGAATGTGAGGGACCAAGCAGCAAAGGCATAGAGGACACAGGAAAAATGTCTTCAAAAATTAGCTTTTTTTATTTTTTATTTTAATCCCCTAAAAAGTTCAAAAGGACAAAGTTAAAAATATATTTTAATTGTTCTAGATAGCGGGCCCATAAAAGAGGTCAACTAAATATAACTCAAACAGTAACTTCCAGAAACTTAACCAAACAAAGCAGACACAAATTAACTCACAAACTGACCTAAAAACAAAGACATAGGAGGGTAACCTTTATAGTGGTTTGGCCAAACCATTTACACACAAAAGGGGGGAACAAAAACAAACACCAATACTAACTAAGCACAACATAACATAAGTAAACATAAAACACACTTGGTTGGTCCTGCTGTGTTTGCAAAGTCCTCAGCTCTTGGGCACGTCTTTTGCCCAGACAGGAAACATCCACCTCCCAAAACCAGGTAACTCAAAGAAAGAGAAACATAAATAGTATAACAGAAAACATTTTTTTGAAAACCACACAATGCTACTATGTGTGTGAGATTCATAACATCACTGTTAGGTTTAAGTAAAGTCGTTAATGAATTACATTACTGAAATAACTGCAAACCAAACTAATGAAGTGAATGAATAGACTGATTTTACTCATGTGTGGCTGATTCCATCACAGTTGACAAGAAAGTAAATTTAACAGAAGAAATGCAGACCAGCTTGGAGACAACAAGGAAATTTGCCACAGGGAGGGACCAACAGCTTCAGATAACCTAGACTGGCTCTGCAACCAGTGATGACAATCTAGTGTAGAGAAATGGCTCGAGCTGCTCCTGAAACACTGTCAGGCTGACATGCAATTGAGTAACAGATGAATGGACTAATGTGTGGGGCCCAACAGGACCTACCCATCACTTCAGGAATCAACAGGTCAGTAGAAAAGAACTAAACAGTAAAAACCTGACCCGTCCAGGACTATGACAAAAGGTGAGATGGATACACGTTTTCGTGTTGTTTACACCAAATTCTGACCCGACCATCTAAATGTCACAGCAGACTCATCAGAGCAGGCAAGGCTTTTCCAACATTTTATTGCCCAATTATATGAATTTTAGCCTCAGTTACCGTTGCCTCATATCAGCTTGAAGCATTTTGGTCATTCTCCTATGGCCTCTGGCATCAACAAAGCATTTTCACTGGATATTTTCTCTTTTTTGGACCATTCTCTGTAAACCGGAAATGGTTGTGTGGGCCCAAGTTGATCAGCAATTTCTGAAATACTCAGACCAGCCTGGCACCAGCAACCATGCAATGTTCAAAATCACTCAAATCACCTTTATTCCTCATTCTGACGCTCCGTTTGAACTTCAGCATTTGCTGCCATGTGGTCGGCTCATTAGATATCTGAGCAACTGAAAATATAAACCTAGGGAAGTGGTTGGTGAATAGATTTTTTTTTTTTTTTTTTTTTTTTTTTTTTTTTTTTAAAAACAGTTTTCATTAGCAATTAAAATCTCTTTAATTACTGGGGTTACTAAACACAAAACTGGACCTCCTTTTTTTTTTTTTTTTTTTTTTTCCCCTTTTCCCCAGAGCAGTAATGTTTGAATGAACCAGGCAGTTAATGTTCACAAGGATCAGCTTCAGCATGAACAAATTCAAAAAAATAAAGATGCAAAACACTGTTTCTGACTGTTTCAACGCAGTTACTTGCAGAAATTACAAACATGCCCAGACTCTCACCTCCAGAATCTTAAAGATTGTTGCCACATCACTGGATTTTGTGCAAATGGAGATATTGTTTACTGTGTGTGTTTGTTTGAGGTAGAGAAATCTGCAGCTGTTCATACATTCATGACACAGAGCAGAGAAAAGAGATGAAGACAATAAAGCAGTCTGGCAGATAGGTTTTCATGGAGCCCTGCCCTCACACTCTGCATATTGTTATTGGCTGTGGAGCTGCATGGGGCTGCACAGTGTCATAACTGATGATAGAGGTATTACTTTGCTTTGAACATGAACATGCATATACTGCATATTAAAAATAAAATTTCAGAAGTGTCTGATTAAGTGTTGAGAGCGCTAATAAAACACAATGCATAGGGCTGGGTATCGTCACTGATTTCTAGAATCGATTCAATTCCGATTCACAAGGTCCCGAATCGATTCGATCCACGATTCGATTTAATTCGATTCGATTCAATTTAAATCTGGGAAATTTTGACAGTCAGAAATATAATTCAGATCAGTACATTTACATATTTTTGTATCTATAAAAAGGAAGCTGACACTCGCAAGACTTTATCCAAGCTGTGAGCATCACAGCAGATGCCTTTGTGTCAAAGTAGCTGAAGATAAAACACAGAAAAACATGTAGGTGATTTTCCTGGCCTGGGATTTTATAAAAAATATTCTGCAGTACATCAAAAACGAAAGAAAACCATTAATTAATGAACATTACCTCTGACGTTACAGCGGTTTTATTAGAGACACGGCTAAGCATTTTGCATTTTGAATAATTTTAAAAAGTTTAAATTTTTTCAGTATTGAACAGCAGAAATGAGGTTTTCTTTTCGGAAGAATGTAAAAGGGAAAAAAACAGCGGCTGACAGCGCTGTAAGCAACAGTAGACTTGTGTAACAAGCAAGCGAATAATGAAGAAAGCAAAACTGTTCGGGAGAGAGGGGGAGGGAGAGAGAGAGAGAGAGAGAGCTGCGCATCGCAATGGAAGCAAAACAGTAAAAGAGTGAATTCATGACGATGTTTATGTGAAGCGTTTGGATCTTCTTTTGCTGCTGGTTCGGTCAATATTGTTTGGAGAGAGATCAAACTAACAGCCTTAGAATCAGCGCATAAAGGGCGTGAACACAAAGCGCGGACCCGGATCAGCGAGCTGTCGGCTTTCAGCCCCGACTGTGAGAAAGGCGACATCTAACTGATTCTGATCCGCGGGTCACGCCCTGTGTTTAAGTCTATGTGCAGAATCCCTGTACCTGCTCTCATTTACTGTTTGGTGGTTCTTGAAATTTTGTGAGATGTCACCAGAGATTCTGGCATTTCGGACAAAATAAATTTATATAAAAAAATCGATTCAGGATTTTAATGAATCGATTTTACGTTATCCAAGCCAGAATCTATTTTAATCGATGAATCGATTATAAAAACCCACCCCTAACAATGCAGTCAGACAACTATTTTAAAAAACTATTTTTGGAAATGAACCATGATTAGCCTATGCTAATTAGCAACAGGGACAGGACAAGATGCTTTATTGCAATTGGTTTTTGTACCTGAGTAGAATCCCTATGTGCAGGATGTTTTTTAATAGTCTTTATACACTTAAATTTGTGTATACTTTAGACGTAAAGCAATGTTTATTACCTGTTCTCGGCTTGTCTTAATTTAATGTAAACTCTGAGTTCTATGTCCATCGTGGAATGAGAGGAAGCTGAAATAGGGCGGTGTGCACCTTCTTCCCCGAGGACATGCTGTAACTGTGTGTAATGACCTGAGATGTTAAACTGCCCCAGTCCTGTTTCAGCTGGACAAAAGCCTATGTGAAAAATACAGTCTTTAATTGGATTTCTACACTTGTCTCTCTTAGTGGTTATATTTTTCTGTTCTTGGTTGTACTCTGTGTGCATAATGCACATTAAATAAAAGGTTGAGGAGGTCATCCAGCTGACTTTCAGGTGTATGTGGATATCTGTCTCATTCTCCTGCCTTTTATTTGGCTAAATGTATCTTAGTTGAAGCCGCTGAGTCTTTATCAGCATGTATTTCTGTCTCTCTCTGACAGAAGTAAAGTTGTCAAATGTTACGGGATCAATAATCCTATTCTGATCGCTGACAAGTGTGCCGTTATCAGATACTGGACTTTTGGTGGCTCACTTTCCTCTTGGTGCTAAAAGCAGCGATTTGCTTTCAAAGGATCACACACAGGATGACACTCAGAAAGTCACAGTAAATATCTGCCAAGTCTGTTCGTCCCCTCATCGTTCTTTCCTGTTTCAACTACATATGGACAGATTCCTGACTTAACTTTTTTTTGTGACCTAGAATTTCATGCAGAACATTAAATTCTTGACAGTGCATCTTTCAATTAGCATTCATTTGTAGTATTAGCTCATGGTTGTTTTAATCCTCAATCAATTAACATCTGTTGCCAGACCCTCACATTTCAAGAAAGGCTTTCATGTTTGAACCATAATGTAATATTTATTGTGTTCTACACACAGACAAATTATGAAGGGACTGTTCACAAATTATGTCTTGGCACAGTAACAAACACTATACAGTGGATTAATGAGTCCCTGGAAAAAGGGATAATTCAAAAATGCCCAAAGACAAAATACAATGACACAAACTGCATATAAGGAAAAATGATTACCAATTAAAACAAGTGTGACTACAACAAACACAAGACATTAGCTAGAACAAAGATACTAAAAAGAAACATGGGGAAAGACATGGGGACAGAGGAGACACTAAATACAGAGCAGACCATTAAAGAATATGATGCGAAACCAACATGGTGAACTAAAAGAGGCAAAATGCAATCTAGTTGCAAATTTATGGTTTCCTTATACCTCAGTAGACTGACTTTAACATCTAATCTTATTCATTTAAAAATGTACCAAAGAAAAGCCGATATCCACGTCTGAAGCTGAGATTATTCAGAGAGCTGGCTGGAATAAACACCTTTAAAGTAGACGAATCTGTCTATGATCCATATAGAGTGTAAAAGAAATGCCTGAAGAGCTGTGATGCTCAGAGAAAGGCTATATACATACATACATACATACATACATACGCTTCTGCTTATCCTTAGGGTTGCAGGGGGCGCTGGAGCCTATCCCAGCTGTCATAGGGCGAGAGGTGGGGTACACCCTGTCAGATTATTTTCATGAGCAACATATTTGAACAGAAGAACATTAGAATTTCATATTTTCCAAAGCTCTGTGCAATGTTTTGGAGTCTCATATGGAATAATACCTGAAATGACCTGCCTGTGTTGCATTTCTTCATCTCTGGCACTCATAGCATTAATTTGGGGACAATTTTACCCTGTGATATTATCAGCTACAGCCCTTGACAACACCATGCAGAGTCATTCCTCGTGATAAGGTCTTCAATTGATATGGAATGGAAATTCAATCATTTTAATTATTAAACTTTATAAAAACCAAAATAAGTTTTGATATTTCTCATGTTTTTCCCCACAAATTGTAAACATTGATATTGTTAAAAAAAAAAAACAACAACAATTTCTAGAACCATTCGCCCGTGAAGATTACTGATCCTAGTCTCCCATATCAGCTCTGTGAGTACTTGTACTTCAGATTTGTGGTACAGTTTTGAATGAATCCAGTCTTCCTCAGCTATTTTTAATCAACCTGAAGTACCTGTGGTCACAAACTTTCATGAATCTTATGGAACATTTATTGTAAGTCTCTACATTTTTTTATGCTTATAATCTTGCTGAGAAGTACATTTTGTTTGTACTGTAGACAGAAACCACAAAGTCTTCCTCTGACCCTGTGTTCTTGCAGAATAGAGAATAATATTTTTCTATTTGTTGTTTGCTCTCCATGCACCGTTGTCTGCTTGTTGCTTTCAAGATTTAAGATCTTCTATTGTACCGTCCCACCTGAGTGTGTTGCTTAGTGCGTGGGCATCGATTAGACACCTACAGTTAAAAGTAGAGGTGGTGTCTGCAGCACAGAGAGATTCAATTGGAGAGAAAGCAAGCTGGGAAAAAGCTAGACACAGTGCAGCTGCAAAGGGGCTCGTGGCAGACACAGATTCTCCTTGCTTGGTTGCTTTTATGGCCGGGAACAAAGTCATTCAGCAAGACAGAGCTCTGCAGGCATCTGCCATCGCACACGAACAACTACCAACACTGTTCCCTGCTCGAAAACCTGTTACTCTTCTGGGGTCTTTATTAGAAATGAAACTGCACAGGGTGGTTCATTTGTGCAGAAAACGTTTTTAATAAAAACCCATAAAGAAAAACTATAAGACAAAGCCACAAGAGAATATAAAGATAAGCCAAATGTCCATCCACTTTGTGTGGCTGTTACAGTTTTCCCACTCAGTGATGAAATTCAGCTTTTATGGTT